>NC_133112.1:17872046-18472046 GCF_022965805.1 Primulina eburnea | reverse complement strand
TGTAACTTGAGAATTATTAAAATTATGGTGGATTTCTCAGTGTGTTGTTTTTGGTTAAATAGTTTATACCATGTCTTTTATCATGATGCTGAGTGTCGTGTTATTGCAAGATTGAAGAAGGAAGGGATGAGGCTAGGTCATTATTCGCACATACTGAAACACAGATTCTTTTGTCTTTTGCTGCTCCAAATGCTGCTGCATTAAGCAATGGGAAAAGAGTTTTTTGACTTGTTCAGTTAACTTTGTTCTTTTCTAAATTCTTACTCTAGATATCTAATTTTGCATGCTTTCCTTTGCAGCTGAGGATGATGAGATGAGACCAGATGGGAAAAGAATCCGTTCAGGAATCTCGAGTAGTATTATTTAGGATCTTATAGACTGTAATGCTTTTCTTCGCAATAAAGGAAAAAGCGCCATGAATTTGAATGCCACTAAAAGGATATATTCTTGTAGTGAACATTTTCATATAAACATAAACATAAAATTAAACACATTCGTATTCATATTTATATTCATATCAACATATTCATATCATCATATTCATATCCATATTCATATTCATATTCATATTCGTGTTTGTTGAATTCAGATCGTGATTGTGACATGTATTCGTATTGGGAGATGGATCCATCTAGAGAAAGCCACGGTACTGAGAGGCGGGGACACCAGCAACACTCTCACCGATCAATTGGTCCTTGACCAACGTAGTAACATATTAACGTATTCGTATTCGTATCCGTATCCAAGGAAACACGATCGTCAGGCTCCCACTGGGACCAAAACCCTCACGATATCTCCAACATATCATCGTATTTTGTCACAATCCCTTCACGTCCTTCAACATTTCGTATTTCCGTCACTTGATAAAAATTAAACATGGATATAACGTTTTTTTTTAAACCAAGAATGCAATATATCTTTTAACGTTTTTATTTCATCGTATAATCCCATAAAAATTTAAAATAATAAATCATAACATATTAAATCATAAAATCCATAAACATTTTAACACCATAAATATGATAACCCAGGATTTTACGATCCGAAGCAAATCAAGTAAGTAATACGAACTTGAAGTTTAACTCAAACTAAGCTCGCAAATTTTCGTTCCAACTAGATAACCTGAATATTAACTTAGATTTTCATTAAGTTTAACTCGAGGAAGCAACTTCAAAGCTCGGGGATTAGCTCAACAGGAGGACAAGCTACAAGTAATCGCATCCATCAGAGTAGCGTCACGGGAGGAATAAAACCCCAGCTCAAGGACTCGATCCTTCAGCTCGAAGAAGCTCAACCAAGCTTGTCCTAACAAGACAAAAAACGGAGCTATAGGTTGAGCCAAGAGTTTGGACAAGTTGAATGTGCAGGAAATAATCTTTGAGTTAACCCATGAGAAAGCTAAGGGATGAACTAAAGGTTTGGACAATTTAATTGTAAGGCCCGAGATTATATCAGTTTAATCTGAGATTATTTAATTTACGAATTTTGGAATGATGAATTAGATTCCACGGCTTTTGTAATTACTTAGGATTGAAATGGAATTAAAAAAAGTTGTGAGGACCAAATTGCAAATAGTGAAGACTTCAGGGCTAAAGTGCAATTATGGGACTTGAATATGACACTTGTCCTAACCATGCAATTTAAGTAACAAAGTTTCATTTCCCTTCGAGGAAGAACATAAGAATACCGAGAATAGCGAGGGACATTCTAAAAGTTTCATTTTGGGTTCAATAATTTGATTTTACAAGATCCGTCTATCAGAATTTGAATCCGGACACAGTTCTGTGATCCTCTCGTCAAGAACTACATAATGATGTAAGTTTCATTGATTTCTGTTATCATTTGAAATTATGATATTGGATGAATTATTAATTGCTCATTATTATTTGTTCTAGAAATACTAGACATCGTAGAATCAAAGTCGGATCGAAGAACAAGTTGATTTTGGAATTGTTATGATTTTTTGATTTTATCGACTGAAATTGAACAGATTTGGATTATTGAATGATTACAGATTGTATCGGATATGGTTCATGATTTGTAATTGATATCTGTTGATATTGTATTGACGGGGATATCGGGATTGTTCCGTTATGCTGTTGATTTTGAATTAGATTCAGATTGATTGGAGTTAGTATTGAATTAGGAATGGAATGTTTATATTGCTATTCTCGATATGTCATTTCAGATTGACAGAGACAGTCTTGAATTCAGAACTTCCAATTCTTCTGACCGAGACTACGAATGAAAGGTATAAGTCAATGTGGAACCGGGAGAACGACTCGAGTATGATATACTTGAGTTTTCCTAAATCAGATACTTACTGTTATTATATGCATTGATTGGAATTTATATGCTTGATCTATTGATTTATAGAAATCATGTATTAGACGAGTATTAGACGAGTACTCTTGTGACATAAGTGCCGATAGTAATGGAATCGTCACTGGCACATTGCACATTGTCACAAGATAGTGAACTGGCGAAAATGCCAGAGTCTGTGATGGATAGGTCATGAAACCGGATGTTTGGTTATATCGAAGTGGATAGAATTAGAGTTTCTTCTATTACTGATGTTGTAAGGCTCGAGAATTATCAGTGGTTATTGATGTTAGACTTGTAAAGGTAAGAATGCATGACATTTAAATCAGAATTGTGAAGGAAAGGTCGAAGCCACACCGCACCTGCGCCTCAGACAAGACCGCACCCGAGGTGTTTAGATAGAAAGTTGGTGAATATATTCGAAGCAAGACCGCACCCGCGGTGCAAGCAAGACCGCACCCGCGGTGGTGCGACCGCACCCGCGGTCATGGAGGGACCGCACCCGCGGTCTAGGTGCTGCAATTTTAGATGAATTCGCCGTGAGCACAGCGCACCCGCGTTCCTGAGCTACCGCACCCGCGGTCATACGTGCTATTTGAAAAAATATAACATGTGTCCTTGGCCATGCAAAGTATATGAGTTGTCTTCTTCCCTTTTCATTTCAGAATTCAAGGAACAGAGAGAAGCCAAGAAGGAAGCTCCCATTCCTTTGATCTTAAACTTATGATTTTGAATGATATAGTGATCCGATTTTAATTCCGAGACCGGATTTGTGTTCCTCTCTTTGAAGGCTACAAGAAGATGTAAGTATTTCTCATTTCCAATATGGTTTGAAATTTAGGTGTTGGGGAAAATCAGATGTAATGGTTATTTTGTGTTCTTGAGATTATGAACATCGTAGAAACGTAAACGGATCGAGTTTCAGACGCCGTATGCTATTATTTCAAAATTTCAGCATGTATTATGTTAAGATTGTACAGATTTCAGCTTATGTATTGAGGTGTTGATGAGATTATGAGTTGATTGTGATTGAGTATGTTATTGTGGGGTTATCGGTATCGAAGAAGTACGCCGTTATGCCGTCAGTTTGTATCGAGACTGATTATTGATTATTCCAAAACTTGGTTGAGTTGTGTTTTGATATAAAACATTTGTATATTGTCATTTCAGATTAGTCTTGACAGAGTGACATTCCGACTTCAAGATCTCGCCAGAGATTGTGCGACGAAAGGTATAATTCATGTGGTCTCGGGATTACACAACTCGATTCAGATTTGATACGAGTTTCCCTAAATCACATACTAGATTGTTATTACGTTTGATTATGTAATGTCTTGTTTATTGATTTATATTCGAGTCCTGAGATAGGAGATATTGGCAGATTGGCCAAAACTAGACGTTTCGGTGTATCGACGCATAGGAGTAGATTTACTCTATGTGCAGACCCTCGATACAGAGTTGACCGAAGTCTAGGAATAAAACGTACCGTTGCCCCGAGTGGTTGGGTAGGTGACAGACCGTCTTATTCACACCGGGATCCCTAGATTAGAAATGAGTCGAGTCAAGATTTAAAGGTTGAATACAGATTTGTATTCTTCTACATGTTTAGATTTTTATTCATGTTACTTGATATATGCTATACTTTTGTACATGATTATTACATTTCATGCATCCATGTTTTATACTGGGATATTTTCTCACCGGAGTTATCCGGCTGTTGTCGTGTCTGTATGTGTGCATGGCAACAGGTGGGGCAGGATCTGGGTCTCGAGCTAGATGAGAGATTGATGATAGCGTGGAGATCTCGGGCGTTGAAGATTTCTAGTGTTTCCTACTAGACTGTTACTACTTATGTTTATAGTTGGGATTTGAACACTAGTGTATGGTTGTACTAAACAGACGTGTATGTACATTATTTTGTTTAATTAATATAAAGACATGTTATGCTTTACTTATACATTTGAATTAATGTTAAAATCAAAATTTTGACCCACATTTTCGAGCAAAGATCCAATAAATCCAAAAATAATTTGAGTTAGAGCCCGGGTCCCCACAGATGTTCGATATGGAATACCAACATCTGGAAACCGGGATCCCTAGACTAGGATTGAGTCTAGTCTGAGGCATGGAGTCACGAGTCTGATTGACAGTTTTATATTGATTATATTTTCAAATTTTGATACATATTACTGTTATATGTTTCATGCTTTATATTGTTTATATGATTTCATGTTTCGTTGATTTATACTGGGATGTATATCTCACCGGAGTTATACGGCTTTTGTCGTGTTTGTATGTGTGCATGGCAACATGTGGCAAAGGTTCAGGGTCGAGGAAATGAAGAGAAATCGGGATTAGAGTGGAGACTACTGACTTTGATTAAGGATAGGGTTTGAACACTTGATATGTAGTCGTTAAACCTTAGTTTTGAATGATTGTATATAGTACAAGACATGTACTTTAATACTGATATTGTTGGAAACTAAATTCCGGTGTTTGACAAAATATGAACCAATTGAAAATACGAACCAACTGATCGAATAAACAGAACTCAGCAACTGATCGATTAAACAGAACTCAGCAACTGATCGAGTAAACTGAACTCAGCAACTGAATCTAGAAAACTAATCTACACAACTGAAACGCAATTCAGTTATTCTCCTCACCAGCAAATCTGGAACACGTCAACCGACAAATAATAAATTCAGCCGATCCTTCCTAAACATGTCTCGGGAAAGAACATTCAACCGACAAAGAGATATAGAAGACTGCAACTGAATATGAAACGCCGCACTTCAATCAATACAGCTTATAACAACACATTTCGGCTAAAGAAGTTAAGACGTCGCATTACAATAAATGAAGCAAACAATTACCAAGGAATAATGAAGAGGCAATCAACGGATACAAAGATTCAAATATATATCAAGTTAACATTGGAAGGGAAGCTTATAAATATGACAGAAGAACAGCTGAATGAACAAGAAGATCACTCCATTCAAAGCTTGCTGTTATTCTGCCAAAATCTTAGCTCACTCTTACTTGATTTATTCGTAGCAGTCAAGGCTACAATTTGAGCTCACTAGCACTTTGTAATAATCGTTAAATTCGATAGTGCTAAGATCAGTTACGCACTGAGAGCATTTTGTAATACTAAGAGTTTCAGCTTTTGGCAGTGATAAGTCCAAACTAAAGTGGGTCAGTAAAAATCTTGTATTCGATCAAAGTCTTTTAGTGGAAATCCTATCCTTGAGATAGAAGGGGTGACGTAGGATTAATTGAAATCTCTGAACATCCAGAAACAATTCTTGTGTATTTTCTTTCAGTTTATTATTCTATCTTTCAGTCAGTTACTTTACGCAACTACTTTAGTTTAACTGATTGTCATTGACCAACAAGATTCCGAGAATCAGTTTGTCAGCAAACTGAACTCAAAATTCGAAAAGATCAGTTTTAATTGTGAGTGTTTATTCAACCCCCCTTATAAACACTCTTGATACGTTAATCGATCCTATCAAGTGGTATCAGAGCGATTGAATCTTATTCTTGAATACTTTTTATCTATAAACTTACTAGCATGACTTCATTCAACAAAATTCCTATGTTCTCCAGAGAAGAATTTGATGATTGGAAAATCAGAATGCAAGCTTATATAGCTGCACAAGATGATAACATGTGGTATGTCATAACTGATGGACCCATGAAGATTCTAAAAACAAATACAGCAGTTGCCATAACAGAAGGGGCACCACAAAGAATAGAAAAGCCCAGAGATGAATGGACAACTGAAGATAAAAGAAAAGCAAATCTTGATAATGTGGCTAAAGATGTTTCCAAGACTGCTTTTAGGACTCGTTATGGCCACTATGAGTTCCTTGTGATGCCGTTCGGTCTGATGAATGCGCCAGGGATCTTCATGGATCTCATGAATCGCGTATTTCAGCTGTATTGTAATGTACATGGGCTGTCCCGATTGGGTTTAAGTCTCCTCATGGTTATCCCACTACCCATTACTCATAGAACTTATCCAGCCCAGGCACTGGAGCTTTTACCTCCCCAAGATTAGAACCCAAGACCTCCTGGACTTATATAGATCTTGGCAGCAATCCTGGTACCAGTTGATAGCTCAACTGGTACCAGGATTGCTGCCAAGATCTATATAAGTCCAGGAGGTCTTGGGTTCTAATCCTGGGAAGGTAAAAACTGTAACGCCCCAGATTCGACGACTGTCCTCACTGTATCAAGACGGGTCTTTCCAGCATGCTTATGTCCTCACTCACACGCACCCTGAGAAACTTCCCAGGAGGTCACCCATCCCAAAATTGCCCAAAGTCAAGCACGCTTCACTTTATAGTTCTTATGTGATGAGCTACCGAAAAGAAAATGCACCTTCGTGATATGAGTAGTACCAATCAAATCTTATAAGCCCTCAACAACTGTACAGTCCATTACTTCAGGGGCTAAAGTGCAATTATGGGACTTGAATATGACACTTGTCCTAACCATGCAATTTAAGTAACAAAGTTTCATTTCCCTTCGAGGAAGAACAGCAGAAGACCGAGAATAGCGAGGGACATTCTCAAAGTTTCATTTTGGGTTCAATAATTTGATTTTACAAGATCCTTCTATCAGAATTTGAATCCGGACACAGTTATGTGATCCTCTCGTCAAGAACTACATAAGGATGTAAGTTTCATTTATTTCTGTTATCATTTGAAATTATGATATTGGAGGATTTATTAATTTCTCATTATTATGTGTTTTGGGAATACTAGACATCGTAGAATCGAAGTCCGATCGAAGAACAAGTTGATTTTAGAATTGTTATGATTTTTTGATTTTATCGATTGAAATTGAACAGATTTGGATTATTGATTGATTACAGATTGTAGCGGATATGGGTTATGATTTGTAATTGATATCTGTTGATAATGTATTGATGGGGATATCGGGATTGTGCCGTTATGCCGTTGATTTTGAATTGGATTCAGATTGATCGGAGTTAGTATTGAATTAGGAATGGAATGCTGATATTGCTATTCTCGATATGTCATTTCAGATCGACAGAGACAGTCTTGAATTCAGAATTTCCAATTCTTCAGACCGAGACTACGAACGAAAGGTATAAGTCAATGTGGTACCGGGAGAACGACTCAAGTATGATATACTTGAGTTTCCCTAAATCACATACTTACTATTATTATATGCATTGATTGGAATTGATATGCTTGATCTATTGATTTATAGAAAGCATGTATTAGATGAGTATTAGACGAGTACTCTTGTGACATAAGTGCCGATAGTGATGGAATCGTCACTGGCACATTGCACATTGTCACAAGATAGAGAATTGGCGAAAGTGCCAGAGTCTGTGACGGATAGGTTAAGACACCGGATGTTTGGTTATATCGAAGTGGATAGAATTGGAGTTTCTTCTATTACTGATGTTCGATATGGAATACCAACATCTGGAAATTGAGATCCCAAAAGAACAGTTCTAAATCCCAAAATCTTAATGCATGCTCTGATACCATAAATGTAGTGACCCGTTCCAGAATCACCTACTAATCAGAACTTAAGCATGCAAAATTAACATTTAAAACTGAATCAGGTAAACAACGGAAAAACAGTAATACAACCCAATCGAATCTGAAAGTACAAAATACTTAAACAACCAGATCGAACTAAATACCAAGAACAAATACCAACAACTACAGATCAACCTCTGCCAGCTCCCTGTCCACTCCCTCCTGGACCGTCCAACCTGAGACCTGCCCCATCGAATAGGGTGTCCAAAACAGAGATAAACCGAGGACGTGAGCATAAAACGCTCAGCACCGAAAGCATGAGTATACAAGACTATGACATGCATGTATGCAAAATGTACTGGATACCAGGATCTGGGTATATCGAAATACTGCTCAGGTAAATGACGTCAAGGTATGTAGCACTCTGCGCCGTCGCACCAGGAGGTGGCTCCCATACCAAAATAAACCTGTGGATATACCGGTGACCTGACCACCGTCGGCCAACGGGGTCCAACCATCCACAACAAACGAGGGCTGAGCACCCTCTCAACAGGCTATCTCAAAAATAGTCAGGCTCAACATGATTATGCAAATGCCGCATAATAAACCATGCATCATATGACAGATAATAATGCAACATATAAACATGCAACACATAGTAAAGCATACTCAATCCTGCTATCTCGGATAGTACTTTCGTACCTCAAACCAGTAGATCCTAGCAATCAGTCCTAGAATCAAGTCTGCGTCCGTAGTCAGCCCACTGATGCCGCTAGCTCCCAACTAGAGCACAGCTCCGCTACAAAACCAGTAGCTCCCCGCTAGTGCCTAAACCTCGGGAAAAGACTAGAAACCCATCAGAAATGACTAAAACGCTCTGGAACACTCGGAATTGGCGAGTAACAAATGAAGCCTCGCGCCTCTATTTATAGACAACGATCGGTAGATCCGATCCACTTCGGACGATCCGATCCGGCACACTTCGGACGATCCGAACCCTGATCGGACGATCCGAATCCTGCATGTCTTCCACGTGTCCAGACACCTGTCTTCGGACGATCCGAACCCTGATCGGACGATCCGAACTCTGCATGTCTTCCACGTGTCCAGCCACATATCTTCGGACGATTCGAACCCTCTTCGGACGATCCGAACCCGCTTCGGACGATCCGAACTTTGTTCGGTCCTTCCGATCCCACCGAAATATAATTAATCCAATAATTAACTCAAATTAGGCATCGGGATACTACATTCTCCCCCCCTAAAAAGGATTTCGTCCGCGAAATCGAGTCTGAAGAATGACAATTCTGAACAACAATACATTCAACTTAAGAATGAATTACAACTGAAAGTACAACTGAAATTACAATCATTACTGAAAATACTACAACTAGAACTGTTAGAGTAGGTGCACGTCGAGCCAAGTGTTGGCCGAGTGTTCACGATGAAACTCTATGTATAAACGATCTTTATTTTAATAATATTTGAATTTATTAATTTGGCGCATCTTTATCTTTATACCCATGCTAGTTGCATAGATAAAGTCCTTGAATATACAAATAGTAGAAAGAATATGAGATGCTCATATGATGAGTATCATGAAACTCATATTTGGAATACTGTATATTCTAAACCGTTCCTAGTCGATTCAGCCGCCACTAAGAAGGATAAAGGCCGCTCAAGTTAGAGACTAGTATCTGCGATGTGAGTACCATGTTTCATTGGTAGGGGACATTGTGATGTCCGAGCATGCAGATAGGTGCTCCTGGTAGAGTGCACTGAACAACCCTCTATAAAGGACTTTCCAAGTGGTTCTCACTTATCGAGTGGAAAAGTCCTAGTTTATGGTTGTACACCATTAGTCCTTATGACCCGGGACAACATTGAGACTCTATGTGCTAGCGTTTCACTTTGACTTGTTTACCGACTCTTATGGGGTCATCAGGTGGCAAGGTTGGGTGTTACGGCGAAACATATAGGAGTCAATGCATTGTAGTCGGGGATTCACCGCTTACCTACGGGTATGGATATCCTGTGTGTTTCTCATGTATGTGTGGGTTGAAATCTCTGATCAGAGTATGGTGGTAATTATGAAAGGGGTTTCATAGATTACACCATCGATGCAACCACGACATGACACATAGTATCGATTCATTGACAACTCTCGATAAACCAATAGTTGTCGAATCGGTCGGGATATATGAGTTGAAGGGACCGTACTGTACGCTAACCATAATTGAATGGTTCTTGCAGGCACTATCATGTGATACCTAGGGAATCACGTTAGCGATGCTGCTAGGCGTTTAACGTGATTGGTTGGGTACTATCAGACTTGAGTTCTGACGTTCTTACTATCAAGGAGTTGATAAGTAAGAATGGAGCAATTAGGGTATGCTCGAATAAGGACATGTTTAGTCCGAATCACATAGAGATGTGAACCCACGGCTAGTTGTATCAATGAACCATTGAGGGCCACACAAGTACTTGCTTAGTAAATCCCGAAGAGAAGTAAAATAGTTCAATGTGTTGAACGACTTATAAATGTGTTTATAAGCGTAAAGAAAATTAGAAGTATGACTTCTATGAGAGAAATATAAATTTTAATTTATGGAAGTGTTCCTAAGATTAAAATTTGGCCAAGTGAATAATGTAGTTGAAAATTGTGATTTTCATAAACATTATTGTGGACTAAATTAAATTAATTCAAGTGTTGAATTAATTAAACACTAGTGGACCTAGTAGAGTCTAAATAATTAAATTAATTCAAGTGTTGAATTAATTAAATAATATTGAGTCTTGTAGAGCTCAATTTAAATAATTATTTAACTAGTGGGACTTGAGTAAAATCAAGTAATGTTTAATTAATCTCAAATGTGTTTGAGATAATAAAATTTAGTCTATGGTTTTTAATGTGTTAAAAACCATATAATATATGTGAGACATGCTAGGGTTTGCATGCTTGGGAGGTGAAAGGTTGTTGATTACTTTTTTATTAAAAAATTCCAAAAGCATGCAACTTTTGAGAGACAACTTTACACAACAACCTAGGCTAGTCTCCCACACTTCATACCATCTCTCCTTGGCCGAAAATTGTTGGAGAATTCTCTCAAAAATTTTCTTGTTTTGTTCTTCATTTTTCTTGGAGAATAAATCCCTTCTCTTTGATAAATCCTCAAACTTTTCTAGTGCAATTTTTGAGGGGATTTACCTTGCTAGTGCTGGGCCTAATTCTTGGAGAAAAGAAGGTGAGCTTGTAGATTTGTCTACCAAGAAGAGCTAAAGTATTCATACTTTAGTTGGAGCCATTTCATCAACTCTAAGGAGTTGATAGGTAAATCCTTTTAATCATCCTATGCATGGTTTTACTATTTTGTAAATGTTACACAAAATAGTTGAGGGGGCCGAAATTTTGCTCTTAAAATTTATATTTTTCGCTTCCGTTGCGTTTCCGGCCTCCGTAACCGGTCCGCTTTCAAGTGGTATCCGAGCTATGGTTACGATTTTTGTGTAATATTTGCATAATATTATGTTGAGATCGATTTCTAACCGTTTGAGATTTTTTGTGCAATATATACATCAAGGCCGAAATTTTGATTCAAAACAAAAAAAAAAATGTTTTTCCGGGGCTGCCCGAGGGCTGCCCGAAAATTTCGGGCAGCCGAGGGGCAGCCCAAAGGGCTGCCCGAAATGTACAGTTTTTAAATAATAAAAAAAAAAATTTTTTTGTTGCCGGAATCCGGCGACGGAACTCCGGCGACGGCGATGACGGCTAGGGTTTCCAAAAGTGTTTTGGACAATCTTAGTGTCATGGGCCTTGAGATGTTGGGCCATTGGATGGCCAACATAATTTGTGAAATTTAAATGGGCCAAAATATTTTTGGTGAAAAATTGGTTTTTGGGCCCTTAAGTTTAAATTTACAATTGTTGCACATATTTTCTCATAAAATAAATAATTGAAGTAGGACTTTAATTATTTATAGTAAATTGTGATTTACAAGAAATTCGATTATAAATAAATTAATTTGAAAGTAGACAAAGGTGTTTGTATACTTTGTTAATTTAATTTATAATTGTGGCGGTTAGTGATTGGATCAAGATATATAATATTGGATCAATTAATTATAGTGATAATTAATTGATGGTGTATGATATGTGATATTATGCATGAAGGATGATCAAAAGCCCAAGCCCAATTTGCTAGGTGTATGCTAGGATATTTGTGTTGAATGATTGTAATAATTATCAATTTATAAAGTGGGCTTGGTTTATGGCCCGTTCCCACCCCCCATGAGATGTATCCCTATGTGCCATGGATATTTAATTGTAAATATTAGAATAGGGGAAGATCAAGATTGGAAGATGGTGGCCTTGGTGATTATGAAGATCGAAGACATGTAATATAGGATGCTAATGTAATAGTATAGTTGCATTGCATCCCGTGCATTTACCCTAGGATTGGACCTAGGCCCGTGTTTGGCTCACACGGGCCATTAGTGTTGGGGCAATTGATCATCCTTGTACTGTTTTCTATTTATAATATATGCATGATATGTTATAAATAATGAGTATGTGCGTTATTATTATTGTAATAACAAAGTTGCATGAATCCGGCAAACATACGATCAAACATGGCGAGCTTTTAAAATAAAATTAATGATGAGACCTTTCAAAATTAAAAACCCTCATTTTGAATAAGATTCAAAATTAATATCAAGTCCGAAATGGAGAATTATAAATTTGTTTATAATTTCCTTGTCTTCCATCGACAATGGATGCATGATGAACGCTACCCGTATTCGGGGCTCGGCTCATATTATTGGGGGAGCCTTGAGTGCCGGAAAGCTGTGACATCCATTGACATTGTGATGTGAACTACGTGGAACTCCCATGATTTCGGCTCATATTATTGAGGGAACTCATGGCGACCGTCCACTAAGGTTCAATATCGATGGGTTAGGCTTGACACGTAAAGATGAACGACGTCTATAATGAGTCCTAATCAAACGTGAGACAAAAGTTTACGTTAAGGGTTGCATTGTGATGCAATTGGGAAACTACCTTTTAGGAATTGTGATTGGCTGTATAATCGGGATCATAATTCGCTAATTGGACCTTACGTACCTACTGAGGAAAGGAGTTTCCCGTTTTTCACTAGAGGGTAGTGAAAATGTCAAAACAGTGGGAGCGATTATTTATAAAGTAAAAGTCCAAACTTTATATCTTATTAAATATTTTAAAATAGTCATTAACATTTATATGTTTTACTTTTCAGTACAATCTTTGACATGTCATCAATTCGCAACCCGTTTTCCGTCATTCTCGAAAAACACATTCTAACCGGACCAAACTATATCACTTGGCTAAGAAATTTAAAGATTGTCCTAAACTCGGAGAAAATCGCGTATACACTGACTGAGGCGCCCCCTGCTGAGGCTCCTATAGGCTGCACTCCTGAGGAATTGCAGACCTACAAGGAATGGTGTGACCATGACTTGAAGGCGAAGTGTTATATGCAGGCTTCGATGAACGATGAGCTGCAAAGGCGATTCGAGGATGCTAAGAATGCTGCTGACATTCATATGCACCTCAAGGAGCTCTTCGGTGAGCAGACTCGGCCTTTGAGGCATGCCACAGTAAAGGAGCTCATCACTTTACGCATGCGAGATGGGACTTCGGTCCATGAGCATGGCCTAAAGTTGATTGGGCTTGTGGATAAGCTCGTAGGCATGGATTTGATCTTGCCATCGGAGTTGACCACGGATGTATTGTTGCTGTCGCTGCCTAGCTCTTTCGATCCTTTTGTCGTGAACTTCAATATGAACAAGCTCGAGCCCAGCCTTGAAGAGTTGGTGAACATGCTTGTGACTTTTGAGTCCACCATCAAAAAGGAGAAGCAGGTTCTTTATGTGGGCTCTTCATCTGGCACGAAGACCGGTCCACCTGGGAAGGGAAAGAAGCGTTCTTTCCAGCGTACCAAGAAGAGCGTGCCCTTGAAGAGGCAGAGTCCGAGTCCCGTTGTGGCAGCCGCGCCAGTGAAGGCTGAAAAGACTGTTGACATCTGTCACCACTGCAAGAAGCCTGGACATTGGAGGCGTAACTGCAGGGAATATCTTGCGCAGAAGGGTTCTGGCAAAGGTATGTTCTTTATTGAAGTAAATATCTCGATTAACTCTACTTCTTGGGTATTGGATACCGGCTGTGGCTCACATCTCTGTAATGACTTGCAGGCGATGGGAAGAAGTAGGAGGCTCCGAGAGGGTGAGACCTTCTTGAGGATGGGCAATGGAGCAAGAGTTGCTGCCAAAGCCGTAGGAGATGTTTGTTTAATTTTGAACAATGATTTTAAGTTTGTATTAAGAGATGTTTTGTTCGTACCAGACTTGATTAAAAACATTATTTCCATTCCTATGCTTGATATTGATGGATATTCTTGTTTATTTGGCAAAGGTGTTTGCAATATTTACAAGAATGAATGTTTAGTTGGTACCGGTGAACTTGAAAACAATCTCTACACCTTAAAATTAAAAGATATTCCACTTAACAATGTCCAAACGATAACAACAACAAATAAGCGCAAACAAGATACTCTTAATTCGGCACAATTATGGCATGCTCGATTAGGACATATTTCCTCAAGAAGGATGAACAAGCTAGTGGGAGTTGGCATGTTTGATATGTCCGATATTAATGCTCTCACGACTTGTGAATCCTGTCTGAAAGGAAAGATGACCAAAATTCCCTTTAAGGGCCATGCGGAGCGAGCCAAAGGGTTATTGGATTTGATCCATACCGATGTGTGCGGTCCGCTTAGCATCACCACTAAGCATGGACATTCCTACTTCATCACCTTTACCGATGACTTTTCGAGGTATGGGTATGTGTATTTGATGAAATACAAGTCTGAAGCCTTTGAAAGGTTCAAAGAATTCATAAGTGAAGTAGAGAAACAATTGGGACGAAGCATCAAGACACTTCGATCGGATCGAGGTGGTGAGTACTTGAGTGCCGAGTTCCAAGAGTATCTTAGAGAGAATGAGATTCTCTCGCAGTGGACTCCGCCCGCTACACCGCAGTTGAATGGTGTTTCGGAGCGTCGTAACCGGACTTTGATGGACATGGTTCGGTCTATGATGGGGTTCACGGAGTTGCCGCCATCCTTTTGGGGATATGCGCTTGAAACAGCGGCACTGTTGTTGAACCATGTCCATACAAAAGCAGTTGATAAGACACCATATGAGATATGGATGGGTAAGCCACCCAAATATTCTTATTTTAGAATATGGGGGTGCCCTGCTTATGTGAAGCAGGTAGTGGGAGATAAATTGGACTGTCGATCCATTTTATGTTACTTTGTGGGATATCCAAGGAATTCAGCTGGATATTATTTCTATCATCCTCAAGAAACAAAGGTGTTTGTTTCTAGGAACGCAACCTTTTTGGAAAGGGAATTTCTATTGGATAGAAAAGGCGAGATGATAGAACTCGAAGAGGTTCGAGAGACACCCACAGTTGTAGAACCCACACCCGAGAAGCCAAGTGAGGAGATACAAGCTCCTAGAAGAACCGAGAGAGTCTCGAGACCACCTGTAAGGTATGGTCTGCTTCTTGAAGAGGGCCATGATGAGCCTAACCTTGGATGTGATCCAAGGACCTTCAAGGAAGCGTTATCTGATGCCGATTCATCCAAATGGCTTGAAGCAATGGAATCTGAGATGAATTCCATGCATTCGAACCAAGTGTGGAATCTCGTAGATCCACCTGAGGGAATTGTTCCCGTAGGGTGTAAATGGATTTACAAGAGGAAACTTGGGGCGGATGGGAAGGTATTGACCTTCAAGGCGCGACTGGTAGCAAAAGGATATACTCAAAGGCAAGGTGTTGACTATGAGGAAACCTTTTCTCCAGTTGCAATGTTCAAGTCCATTAGGATATTGCTAGCCATAGCTGCATGGTATGACTATGAGATATGGCAGATGGATGTGAAGACAGCCTTCCTTAATGGGGATATTAAGGAAGAGATTTACATGTCTCAACCTGAGGGGTTTACATCCATCGGAAGTGAGCATATGGTATGCAAACTTCAAAGATCTATTTATGGTCTTAAGCAGGCATCGAGGAGTTGGAACCTCAGATTCGATAGTACAATCAAAGAGTTTGGTTTTACTAAGAATCCTGAGGAACCCTGTGTATATAAGAAGGTCAGTGGGAGTGCTGTGACATTCCTTGTTCTTTATGTTGATGACATTCTACTCATTGGGAATGATGTAGGAATGTTGCAATCAACAAAGATATGGTTAGCAAGTAAGTTCTCAATGCAGGACTTGGGTGAAGCATCTTTTGTATTGGGAATACAGATCTATAGAGATAGATCAAAAAGATTGCTTGGTCTCACCCAGTCCACATACATTGATACCATCGTGAAGCGGTTCTCGATGGATGAGTCCAAGAGAGGACATCTGCCAATGTGTCATGGCGTGTCCCTATCCAAGTCTATGTCTCCCAAGACTGATGCAGAGATAGCGGCGATGACACGAATTCCGTATGCTTCGGCTATTGGTAGTATCATGTATGGGATGATATCTACACGTCCTGACGTGGCTTTCGCACTAAGTGTAGTGAGTAGATATCAATCCAACCCTGGTCTTCCACACTGGAAAGCTGTGAAAGACATCCTCAAGTATTTGAGAAGGACCAATAAGTTGTTCTTGGTCTATGGGGGTGGAGAACTAAAATTGGAAGGCTATACCGACTCTAGCTTCCAAAGCGATGTTGATGACTCGAAGTCAACCTCCGGATTCATATTCATGCTCAATGGTGGTGCTGTCTCTTGGAAGAGTTCCAAGCAAGACAGTACTGCGGATTCCACCACTGAGGCAGAATACATTGCTGCATCGGTTGCAGCTAAGGAGGCTGTTTGGATTAGGAATTTCGTCCAAGAGTTGGGCGTCATTCCAAATGGAGTTGCTCCTATCCCGGTGATGTGTGACAACACGGGAGCCATAGCTCAGGCGAAGGAGCCAAGGTCTCATCAGAAGTCCAAACACGTATTGAGAAAGTACCACATCCTCAGAGAGATCGTGGAAAGAGGAGACGTCACGATTGACAAAGTCGGCTCCGCAGATAATGTTGCTGATCCACTAACTAAGCCTTTACCAGGACCATCATTCGAGAAGCATCGCGAATCAATGGGTCTGAAGCATATGGGTAGTTGGCTCTAGTGCAAGTGGGAGATTGTTAGAGTAGGTGCACGTCGAGCCAAGTGTTGGCCGAGTGTTCACGATGAAACTCTATGTATAAACGATCTTTATTTTAATAATATTTGAATTTATTAATTTGGCGCATCTTTATCTTTATACCCATGCTAGTTGCATAGATAAAGTCCTTGAATATACAAATAGTAGAAAGAATATGAGATGCTCATATGATGAGTATCATGAAACTCATATTTGGAATACTGTATATTCTAAACCGTTCCTAGTCGATTCAGCCGCCACTAAGAAGGATAAAGGCCGCTCGAGTTAGAGACTAGTATCTGCGATGTGAGTACCATGTTTCATTGGTAGGGGACATTGTGATGTCCGAGCATGCAGATAGGTGCTCCTGGTAGAGTGCACTGAACAACCCTCTATAAAGGACTTTCCAAGTGGTTCTCACTTATCGAGTGGAAAAGTCCTAGTTTATGGTTGTACACCATTAGTCCTTATGACCCGGGACAACATTGAGACTCTATGTGCTAGCGTTTCACTTTGACTTGTTTACCGACTCTTATGGGGTCATCAGGTGGCAAGGTTGGGTGTTACGGCGAAACATATAGGAGTCGATGCATTGTAGTCGGGGATTCACCGCTTACCTACGGGTATGGATATCCTATGTGTTTCTCATGTATGTGTGGGTTGAAATCTCTGATCAGAGTATGGTGGTAATTATGAAAGGGGTTTCATAGATTACACCATCGATGCAACCACGACATGACACATAGTATCGATTCATTGACAACTCTCGATAAACCAATAGTTGTCGAATCGGTCGGGATATATGAGTTGAAGGGACCGTACTGTACGCTAACCATAATTGAATGGTTCTTGCAGGCACTATCATGTGATACCTAGGGAATCACGTTAGCGATGCTGCTAGGCGTTTAACGTGATTGGTTGGGTACTATCAGACTTGAGTTCTGACGTTCTTACTATCAAGGAGTTGATAAGTAAGAATGGAGCAATTAGGGTATGCTCGAATAAGGACATGTTTAGTCCGAATCACATAGAGATGTGAACCCACGGCTAGTTGTATCAATGAACCATTGAGGGCCACACAAGTACTTGCTTAGTAAATCCCGAAGAGAAGTAAAATAGTTCAATGTGTTGAACGGCTTATAAATGTGTTTATAAGCGTAAAGAAAATTAGAAGTATGACTTCTATGAGAGAAATATAAATTTTAATTTATGGAAGTGTTCCTAAGATTAAAATTTGGCCAAGTGAATAATGTAGTTGAAAATTGTGATTTTCATAAACATTATTGTGGACTAAATTAAATTAATTCAAGTGTTGAATTAATTAAACACTAGTGGACCTAGTAGAGTCTAAATAATTAAATTAATTCAAGTGTTGAATTAATTAAATAATATTGAGTCTTGTAGAGCTCAATTTAAATAATTATTTAACTAGTGGGACTTGAGTAAAATCAAGTAATGTTTAATTAATCTCAAATGTGTTTGAGATAATAAAATTTAGTCTATGGTTTTTAATGTGTTAAAAACCATATAATATATGTGAGACATGCTAGGGTTTGCATGCTTGGGAGGTGAAAGGTTGTTGATTACTTTTTTATTAAAAATTCCAAAGCATGCAACTTTTGAGAGACAACTTTACACAACAACCTAGGCTAGTCTCCCACACTTCATACCATCTCTCCTTGGCCGAAAAT
This sequence comes from Primulina eburnea, assembly GCF_022965805.1. Classification (NCBI taxonomy): domain Eukaryota; kingdom Viridiplantae; phylum Streptophyta; class Magnoliopsida; order Lamiales; family Gesneriaceae; genus Primulina; species Primulina eburnea. Next base: position 18,453,272 of record NC_133112.1, on the reverse strand, counting down.
TGTTGGAGAATTCTCTCAAAAATTTTCTTGTTTTGTTCTTCATTTTTCTTGGAGAATAAATCCCTTCTCTTTGATAAATCCTCAAACTTTTCTAGTGCAATTTTTGAGGGGATTTACCTTGCTAGTGGTGGGCCTAATTCTTGGAGAAAAGAAGGTGAGCTTGTAGATTTGTCTACCAAGAAGAGCTAAAGTATTCATACTTTAGTTGGAGCCATTTCATCAACTCTAAGGAGTTGATAGGTAAATCCTTTTAATCATCCTATGCATGGTTTTACTATTTTGTAAATGTTACACAAAATAGTTGAGGGGGCCGAAATTTTGCTCTTAAAATTTATATTTTTCGCTTCCGTTGCGTTTCCGGCCTCCGTAACCGGTCCGCTTTCAGGAACAACTCTGGATGCTCTGACCGCATGCGACTCTCTAGTTCCCAAGTAGCTTCTTCAGTACCTCGGCGCTGCCACTGCACTAAGACAAGAGGAATAGTCTTATTCCGCAGTACCTTATCCTTCCGGTCTAAGATCGAAACCTGGTCTTTCCACAAAAGACAAATCCGGATTCAGCTGAACTTCTGTCGGATGCAAAACATGAGACTCATCCGCTACGTATCGTCTCAACAAGGACACATGAAACACATTGTGAACACTAGACAGATACGGTGGCAAAGCTAATCTGTAGGCCAAATCTCCCACACATTCTAAGATCTCAAAAGGACCAATGAATCTCGGAGATAGCTTACCCTTGAGTCCAAATCTCAGAATCCTCCGAAAAGGTGATACCTTGAGAAACACTTTCTCGCCTGCATCAAAATGAAGAGGTTTGCGCTTGGAGTTCGCATAACTCGCTTGTCGATCCTGAGCAGTCTTAATCCGTTGTTTGATCACAAGAACTTTGTCCATGGCCTGCTGAATCAATTCTGGACCCTCGACCTGTCGTTCTCCGACTTCTTCCCAGAACAGAGGAGTACGACAACGTCGACCATACAATGCTTCAAACGGAGACATACCAATACTCCTATGAAAACTGTTGTTGTATGCAAACTCTATCAGCGGCAGATGATCCTGCCAAGCTGGCCCGAAATCCATCACACAAGATCTCAACATATCCTCAAGAGTACGAATAGTCCTCTCTGACTGACCGTCAGTCTCTGGGTGATATGCAGTACTCAAACTCAAGGTAGTGCCCAAAGCTTGCTGAAAGCTGCCCCAAAATCTAGATGTAAATCGAGGATCTCTGTCACTAACGATACTCACGGGCACACCATGAAACCGTACAATCTCCTGAATGTACAACCGTGCCATCCGATCGAAAGTGAAATCTCTGTTATACGGAAGAAAATGGGCAGACTTAGTAAGCCGATCCACTACCACCCAGATAGCATCTCTATTCCCCACAGACATAGGCAAGTGAGTCACGAAGTCCATCGTGATATGCTCCCACTTCCACTCCGGAATAGGAAGATTCTGTAACAAACCTCCGGGTCGTCGATACTCAGCCTTCACCTGCTGACAGACTAGGCACTTGGAGACATACTGATAAACATTACGTTTCATACCCTTCCACCAAAATCGAGTCCTCAAATCCTTATACATCTTGTTGCTCCCCGGATGAACACTCAACTTGCTACGATGAGCCTGGGACAAAATCTCCTCCCTCAAAGTGTCATCTTCCGGTACAACAACACGACCAGATAAGCACAAAAGACCCTCGGACTGATAGTGGAAACCAGAAGTATTATCTCCATCAGCCAACCGAGCTAATTTCTGAATCTTAGAATCAGACATCTGAGCATCTCTAATTCGAGAATACAAAACTGGCTCGGACAAAATAGTAGCTATACGGATACTCTCTGTTCCCTTCCGATGCTTACAATTGAATCCCATCGAACATAAATCTTGAATAATTCCAGATACAGCACAAGTCTGAAGAGCAGATAACCTCACCTTGCGACTAAGAGCATCGGCCGTGAGATTCGCAGATCCTGGATGATACTTGATCTCACAATCGTAATCCTTGAGTAGATCCATCCAACGACGCTGACGCATGTTCAACTCAGCCTGAGTGAACAGATACTTCAAACTCTTATGATCAGTGAAGATCTCAAATCGCTCACCATAGAGATAATGGCGCCAGATTTTCAAAGCAAAAACGATCGCTGCTAATTCCAGATCATGAACAGGATAGTTTTCCTCATGAGGCTTCAACTGTCTCGATACATAAGCAATCACATGCTTATTCTGCATCAGAACACACCCTAGTCCCTGCAAGGAGGCATCAGTGTAAACACTGAAACCACCAGATCCAGACGGTAAAGCCAAAACAGGCGCAGATGTCAAACGTCTGCGAAGTTCCAAGAAACTCTCTTCGCACTCTGATGTCCACTCAAATGAAACATCTTTCCGAGTGAGCTGAGTGAGTGGCTTAGCAATCTGAGAGAAGTTGACAATGAAACGGCGATAATACCCTGCCAATCCCAGAAAACTGCGGATCTCGGCTACTGTCGTCGGACGCGAACAGTTCAATACCGCTTCCACCTTACTTGGGTCAACTGAAACTCCCTTGCTAGAAATGACATGACCAAGGAATACAACCCTGTCAATCCAAAACTCACATTTACTCAACTTCGCATAAAGCTGATTCTCGCGAAGTGTCTGTAAAATAATCCTTAAGTGTTGTGCGTGTTCTTGCTGATCATGCGAATAGATTAAGATATCATCTATAAACACCACAACAAACTTATCCAAGAATTCCCGAAAAACCCGATTCATCAGATCCATAAAAACTGCTGGTGCATTCGTCACCCCAAAAGGCATAACCAGAAACTCATAATGCCCATACCGGGTCCTGAATGCAGTCTTCGATATATCTCCCTGATGAACTCGAAGCTGATGATAACCAGACCTTAAATCAATTTTGGAATACACAGAGGTACCTTGCAGTTGATCAAATAAATCATCAATCCGTGGCAACGGATACTTATTCTGTATCGTAGCACGATTCAACTGCCGATAATCTATGCAGAGCCGCATAGAACCATCCTTCTTTTTGACAAAAAGAACTGGTGCTCCCCATGGGGACACACTGGGTCGAATATACCCCTTGTCAAGAAGATCCTGCAACTGCTGTTTCAATTCTTGCATCTCCGATGGAGCTAAACGATAAGGAGCTCTAGAGATTGGTGCCGTGCCTGGCACTAAATCAATGCCGAAATCCACTTCCCGAACGGGAGGAAAACCAGGAATCTCCTCGGAAAAAACATCCGGAAAATCGCAAACCACTGGAATGTCACTGATACCGACACTATCTGCGGACGAATCAATAGCATAGATAAGGTAGCCTTCCCCGCCCGACTCTAAAGCACGACAGGCTTTCAGAGCAGAAACCACAGGCATCGGGGGTCGCGCTCCCTCTCCATAGAAAAACCAACTATCGCCCTCAACTGGACGAAACTGCACAAACTTCTGATAACAGTCCACAGTAGCTCTAAACACAGTCAGCACATCTATTCCCAGAATGCAATCTAAATCCTCCATCACAAGAATCATCAAATTAGCAGTTAAAACATTACCCTCAAACTCTAGAGGACAACCCAAAACTAGACGTTTAGCTAGCACCGAATGACCCATCGGCGTGGAAACAGATACCATAACGTCCAAAGAAGTGAAAGGTAACTTATGACGCTTAGCAAATCTCGCAGATATGAATGAATGAGATGCACCAGTGTCAATGAGAACGTAAGCAGGTAATCCACATAATAAAAACACACCTGCGATAACTCTCTCGTTCTCCTCAGCCGCCTGATCCTGGTTAAGAGCAAAGACCTGCCCTTGAGTACGCGGTCGGAGGTTAGAACCCTGAGTAGACTGTCCCTGTTGTGGCCTCTGATGAACTGAAGCCTGAGAACCAGATCCTGATCCTCCGCCCGTCTGTGGACAATCTCTCTTCATGTGGCCCATCTCACCGCACTTGTAACAAGCACCCGCAACCTTGCGACAACGCTCCGTCGGATGATCCTTCCCGCAGTGCTGACACGGGCCCCTCTTCTTCCCAAAATGGTGAACTCCACCAGATCCAGAGGAAGAAGAAGTAGATCCAGCCTTCTTAAATGCTTGGGCGCGGGGACCTAAAGAACTAGTAGGACGAGCAGACTGCATGGCTCGACCTCTCAACAAACTGCCCTCAGCCTGGCGACAACGATTTACAAGGCCCTCATACGATGTCGGATCATCGCAGACAACAACCCGATCATAAATCTCCTGATTGAGGCCCTGAAGAAAATGGTTATACTTGGCACTAGCATTGTCACTGACATGCGGAACATACGGAAGCAACTCAAAGAACTTCTGCTGATACTCATCAACAGACAAACTTCCCTGCTTCAGATTGATCAACTCAATCGCCTTGGTCTGCAGAAGAGCTGGCGGAAAGTAAAGCAGCATGAAAGCGGCTCGGAAATCGGCCCAAAGAACTCGACCCTGTCGCTGAACTATCGGTGCAGAGGTAGACCTCCACCACTTGCACGCACCACCCTCCAGCAAGAAATCAAGGGTATCAATCTGCTGCTCCGCCGAGCACTGAAAAGTCTTGAAGCAGCTCTCCATCCTCTCAAGCCAGTTCTCCGCAACATCCGGGGTCTCACCGCCTGAAAGAGGTTTTGGCCCCATCTGCAAGAACCGATGCATACTAAAACTCCGAGGCTCATCACGACGGTGTTGACGACGTTCTCGATGTTCTCGACGACGCTCCCGATCGTCGCGGTCTCCCCAGCGTCCAACGCTGCCATGACTACTAGCATCCTCGTCAAAACCAGACATCTCTTAGCTACAAAAGTTACAGAGATTAAACCCAAAAGAACAGTTCTAAATCCCAAAATCTTAATGCATGCTCTGATACCATAAATGTAGTGACCCGTTCCAGAATCACCTACTAATCAGAACTTAAGCATGCAAAATTAACATTTAAAACTGAATCAGGTAAACAGCGGAAAAACAGTAATACAACCCAATCGAATCTGAAAGTACAAAATACTTAAACAACCAGATCGAACTAAATACCAAGAACAAATACCAACAACTACAGATCAACCTCTGCCAGCTCCCTGTCCACTCCCTCCTGGACCGTCCAACCTGAGACCTGCCCCATCGAATAGGGTGTCCAAAACAGAGATAAACCGAGGACGTGAGCATAAAACGCTCAGCACCGAAAGCATGAGTATACAAGACTATGACATGCATGTATGCAAAATGTACTGGATACCAGGATCTGGGTATATCGAAATACTGCTCAGGTAAATGACGTCAAGGTATGTAGCACTCTGCGCCGTCGCACCAGGAGGTGGCTCCCATACCAAAATAAACCTGTGGATATACCGGTGACCTGACCACCGTCGGCCAACGGGGTCCAACCATCCACAACAAACGAGGGCTGAGCACCCTCTCAACAGGCTATCTCAAAAATAGTCAGGCTCAACATGATTATGCAAATGCCGCATAATAAACCATGCATCATATGACAGATAATAATGCAACATATAAACATGCAACACATAGTAAAGCATACTCAATCCTGCTATCTCGGATAGTACTTTCGTACCTCAAACCAGTAGATCCTAGCAATCAGTCCTAGAATCAAGTCTGCGTCCGTAGTCAGCCCACTGATGCCGCTAGCTCCCAACTAGAGCACAGCTCCGCTACAAAACCAGTAGCTCCCCGCTAGTGCCTAAACCTCGGGAAAAGACTAGAAACCCATCAGAAATGACTAAAACGCTCTGGAACACTCGGAATTGGCGAGTAAAAAATGAAGCCTCGCGCCTCTATTTATAGACCACGATCGGTAGATCCGATCCACTTCGGACGATCCGATCCGGCACACTTCGGACGATCCGAACCCTGATCGGACGATCCGAATCCTGCATGTCTTCCACGTGTCCAGACACCTGTCTTCGGACGATCCGAACCCTGATCGGACGATCCGAACTCTGCATGTCTTCCACGTGTCCAGCCACCTGTCTTCGGACGATTCAAACCCTCTTCGGACGATCCGAACCCGCTTCGGACGATCCGAACTTTGTTCGGTCCTTCCGATCCCACCGAAATATAATTAATCCAATAATTAACTCAAATTAGGCATCGGGATACTACACATGGGGGCTGAACTAATGGACCAACATGGTCCTAATCCATCCTAGAACATGTCTAGATGTAGCCTTGGGAGCCTGGAATCGAACCATCCACCTGTACTCACAAAAACAAGCAAACCGTGAAGCATAGAGTGAAGCCAACAAAATTCTGCACTATTTTTTTTTGAAAATGGTTCATCAATATTTCGGTTTTTGCCTTAATAAAATCATGATTATGATGTTTCAAAATATTAATATGGCTTGATTGAAGAGCAAAGAAGAACATATACATGCCTAGTTTTGTTTTGAAAAGAAACGAACGAAACGCAACGACGCGGCGCGGAGGAGACGGAACGCTTTGCTACCTTCTTTTCTTCTACTCGATTTTTCTCTTGTTTTTTTCTAAGACTTGCTCACGATTTTTCTCTCAATTTCTATCTGAATTTCGAAGAAATGGAGATGGAGGGAATGGTTAGGAGAGTGAGGGGAGATGCAATAATAAAGTAATTCAAATGGTATGACCAAGTCTCCTCTCATTTGAATTTTGAATTTTGAATTGTTTGATATCAAATGATTGTTGGAGGGATCTTGAATGAGGTGTGGCCGAATTCTCATGCTAATCTAGACTAGGATAATGTTCTAATATTAATTAATTAAGGGTGAAAAGATTACCATGCTAAGGAGTGACAAGGAAATGGTCAAAGGGTGAGTTGGCGTAGAATTGTTGTCTCACTAAGGGGGGTGGCCGAAATTATTCAATAAATGGAAGGGAAATATTGTTTGGTTAGTAAATTTTTAAACCTTAAGAGCCTTACCTACCCTTTAAATAATTTAGTGAATTAACACCTCAATTAAGGAATCTATATGAACTTATTTCCTACTCACCTCAAGTTACTAAAATAATTCCTTAAACCTCCTTTTTAATTTAAATCAACTTACTAGCTAGCTAAAATAAACTCTGGGAATGATTTCTAAATCTTAAATTCTATCTCAAAACTCCAACTCCAGTCCGGCCTCACTGAATTAAGTGAAAAGATAAAAATTTAAACTACTGCATAAAATAATTAATTTTAAAGAAAAGCATTTAAATACTCATGCAATAAAATTATTTTAATTTAAAATACTAGAATTATGCATAGCTTATACGTAGTCTAATTTACGGGTTCTAAAACTCTCCCCCCTTAAAAGAAATTTGGTCCCCGAAATTTACTTATCCTCGATAAACAAAAGTTTAGACTCTTAATTCTAGAATCCGAATAATCCATGCTTCTGATGCGCTACTCTGATAAGATAAATATTCAGCTGTCCTTACGTCCCCTCAATCCTAAATAAATTTGTCTACCAAAATCCTCGTTTGTGAATCGCAACTTAAAACAACTTATGGTGACTTAATTCTATTAAACTATAGCCCCGAATTCTGACTTATCACGTAATTTCTCATACTAGAGATGGTTGTCCAAATTTAACGCACATTACTTACCCTTATAATATACCCAAGATGTTAATTGACCTATTGTATTCCAATATTGAAATCTTAACAGTATCCCTTCTTAACTTTATTGAACTCAAGATATGTTAAAGCTTCAAGTCCAAGTATTAGCATTCATGCAGTTCGACTTAGGAGATCTTAGTAAAGCACTTAAAAGTTAAACATTATCTCAACCCCTATAATAATATTAGACTAAGATCCTTGAATCGAATCTTTATCTTACCGCACCCAACTTACATAACCTAACTATTTAGAAGTACATCCCAATATAACGTTGTTGCAAATCTTATGTTCGAGTAGTCTTAATCAATAAAACCCAAAATATACGGTACCGATCTTCCACCTAAATAATAAAATTATTCTAGCACCAATTACATGCTTAAACTATTTCCCTTTCAATTAAAATAAAGTTGAGACCTAAGACCCTTGGACTTTCCTTATTGAAGCGAATGTCGCATTCTTACGTATCATTAATGCTCAATTAATACTAGCGTATAAAACTTAATAAGTTCTCCTATGATAATGATGGGCTAACTCTAATAAATCTACTTCACTTATAACCCATAAATTTTAAGATTTCAGATTTCTTACTCGATAAAAATCTTCATATATTCGTTCATTGATAACCTATGATGAACAAAACTCGTTTCTTTTAGTTTTTATCTCACCCAAAATTTTCGTACGAACACCTATCTAATACTATTTGGGTCGCGTAAGCTTGAATTTTAAGTTTATCTCACCCAAAATTTTCGTACGAACACCTATTTCATAAACTTAAAATTCAAGCTTACGCGACCCAAATAGTATTAGATAACATAACCCCAACACACATATTCACTTATTCTCAAGTTTCTCAATGACTTGCAAAAATTTCTCAAGACAAGATGTCTACCTCAATTATTACTTGCATCTATCGAGTAACCTAACCATCAATCATACCCAACTTCCTAGAATAATCAAATTCCAACAAAATTATAGTCCTAACTGTTAAGATCATGACTAAAACTTATGACACCTCAAACTTAAGTTCCCAACAATTCGTTATCTCAATGTCTACTCTTATAACTTAACTAACTGATCAGTTTTACCTTAAATCATTATCACGTTAAATTCTTAATTTGCCACAACGTTATTTCACTAACGCTTAAATTTTCAAGCCCGGGATTGATTGATCCTACAATGTCATTGATTACCATTCGTTATAACATTATAACCCAGATATCTAAAGGTTCTAAATATCCTTCAAGCCCAAATCACCTAAAATTCCTATCATTCAAACCATTCGATTCTCACTTACTGATAAACTAGTCTTAAAATTTCTTAAAATTACAAAATTACTTCTTCGTTTTCTCGAAAATTATCCAATTCTTTTCTCGATCTCGAAAATTCCACAATTACTCATAATTCTTCGGCGTTCCCAATTTCATTTATATGTTTCCCGTATCACAAGATTCAATAGCCTTAAGTTTATTAAACCCAAAATTATTTTCCCTAACATGCCTTACATTTCTATAAATACTTAAAATCCCAAGTGCTCCTCAAAAGTTCGTATTTAATACTCAAAATTTCGGACTTTGCAATTTGGCTCTTAAAGTTCTCAAAATTACATTTTTGGCTCTACAACCATTAGAAAATTTGCATTTTTGTCCCCATAAAATTTTTTTTGACTTAGCCTTATTAAATCTTAAAATTCTCGAAACTTAGAATTAAATCCCAAAATTCGGTAAATTCGAAAATAGTCCCTTAGAATTTTATTTTTGAACTTATGTCTTCAAATCATTGGTTATTGCAATTAGGTCCTCAAAATTCTTAATTCCTGCAATTCAATCCTTAAATTCGACTATGTAGAGCATGCATCCTAAATAAATTCTGATAATTAATCTTACATTTTCATAGATAATTAAAATCCTCATATTGTACATCTATAATCCTAAAGATTGTCGTAGTCTTCGAATCACTATTGCTTATATGAAATCATCAAGAATTTACTCGACTAGGAACCAAAAACCATCAATAATTTCTTAGAAATTCTACAAGTCCCAAAAACATTCATAATTTTCAAGATTAACTTATGACCCATAAGGAGAACATCAGTACTGTTGACCCAAAAATTAATATAGTCAAATGACTTCCAACATTTCCTAATGACCAATAGCAAAATTCTTATCATTTAACCCATCAAATTATCGTTTATTGCTAAACTAGTCCCCAATTTCCGTAATAATTTGCAAAATAAATTCTTAATTTTCCCAAAAAAATTTCCAATTGGTCCTAAATTTCGAAAATTCCTTAAATAACCCATAATTTTTTATCATTTTAAATTTCTTTCTACATGTTTCCCATAGCATAATTTCAAAAACAAAATTAACTTATTTACCCAAGAATCAATTCCTATAACTAATCTTAACTTTCATCAAAACTTTAAATCCCAATTTATACATTTTTATATTCCCAAAGTCGTTGCAATCCTCGAATAATTATTACTTATGAGTAATTTCCAAAAATTAATTCAACTAATAATCACGAATCATAAATGTTTTCTTAGAAAATCTACGTGTCCCAAAGGCATTCATAATATTCATGATTAACTTACAGCCCACAAAGTAGAATGTCAATACTAAAACCCAAAAATCAACATAGTCAAATTCCACCACAAGGCCAACATGCATTATTTCATTATTTCTTTTAAATTCAAATAAATACTGCATAATCAAAATCTGAACGTAAAATATTTCATGAAACATGCTATTAAATAATTCATGCTTGAAATAAAATGCAAAAATGTAAAACTTACTGACAGAAGACGTGACTTCATGAGCTTCTCGTGGTCAGTAGTAGTACAACCCTTTACAGAACCATTGCTCTGATACCAGCTATAACGGCCCAAAAATTCGTGTTTGAAAATTTGCGAAAAATTTAAAATTTTATTTAAATAATTAAAATGTCTCATTCAAAGTTCAACAGACAGATAAAGTTTAATATTCAAATGACAGCGGAAGTAAATATTTGTTTGCAAAATAACAATTCAAGAATAATCCAACAAAAGATAAAATGTTAGAGCATAAAAATGGTGGGTGCTAAAATGAGGTCCTCGGGTTCCACTACGGCCGACCCAAGCTAGCTCACTATCCCCGCCCTCGGTCCCGACCTCATCAGTACCTACAACAATCAAGTCTAGTGAGCCTAAAAACTCAGCATGTATATATCACAGATAACGAGTAAATAATACAATAAAATTTCATGGGATAAAATATCATGTCATGAGCCATCACGTGAAAATCACTTGTCATGAGCAATTATAATACGTGCATAACTGAACTGAAAATCATAGTGAAAATGTTTGCTCCTTGGAGCCCTGTACTGAAAGAGCATGTAATAATTTTCTGTTGAGATTATGGTCTACGCAAGTTGCCCCTGCACTGAACTGAACTGACCGGTAACTGGCGACCGGGTTTAGTAATGAACGTCTGATCAGACTAATGCCACAGTATACTGGGTGGTACATAACTGAACTGAACTGATCGGTAACTGGCGACCGGATAATACAATGCTCCCATGACCGGTAACTGGCGACCGGGTGAAGTAATGCTCCCATGATAGTGAGATGGCCACAAGCAATATCGCATAATCTCAAAAATGAATATTTTCTATGCACGTAATATAATTAAATGGCATAATGAAATATCCTGTATTATTTTACCACATGGATTGGATCGTTCCCAGGCTCGCTGCGACCTAAATTTGACATGAAAAATATACAAATGATTTTCTTAACAAAACTTTGTAATTGAATCCAAAAACGAGACAATTACGCCCAACGACTCCGTATTTAATCATGACTCCGTGCCAACCCGAACCAAAACTGAACCATCAAGTAGTCATGATTAAAATACGCCTAAAATGATGAAATAATGCTTATAAAATAGTGAGGGCCAAAATCTAGGTGAATGGATGCCAAAACATGAAACGCTCTTTCGAGAGTCAATTTGGCACATCGCACCATAATTTCTCGTACGACTTCAAAAATGATCCGAATCACGAACGGCCAAAAACATGACCTTCCTAACTCAATGAGTAACTGTCCAGTCCAAGGCCATAGGCTAAAAGCCAACCAAGAACTCAAACGAGCCTCCGATCCGAAGCACCAAGTTGCTGCCAAAAAATTCCAGCAACTGCACTTGTGCTTGCATTGCTTTGTTTGCGAGACGATTGGTCATTGGGGATTGAATCACCGACCAGAGTCTCTTCACAACATCTTAAGGGGTGGCTTGAACCATGGCTAAGGACCCTAGGCCAACCACAATCCAATCCAACACCAAGCTTCAACCGAGAACACAAAAATCTGTACGGTGATGTTTCTGAAATTTCGTTTTGTTGCTGTCATGCATCATACCATTGGCCATATGGTTGGCCATGGCTTGATCTAGACATCATAGGGTATGGTATGAACCGTGGCTAAGGGCCATAGGCCAACCAAGATCCACACCATTCCTCAAAACCGAATGTTACACTTGCTGAAAAATGAGGAAGCCGAAAGGGGAAAGGGGCTGTTCTTGTTCTTTGACTTAAAAACCGATGCAACCATGGACCAAGCCTCAAAAGGGCGACTTCATCATGTCTTAGACATCACGAGGAGAGGTTCTAACCATGGCTATAGCCCTTAGGGCAGCCAAGATCAGATCCATCAACCTTTGACATCAATCAAGAAAATCGAATGCACTTGGGACATGTTTGGGGGAGTTGCTGTCATTTCGATTTCCAGCAAGCATGAGGGCTGACCTAATGGACCAACGTGGTCTTAATCCATCCTAGAACATGTCTAGATGTAGCCTTGGGAGCCTGGAATCAAATCATCCACCTGTACTCACAAAAACAAGCAAACCGTGAAGCATAGAGTGAAGCCAACAAAATTCTGCACTATTTTTTTTTTTTTGAAATAGTTCATCAATATTTCGGTTTTTGCCTTAATAAAATCATGATTACGATGTTTCAAAATATTAATATGGCTTGATTGAAGAGCAATAGCTAACTTCCTAAAGTTGAGATGATAAGGTGAAATTCTTGGCATGATAATAAGGTTATTAAAAGGTAAGAATCTATGTTTTATATTATTTAATCATTATTTATTGTTTATGTTATATTTATTTCTTTAAGCATTTTTATACCCTACTTATAAGTGGGAGTTTTGATTTATTGTTGCTGTATGTTACACTAAATTCTTGGAACCATTTAAATGTTAGTTTGGTATTACCAACCATTTAAAGTGGATGCCTTGATTTATTATATATAAATATATTATAATATTAAACTTTTGGAACCATTTAAATGTTAGTTTGGTTTTACCAACCATTTAACTTGGATTCTTTGATTTACTATATATAAATATATCATAATAATATTTTCTTGGTACCATTTAAATGTTAGTTTGGTTTTACCAACCATTTAAAGTGGGAACCTTGATTTAGTGTTTACAAATATATATATATCTTTTGCGACTTTGATTGTTGCACTCCCAAGAACAGGTTGTCCACAAGTAGTATAATTCGGTGAGTCCGAATATCGTATCCACAGGAAAGCAAAGGTAATTACAAGTCCACTATAATGTCTTTTTGTTTTTGTTTTTGTTTCTTTTTAATTTTAATTGAATCTTTAATGGGTAAATTTTAATTGTTCAAATTTTAATTTAAGTAGTTGAGATTAAATGATCCACTCTTGGCATTTTAATAAAATTAACATTAATGAACAATATTGAAATCCACTTAATAAAATGGCTCAAATATATTAAATAATCATATTTATATTATGTTATATATTATTATCTTATAAGTATATAATATATACCAAAACTTATAAATGTGGTCAAGTATTTATTGTGCTATATATATTTGTAAACACTAAATCAAGGTTCCCACTTTAAATGGTTGGTAAAACCAAACTATCATTTAAATGGTACCAAGAAAATATTATTATGATATATTTATATATAGTAAATCAAGGAATCCAAGTTAAATGGTTGGTAAAACCAAACTAACATTTAAATGGTTCCAAGAATTTAATATTATAATATATTTATATATAATAAATCAAGGCATCCACTTTAAATGGTTGGTAATACAAAACTAACATTTAAATGGTTCCAAGAATTTAGTGTAACATATAGCAACAATAAATCAAAACTCCCACATATAAATAGGATATAAAAATGCCTAAAGAAATAAATATAACATAAACAATAAATAATGTTTAAATAATATAAAACATAGATTCTTACCTTTTAATAACCTTATTATCATGCCAAGAGTTTCACCTTATCATCTCAACTTTAGGAAGTTAGCTATTCATTATTCAAAGTGTAAAACTTTGAATATGAAATTAACATGCTAATGATATTTAAATGAAGAAATAAAGGAAAAATATAGAGAGAAATATTATGAACTCAAAGGTTTGTTCATAGAATGAGGGATATCTCAATACATTACAATGCACCCCTATTTATAGCCAAATTTTGGGAGACAACCACAAATAAAATATTATTTTTTACACATAAGTCTTCATTGGTGTTCCAAGAAATTAATATATATTACACATCACTTTTGAAAATCTGTTAGTGAGTGGAGAGGACTGAGAAAACAGCTTTCGAGCCTCTATTGATCATGAGAGAGACTATCTATTATTTAGATCTTGAGTTCTTATTTTGAAAAAAAAATGATATTTCCTGAAAAAAAAAGAGGAGAAAAAAAAAGAAAGAAATTGAATATCTATGTAATTTTTAAGTTATATGCTACGACCTATATATCTCTCAAAAAAAAAAAAAAAGAGAGAAAATTATTGTACAAATTAAATAAATATGTGGTCAAGAAGCATAAACTTAGTCTGATTCCATGATGTTATGGGAAAAAAAAATTATCAGGAAAAAAATATATATAATAAGAACAACTAGATTTTGATTCAATGGATTTTCTATCTTTTGATTAGGTTGGCTCGTTTGTCTGTCTGCATTATGTAAACCATTTCCTTGAGCATTTATCTGTATTCCAACTCCATGAGAGAAATCATTACCATAAATTTGAAACATTTATTAACCTGTGAGGATATGGAGTTGAGACTCTTACTAGGAATTTCTGAAGGCCGTGTACATTTAACTACCTGAAATAAGCTTTGAATTGATCATCTCAAATTATTTCACAAATTATAATTATGATGATCTTGATATAACTTTGACAGTTTTCAAATTTAATTTAAACACTTAGATAGTTTTGATTGCATTTCTATTTAAATTAATCAATATGTTTTGTATTGCTATTAACGCTTAAAATGCTAGGGACTAGCAATAAGCTGTTGGGGAGTGTGATAAAGATAAAAAAGTGTATATTAATTAAATGTTTTATAATATAAATATATAGTTTGTGTTTTATTAAATGTTTAAATATTATATGTTTTATAATAAATTGTATAAAATATAAGTTGTTGTGTAATTATAAGTTTTTACTATTTTTACAAGTTCGATAAAACAAGAATAACATTGGCATTGCAAATGGGATTAAGATAATTCTTAGACCTGTAGAAAGTTGATTATAGTATCTACAATATTGTTGACAAGCAAAATATGTGTGAGTTTAAAATTTTAGGCACTCTTATAAGGTATATCTTAGGCCATATACTTTAATACCTAATTTTATCACAATGGTTAATCACTCAAAAAGATTTCATAAATCATATTTTTATATTGATCAGAATATTAAAAATGACCTTTTTCAAATAAAAATTTAAACATTCTTAAATAGATTAATACATGTTCTAATTTAAATCTTTCAAATATGTAAAGTATGACATTTTTGCAAAAATTACTAAGGTACAAACAATAAACATGGTTTTATTTTAAAATAATATTAAAAATATTTTTTTAAAAAATTTTTTTTTTTTTTTAAAATTTGTTCTTCCCCCTATCTGAATATTACATTGTCCCTAATGTCAAAATAACTATTAATAAAGAGTACATAATGAAAGAGATATCACCTGGAATTTTATTGAAGATAACAAACTGAAACAAACGCAAACCAATGTTAGAGTAGGTGCCCGTCGAGCCAAGTGTTGGCCGAGTGTTCACAATGAAACTCTATGAATAAGCAGTCTTTATTTTAATAATATTTGAAATTATTACTTTGGCAAATCTTTATCTGTATACCCATGCTAGCTGCATAGATAAAGCCCTTGAATATACAAATAGTAGAAAGAATATGAGATGCTCATATGATGAGTATCATGAAACTCATATTTGTAATACTGTATATTCTAAACGGTTCCTAGTCGATTCAGCCGCCACTAAGAAGGATATAGGCCGCTTGAGTTAGAGACTAGTATCTGCGATGTGAGTACCATGTTTCATTGGTAGGGGACATTGTGATGTCCGAACATGCAGATAGGTGCTCCTTGTAGAGTGCACTGAACAACCCTCCATAAAAGGACTTTCCAAGTGGTTCTCACTTATCGAGTGGAAAAGTCCTGGTTTATGGTTGTACAGAATTAGTCCTTATGACCCGGGACAACATTGAGACTCTATGTGCTAGAATTACACTTTGACTTGTTTACCGACTCTCATGGGGTCATCAGGTGGCAAGGTTGGGTGTTCTGTCGAAACACATAGGAGTCGATGCATTGTAGTCGGGGATTCACCGCTTACCTTCGGGTATGGATATCCTATGTGTTATCATGTGTATGTAGATCGAAATCTCTGGCCAGAGTATGGTTGTAATTATGAAAGGTGTTTCATAGATTGCACCATCGATGCAACTACGACATGACACATAGTATCGATTCATTGACAACTCTCGATAAACCAATGGTTGCCGAATCGATCGGGATATATGAGTTGAAGGGACCGTACTGTACGCTAACCATAATTGAATGGTTCTTGCAGGCACTATCATGTGATACCTAGGGAATCACGTAAGCGATGCTGCTAGGCGTTTAACGTGATTGGTTGGGTACTATCAGACTTGAGTTCTGACGTTCTTACTATCAAGGAGTTGATAAGTAAGAATGGAGCAATTGGGGTATGCTCGAATAAGGACATGTTTAGTCCGAATCACATGGAGATGTGAACCCACGGCTAGTTGTATCAATGAACCATTGAGGGCCACACAAGTACTAGCTTTGTAAATCCCGATGAGAAGTAAAAATAGTTCAATGTGTTGAACGGCTTATAAAGGAGTTTATAAGCGTAAGGAAAATTAGAAGTATGACTTCTATAAAGGAGAAAATAGTTCAATGTGTTGAACGACTTATAAATGAGTTTATAAGTGCAAAGAAAAATAGAAGTATGACTTCTATGAGAGAAATGTAAATTTTGATTTATGGAAGTGTTCCTAAATCAAAATTTGGCCAAGTAAATAATATATTTGAAAATTGTGATTTTCATAAACATTATTATGGACTAAATTAAATTAATTCAAGTGTTGAATTAATTAAACACTAGTGGACCTAGTAGAGTCCAAATAATTAAATTAATTCAAGTGTTGAGTTAATTAAATAACATTGGGCCTTGTAGAGCCCAATTGGAAATAATTATTTAACTAGTGGGCTTGATTAAAATCAAGTAAAGTCTAATTGGGCTCAAATATGTTTGAGACAATTAAAAGTCCATGGGCCTTGTAATAGTTACAAGCCCACATGCAAAGTATGCTAGGGTTTGCATGCTTGGGAGGTGAAGAGGCTTGGAATACTTTTGAATAAAATATTGAAAAAGCATGGGATCACTTTTTGGACAACCAAGGTCACTCTTCCCTCCCTCATTCACTACATGGCCGAAATTTTAGTGATATTCCTCTCCTCCATTTTTCTCTCTTTTGTTCTTCAATTGTTGGAGATCAAAAACACTTCTCTTTGAAAAATCCTCACATTTTTCTAGTGCAAATTGTGAGGGGATCTACCTAGTTGGTGGTGGGCCTAATTTGAAGGAAAGTTTCAAGGATTTGGAGGAGAGCTTGTAGATTCATCTTCCATTCAAGAGCTTTGTTGCTAGTCAACAAAGTTGGAGCCACAATCAACTTTTAAAGTTGATAGGTACATTTCTTTAACATCCTATGAATGTTTTTGTTTTGTAAATATTACACAAGATTTTTATATGGGGTGGCCGAAATTATGCCTCAAAATTTTCGAATTTTTGCTTCCGTTGCGTTTCCGGCCACCGTAACCGGTCCGCTTTCAAGTGGTATCAGAGCTAAGGTTACGGATTTTGTGTAATATTTACGTAATATTATGTTGAGATCGATTTCTAACCGCTTGAGAAATTTTTTGGTGCAAGATTTGATAGGGCCGAAATTTTTGAAGAAAAACAAAAAAAAAAAAATATTTTTCGGGCAGCCCGAGGGGCTGCCCGAGGGGGCTGCCCGAATATTTCGGGCAGCATAGGGCAGCCCGAGGGGCTGCCCGAAATGTTCAGTTTTTAAAATAAAAAAAAAATTTTTTTGTTGTTGCCGGAATCCGGCGACGGAGCTCCGGCGACGGCGATGACGGCTAGGGTTTCCAAAAGTGTTTTGGACAATCTTAGTGTCATGGGCCTTGAGATGTTGGGCCATTGGATGGACAACATTATTTGTGAAATTTAAATGGGCCTAAGTATTTTTGGTGAAAAATGGGTTTTGGGCCCTTAAGTTTAAATTTACAATTGTTGCACATATTTTCTCATAAAATAAATAATTGAAGTAGGACCTCAATTATTTATAGTAAATGGTGATTTACAAGAAATTCGATTATAAATAAATTAATTTGAAAGTAGACAAAGGTGTTTGTATACTTTGTTAATTTAATTTATAATTGTGGCGGTTAGTGATTGGATCAAGATATATAATATTGGATCAATTAATTATAGTGATAATTAATTGATGGTGTATGATATGTGATATTATGCATGAAGGATGATCAAAAGCCCAAGCCCAATTTGCTAGGTGTATGCTAGGATATTTGTGTTGTATGATTGTAATAATTATCAATTTTTAAAGTGGGCTTGGTTTATGGCCCGTTCCCACCCCATGAGATGTATCCCTATGTGCCATGGATATTTATTTGTAAATATTAGAATAGGGGAAGATCAAGATTGGAAGATGGTGGCCTTGGTGATTATGAAGATCGAAGACATGTAATATTGGATGCTAATGTAATAGTATAGTTGCATTGCATCCCGTGCATTTACCCTAGGATTGGACCTAGGCCCGTGTTTGGCTCACACGGGCCATTAGTTTTGGGGCGATTGATCATCCTTGTATTGTTTTCTATTTATGATATATGCATGATATGTTATAAATAATGAGTATGTGCGTTATTATTATTATAATAACAAAGTTGCATGAATCCGGCAAACATACGATCAAACATGGCGAGCTTTTAAAATAAAATTAATGATGAGACCTTTCAAAATTAAAAACCCTCATTTTGAATAAGATTCAAAATTAATATCAAGCCCGAAAAGGGGAATTATAAATTTGTTTATAATTTCCTTGTCTTCCATCGACAATGGGTGCATGATGAACGCTACCCGTACTCGGGGCTCGGCTCATATTATTGGGGGGGCCCTGGGTGCCGGAAAGCTGTGACATCCATTGACATGGTGATGTGAACTACGTGGAACTCCCATGATTTCGGCTCATATTATTGAGGGAACTCATGGCGACCGTCCATTAAGGTTCAACATCGATGGGTAAGGCTTGACACGTGAAGATGAACGACGTCATATTATTGGGTCCTAATCAAACGTGAGACAAAAGTTTACGTTAAGGGTTGCATTGTGATGCAATTGGAAACTACCTTTTAGGTTTTGTGATTGGCTGATATTATTCGGGATCATAATTCGCTAATTGGACCTTACGTACCTACTGAGGAAAGGAGTTTCCCGTTTTCACTAGAGGGTAGTGAAAGATGTCAAAACAGTGGGAGCAAATATTTATGAAGTATAAGTCCAAACTTCATATCTTACTAAATATTTAAAATAGTCATCAACATTTATCTGTTTTTACTTTTCAGTACAAATCGACAATGTCTTCGATGCGCAATTCGATATCTATAATACTCGACAAACACATATTAACTGGACCTAATTACCTCACTTGGCTAAGAAATTTGAAAATAGTCTTAAATTCGGAAAGGGTAACATATACACTAACTCAGTCGCCCCCTGTTGAGGCTCCGACTGACTGCAATCCTGAGGAATTGCAGGCTTACAAGGAATGGTGTGACCATGACTTGATAGCCAGGTGTTATATGCTGACTTCTATGAACGATGAGCTACAGAGGCGTTTTGAGGGTGCAAAGAGTGCTGCTGACATTCATTTGCATCTCAAAGAGCTCTTTGGTGAGCAAACACGACCTCTAAGGCATGCTACCGTCAAGGAGCTGATCACTTTGCGCATGCGAGATGGGGCCTCGGTCCATGAGCATGGCTTAAAGGTGATCGGGCTCGTGGACAAGCTCGTTGGCATGGATTTGATCTTGCCTTCGGAGTTGACCACGGACGTGTTGCTGTTATCGCTGCCTAGCTCATTTGATCCTTTTGTGGTGAACTTCAACATGAACAAGATGGAACCGACCCTTGAGGAGTTGGTAAACATGCTTGTTACCTTTGAGTCCACTATCAAGAAAGAGAAGTCGGTTCTTTATGTGGGTTCTTCATCTGGTACGAAGATTGATCCACATGGGAATGGAAAGAAGCGTTCTTTCCAACGTCCCGAGAAGAACGAGCCCTTGTTGAGGCAATCTCCGAATCCCGTTGTGGCAGCCAGACCAGTTAAGGCTGACAAGACTGGTGATGTTTGTCATCACTGCAAGAAGCCAGGACATTGGAGGCGAAATTGCAAAGAATATCTTGCCCAGAAGTGTTCTGGAAACGGTATGTTCTAAATTTAAGTAAACATTTTAATTAACTCTACTTCTTGGGTATTAGATACCGGTTGTGACTCACATCTCTGTAATGGGTTACAGGTGATGGGAAGAAGTAGGAAGCTTAAGGAAGGTGTGACCTTCTTGAGGATGGGCAATGGAGCAAGAGTTGCTGCCAAGACCTTAAGAGATGTTTACTTATTGTTGAACAATGACTTTAAGTTAATTTTAAGAGATGTTTTGTTTGTACCTGTTTGGTGTAAAACATTGTTTCCATTTCTATTGTGATAAAAATGGATATTCTTGTTTATTTAGCAAAGGTGTTTGCAACATTTACAAGAATGAATGTTTAATTGGTACTTGAGAACTTGAAAACGATCTCTATAACTTAAAAGTAAAAGATATTCTACTAAATGTCCATTCAAAGGCAGATACCATGTGAGATATGGATGGGTAAGCCTCCCAAATATTCTTATCTTAGAATATGGGGAGCCCTGCTTATGTGAAGGAGGTAGTGGGAGATAAATTGGATTGTTGATCCATTTTATGTTACTTTGTGGGATATCCAAGGAATTAAGTTGGATATCATTTCTATCATCCCCAAGAAACAAAAGTGTTTGTTTCTAGGAATGCAACCTTTTTGGAAAAGGATTTTCTATTGGATAGAAAAAGGGAGATGATAGAACTCGAAGAGGTTCGAGAGAAACCCACAATTATAGAACCCACACCCGATGAGCCAAGAGAGGAGATACAAGCTCCTAGCAGATACGAGAAAGTCTCGAGACCACCTATGAGGTATGGTCAGCTTCTTGAAGAAGGCCATGATGAGCCTAACCATGGATGTGATCCATGGACCTTCAAGGAAGCGTTATCTGATGCCAATTCATCCAAGTGACTTGAAGAAATGGAATCTGAGATGAATTCCATGCATTCGAACCAAGTGTAGGATCTTGTGGATCCACCTGTGGGAACTGTTCCCATAGGGACTTGGGGAGGATGGGAAGGTGTTGACCTTCAAGGCGCGATTGGTGGCAAAAGGATGTACTCAAAGACAAGGAGTTGACTTTGAGGAAACCTTTTCCCAATCGCAATGTTCAAGTCCATAAGGATTTTATTAGCCATAGCTGCATAGTATGACTATGAGATATGGCAGATGATGTCAAGACAAACTTTCTTAAATGGGGATTTTAAGAAAGTTATTTACATGTCTAAACCTGAAGGGTTTACATCTATCGGAAGTGAGCATATGGTATGCAAACTTCAGAGATCTATTTATGATCTAAAGCAGGCATCTAGGAGTTGGAACCTCAGATTCGACAGTACAATCAAATAGTTTGATTTACTATGAATCATGAGGGACCCTATGTGTATAAGAAGGTCAGTGGGAGTGTTGTGACATTCCTGGTGCTTTATGTTGATGACATTCTAATCATTGGGAATGATGTAGGAATGTTGCAATCAACAAAGATATGGTTAGCGAGTAAGTTCTCGATGCAGGACTTGGGTGAAGCATCTTTTGTATTGGGATACATATCTATAGAGATAGATCGAAAAGATGGCTTGGTCTCACCCAGTCCACATACATGATACCATCGTGAAGCGGTTCTCGATGGATGCGTCCTTGAGAGGACATCTACCAATGTGTCATGGCGTGTCCCTATCCAAGTCTGTCTCCTGAGACTGATGCAGAGATAGTGACGATGACACGCATTCCGTATGCTTCGGCAATTGGTAACATCATGTATGGGATGATATCTACACGTCCTGACGTGGCGTTTTCACTATGTGTAGTGAAAAGATATCAATCGAACCCCGGTCTTCCACAACTAGAAAGCTGTGAAAGACATCCTCAAGTTGTTGAGAAGGACCAATAAGTTGTTCTTGGTCTATGGGGGTAGAGAACTGAAATTGGAAGGCTATACTGACTCTAGCTTCCAAAGCGATATCGATAACTCGAAGTCAACCTCTAGTTTCGTATTCATGCTCAACGGTGCTGCTGTCTCTTGGAAGAGTTCCAAGTAAGACAATATTACGGATTCCAGCACAGAGGCCGAATACATTGCTGCATCAGATGCAGCAAGAGAGGCTGTTTGGATAAGGAATTTCGTCCAAGAGTTGGACGTCATTCCTAATGGAATTGCTCCTATCCCGGTGTTGTGTGACAACACGGGAGCTATAGCTCAAGCAAAGGAGCCAAGGTCTCATCAGAAATCCAAACTAGTATTGAGAAAGTACCACATCCTCGGAGAGATTTTGGAAAGAAGAGTAGTGTCTATTGACAAAGTCGGCTCCACAGATTATGTTGTTGATCCACTAGCTAAGCCTTTACCTGGACCATTGTTCGACAAGCATCGCGAATCAATGGGTTTTAAGCATAAGGGTAGTTGGCTCTAGTGCAAGTGGGAGATTGTTAGAGTAGGTGCCCGTCGAGCCAAGTGTTGGCCGAGTGTTCACAATGAAACTCTATGAATAAGCAGTCTTTATTTTAATAATATTTGAAATTATTACTTTGGCAAATCTTTATCTGTATACCCATGCTAGCTGCATAGATAAAACCCTTGAATATACAAATAGTAGAAAAAATATGAGATGCTCATATGATGAGTATCATGAAACTCATATTTGTAATACTGTATATTCTAAACGGTTCCTAGTCGATTCAGCCGCCACTAAGAAGGATATAGGCCGCTTGAGTTAGAGACTAGTATCTGCGATGTGAGTACCATGTTTCATTGGTAGGGGACATTGTGATGTCCGAACATGCAGATAGGTGCTCCTTGTAGAGTGCACTGAACAACCCTCCATAAAAGGACTTTCCAAGTGGTTCTCACTTATCGAGTGGAAAAGTCCTGGTTTATGGTTGTACAGAATTAGTCCTTATGACCCGGGACAACATTGAGACTCTATGTGCTAGAATTACACTTTGACTTGTTTACCGACTCTCATGGGGTCATCAGGTGGCAAGGTTGGGTGTTCTGTCGAAACACATAGGAGTCGATGCATTGTAGTCGGGGATTCACCGCTTACCTTCGGGTATGGATATCCTATGTGTTATCATGTGTATGTAGATCGAAATCTCTGGCCAGAGTATGGTTGTAATTATGAAAGGTGTTTCATAGATTGCACCATCGATGCAACTACGACATGACACATAGTATCGATTCATTGACAACTCTCGATAAACCAATGGTTGCCGAATCGATCGGGATATATGAGTTGAAGGGACCGTACTGTACGCTAACCATAATTGAATGGTTCTTGCAGGCACTATCATGTGATACCTAGGGAATCACATAAGCGATGCTGCTAGGCGTTTAACGTGATTGGTTGGGTACTATCAGACTTGAGTTCTGACGTTCTTACTATCAAGGAGTTGATAAGTAAGAATGGAGCAATTGGGGTATGCTCGAATAAGGACATGTTTAGTCCGAATCACATGGAGATGTGAACCCACGGCTAGTTGTATCAATGAACCATTGAGGGCCACACAAGTACTAGCTTTGTAAATCCCGATGAGAAGTAAAAATAGTTCAATGTGTTGAACGGCTTATAAAGGAGTTTATAAGCGTAAGGAAAATTAGAAGTATGACTTCTATAAAGGAGAAAATAGTTCAATGTGTTGAACGACTTATAAATGAGTTTATAAGTGCAAAGAAAAATAGAAGTATGACTTCTATGAGAGAAATGTAAATTTTGATTTATGGAAGTGTTCCTAAATCAAAATTTGGCCAAGTAAATAATATATTTGAAAATTGTGATTTTCATAAACATTATTATGGACTAAATTAAATTAATTCAAGTGTTGAATTAATTAAACACTAGTGGACCTAGTAGAGTCCAAATAATTAAATTAATTCAAGTGTTGAGTTAATTAAATAACATTGGGCCTTGTAGAGCCCAATTGGAAATAATTATTTAACTAGTGGGCTTGATTAAAATCAAGTAAAGTCTAATTGGGCTCAAATATGTTTGAGACAATTAAAAGTCCATGGGCCTTGTAATAGTTACAAGCCCACATGCAAAGTATGCTAGGGTTTGCATGCTTGGGAGGTGAAGAGGCTTGGAATACTTTTGAATAAAATATTGAAAAAGCATGGGATCACTTTTTGGACAACCAAGGTCACTCTTCCCTCCCTCATTCACTACATGGCCGAAATTTTAGTGATATTCCTCTCCTCCATTTTTCTCTCTTTTGTTCTTCAATTGTTGGAGATCAAAAACACTTCTCTTTGAAAAATCCTCACATTTTTCTAGTGCAAATTGTGAGGGGATCTACCTAGTTGGTGGTGGGCCTAATTTGAAGGAAAGTTTCAAGGATTTGGAGGAGAGCTTGTAGATTCATCTTCCATTCAAGAGCTTTGTTGCTAGTCAACAAAGTTGGAGCCACAATCAACTTTTAAAGTTGATAGGTACATTTCTTTAACATCCTATGAATGTTTTTGTTTTGTAAATATTACACAAGATTTTTATATGGGGTGGCCGAAATTATGCCTCAAAATTTTCGAATTTTTGCTTCCGTTGCGTTTCCGGCCACCGTAACCGGTCCGCTTTCAACCAATCCACGACTTTTGAATAAATGATCCAACTTTCTTTTCTTACTGCTTGACTGCGACCAATTGATCTTTGTTATCATCGGATCAGGCTTATGAACAAAAGCTTTCAAATCATCAATTAATTGGTCGGCAGTCGAAGCACAAATGAGCATCCGTCGTGAACTTTCTGAAATGAAATTATGTTCCACAGCTTTATCAAGAAATGTCAACAAACTGTCATAATAATTATTGATATTCAACAAGCCCACAGGTTTATTATGGATATTAAGTTGTGCCCAAGAAACGGTGTGAAAAATTTCTTCTAATGTACCAAAACCACCTGGTAGTGCGATAAAAGCATCAGAATTTTCAATCATTTGAGTGATTCTTTCATACATAGAAGAAACTTTTAATTCCTCCCCAATCGTAACACCTGTAATATTTCCTTCAGCTAAAGCTGTAGGAATAATACCCAAAACCTGACTACCTCCAAGATGAGCAGATGTTGAAACAGGTCCCATTAACCCAATATTACCTCCCCCATATACTAAGTGAATTTTTCTCTCAGCCAATATCTTTCCAAGATTATTCGCTGCTTCTACAAACACTTCATTTTTTCCAGGACTCGACCCACAAAATACACAAATATTTTTCAATGTTTGTGCAGAGGATCCAGCCATGTTTTTACTTTCTTTTTTTGGTCTGCGAAAATAGAGAGAAAGATGAGAGATTTTATAGGGGTAATATGTTATCATGACAAAACTATGGGTCACAGCTGTAAACAGAATAAATAGTAAAAACAATAATGACACACATGCTTATAAACAGTAGTGTGATTGTGGCTCACAATTTTCCTCTGGTTTTACGTCCAGAAACGGCTTCAACGCCTTCTATGAGTCGAGGATATGCTTCCCATCCAATTTTCTTATAAATTGGCAAACATGGTCTTTTTTAGTCGGATTCCCAAGACTATGACGCTCATCTTGGAATTGTTTCCATAAACGGAGAAGTTCAATATGCACATGTCCACTAGAATGCGTCTCAAGAGTCAATAAGATGTTATCTAAAGACTCCTTACTCAGCCCATTCTTAATGAAATCAATTTTATCTTCTCTGTTATTGGAAATACATCCCAAAGATCTGCATCGTTTGTCACAAGTCCATCTTGCACACTTATGACAAACCCCTAAACTTTTGGCCCTTCGTTTTTTCGCATAAGTGCTCTTTCCTAATCCAGGCAAATACCGAATGAGCAATGATTGTGGAACTTCTCCTCCTAATCGGACCTTAGCTTCAATTACAAGACGAATATCTTCTGTAATTCCTTTTTGCATTAGCAATCTCAATCTTTCACACCTTCCTGCATAAATTTTTCTTAGAACATTTTCAGAAACAGAGGGAAAATATTTACAAATTTTTGAGAGAATTTCATCCATTTTGAAAGAAAAGAAATGATTTTTTTTATTTTTATATCAGCAATAGTGGGAAACTGATTTAACCGACTATGAGAGTCACGGAGTACCGTTATCCGCCATTTAACTGGGAAAATAAAAAGATTAAGAAAACCTGAATTAAAAACAAACAAACTTAAATGCAACATAAAAATTTAAGGATCAGAAAGGGAAATAAACTCTTCTTGAAAGATTTCATTTTCTAAAATGGTTTAAGACATTGTCCATTTACTTTAAAAATATCACCATTTTTAGGATTTTCAAAATCCACAGCTCCATAATTATACACATGCTTTACAACATATGGGCATGTCCATCTTGATCGTAATTTTCCTAGGAATATGTGAAGTCGAGAATTAAAAAGCAAAACTTTTTTACCAATCTCAAAAGATTTTCTAAGAATTGTTTTATCATGAAATGATTTGATTTTTGCTTTATAAATCCTTGAATTCTCATACGCATCATTTCTGAGTTCATCAAGTTCATTAAGTTGCAATTTACGCAATTTGTTGGCATCATCCATGCTTGAATTTAAAGTTTTGATCGCCCAATAAGCTTTGTGTTCCAATTCCACAGGCAAATGACAATATTTTCCATAAACCAACCTATAGGGAGACATATTCAATGATGTTTTAAAAGCTGTTCGATATGCCCAAAGTGCATCATTAAGTCGCAGAGACCAATATTTTCTATTTGAGTTAACAGTTTTTTCCAAAATTTGTTTTATCTCCCTATTAGCTAATTCAACTTGTCCATTTGTTTGAGGATGATAAGGAGTAGTTACTTTATGAGTAATACCATATTTTTTCATTAATGAAGCAAATGGTTTATTAACAAAGTGAGTTCCCCCATCACTTATCATGGCTAGAGGAATTCCAAATCTACTAAAAATATTTTCTTTTAAAAATTTGATGACGATTTTATGATCATTAGTTCGACATGGAATTGCCTCTATCCATTTGGAAACATAATCAACTGCAACTAAAATATACAAGTATCCAAACGACGGTGGAAAAGGTCCCATAAAATCAATTCCCCAACAGTCAAAGATTTCAATTTCAATGATAGGATTCAAAGGCATCATGTTTCTTTTTGAAATAGAACCCAATTTTTGATAATTTTAACAGATCTTGCAGATTTCGTGGGTGTCTTTAAACAAAGTGGGCCAATAAAATCCACACTGCAGGATTTTTGCAGCTGTTTTCTTTGAAGAAAAATGTCCTCCGCATGCTTCTAAATGACAAAATTTAATGACACTACTTACATCATTGTCGGGTATGCAACATCGAAAAATTTGATCTGGACAGTACTTGAACAGATACGGATCATCCCAATAAAAGTTTTTTACCTCATTCAAAAATTTTCTCTTATCTTGGGAACTCCATTGCGGTGGCATTTTTCCTGTCACAAGAAAATTTACTATATTAGCAAACCAAGGTGTAGTAGTAACTGAAAATAGATGTTCATCAGGAAAATTATCGTTAATTGGTGTCATTTCACAAGATGATCCTGTTACTAGTCTCGATAAATGATCGGCTACGACATTCTCGGTTCCTTTTTTATCTTTGATCACAATGTCAAATTCTTGGAGCAACAAAATTCATCGTATCAGTCGTGGCTTTGCATCCTGTTTCGTCAACAAATATCTAATAGCAGAATGATCAGTAAACACAATAGTCGTTGATCCAATCAAATAAGAACGAAATTTATCTAATGCAAATATTACAGCAAGTAGTTCTTTTTCAGTTGTGGAGTAATTCATTTGAGCATTGTTTAAAGTTCTACTTGCATAATATATCACATAAGGCTTACCGTTTTTTCTTTGACCCAGTACTGCACCGACTGCATAATCACTCGCGTCGCACATGATTTCAAATGGTAAAGACCAATCAGGAGGTTGCATGATAGGAGCTGATGTTAAATGTCGAATGATTTTATTAAAAGCATTTTGAAATTCTTGAGTCCACTCAAATCCACTGTCTTTTGTTAAGAGGTTACAAATGGGTTTAGAGATTAAACTAAAGTCCTTTATAAACCTCCTATAAAATCCAGCATGTCCAAAAAATGAGCGAATTTCTTTAATGGTTTTTGGAGGGGTAAATTGGCAATGACATCAACTTTTGCTTTATCAACTTCAATTCCATGAGATGACACGACATGTCCTAAAACAATTCCAGAAGTAATCATGTAATGACATTTTTCCCAATTTAAAATAAGACCTTTTTCCTCCCATCTTTTTAAAACTTTTTCCAAATTTTCAAGACAATTATCAAATGTATTCCCAAAGACAGTTAAATCATCCATGAAAATTTCCAAACAATTTTCAACCATGTCGCAAAAAATGCTTAGCATACATCTTTGAAATGTTGCTGGGGCATTGCATAATCCAAATGGCATCCTTCTAAATGCAAATGTTCCAAAAGGACATGTGAATGTAGTTTTATCTTGATCTTCGAGTGCAATGGGAATTTGATAATAACCTGAATATCCATAAAAAAACAATAGTATGGATGACCTGCTACTCTTTCTAAAATTTGATCCAAAAATGGTAATGGAAAATGATCTTTTCTAGTGGCATCATTTAATTTTCTATAATCAATACACATCTGCCAACTAGATGGGACTCGACTTGTTAACAATTCACCTTTTTCATTTTTTATCACTGTGATGCCAAATTTTTTTGGAACTACTTGTGTTGGGCTTACCCACTTACTATCAGAAATAGGGTAGATAATCCCAACATCAATTAGTTTGAGAACTTCAGTTTTCACAACATCTTTCATGTATGGATTTAATCTCCTTTGTGGTTGTTGAGATGTTTTTGCATTTTCTTCTAAGTGAATTTTGTGAGTGCAAATTAGTGGATTAATGCCCTTGAGATCTTTTAGTGTCCAACCAATTGCATTTTTATGTCTTTTAAGCATATCAACTAATTTACCTTCTTCATCACTTGCTAGTTTGGAAGAAATTACCACCTGATATGTTTCATCTTCTCCAAGAAATGCATACTTCAATTCTTCTGGCAAGGGTTTTAACTCCAATATGGGTGGTTCGTCTTTGTTCTCATATTTTGCATCAAATTCTTTCTCTGATCCTGGTAATGAGTGATACCTGATAAAATCATCAAGATCCATTTCAATATTTTCTTTAACAGTTTCAATTGAACAAATATCTAATTGATCACGAGTACTCCCTTCTTGAATGTTTTCTTCCACAAGAGTTTCAATAAGATTTTCATCTTCACTTTCATCTCCTTTGTCATGTGGTTGCTTACAAAGATTAAAAACATTGAGCTCCAAGGTCATGTTACCAAATGACTGGTAACATGACAACTTCATTATTCCATTTCTGCAATTTACAAGAGCATTAGAAGTTGCTAAAAATGGACGACCTAAAATTACAGGAATTGCATTACAAGCTTCGATAGGTTGTGTATCTAAAACTATGAAATCGACAGGATATACAAAGTTATCAACTTGGACCAACACGTCTTCTACCATACCTCTTGGCACTTTAACAGATCTATCAGCAAGTAAAAGTGTTACCGAAGTAGGTTTTAACTCGCCTAGATTGAGTTCTTGATAAACTGAATATGGAAGTAAATTCACACTAGCTCCAAGGTCAAGCAAGGTTTTTTTATCTTTCGTTCTCCAATAATACAAGAAATAGTAGGACAACCAGGGTCTTTGTATTTCAAAGAATTATTATTTTGAATGATTGCACTTACTTGTTCGGCTAAAAATGCTTTCTTTTTCACATTCAATTTTCTTTTCACCGTGCACAAGTCTTTCAAAAATTTAGCATATGATGGTACCTGTTTTATTGCATCTAATAAAGGAATATTAACTTTTACTTGTTTAAAAATATCATATATATCAGAATTCAAATTTGATTTTTTTGTATTTTTCAATGCATGAGGGAATGGTGGTGACACTGTCTGTTGAACCTCCTCTTCGCAAGTTATGGGTTCCACTTCCTTACCCTTTGGAGTTGATTTATCATCATCTTCACAAGGTTCAAGAATGGATTTTTCCACAACCTTACCACTTCGAAGGGTAATAACAGATTTTACCTGATCCATCGGTTGAGTTCCAGAAGTTCCAATTTGTGAATGATGATCCTTGGGATTAGGCAGAGGTTGTGAAGGAAATTTACCTTTTTCATGAACATTAAGTGCAGATGCAAATTTAGCAAGAGTATCTTTCAAATCTGTCATGGTTTGAGCAGTTTGAGTATTGATAGACTCTTGCTTTGCAATGAAAGAATTCAATGTATCTTCCAAATTTCTTTTAGGTGGAGGAACATAAGGTGCATAATTTTGAAAATTTTGTTGATTTTGAAAATTTGGTTGCGGAAATTGTGCAACATTATCATTCCTCCAACTAAAATTTGGATGATTTCGCCAACCTGGATTGTAATTTTGAGAAAATGGTTCAAAATTTGGCCTTTTGAAATTGTTCAAAACATTGGCTTGTTCATGGAGACATTCTTTAAAAGAGGGCAGAGTGGGACAATCTTTTGTAAAATGATCACTTGTATCACAGATGTGACACGCAATTTCTTGAACAGATTTTAATTGACCATTCTTTTTCAATTCAAGTGCCTCAACTTTTCTTTCCAAAGAGGTAAATCTAGCTTGAAGATCATGTTCATCTTTGAGAGTGTACATACCTCCACCAGATGTAGGAGATTGAATCTTGTTTGATGGTTCGATTGTACCTATAGTGTCCCAATTTTGAGCATTTTCAGCTAATGAATCGAGATACTCAATTGCCTCGTTTGGATCTTTATCTTCAAATGTTCCATTACACATAAATTCAACCATTTGCCTATCTTTAGGTGTTAAGCTGTAATTCCCAGAACACTGAGTGATCATTCTGAATTGATAGATATGTTATGAATAATGTGCATAGAGATAAGAAATAAGAGATGAAGAAGTTTGGCTTGAAATGTAGAATTATGCAATTTTAATTCGAAGCCACACCGCACCTGCGGTATAAGACAGCACCGCACCTGCGGTGTAAAGAGAGAAAATAAGATTTGGTGCGAAGCAAGACCGCACCCGCGGTCGACAGTTTTGGAAAAATTGTAGGGCTGCTGAAGCATGAGCGCACCCGCGGTAATGATATGAGCGCACCCGCGGTGATGCAGCCGAGGAATCCACTCTTGTTCTCAACTTGACACATGGCAGGGGTATAAATATAATTCGAACATGAGTCATCTTCTTCTCATTTCCAGCAGGCAGAACCGAGAATTCCTCAAATTTCTCAAGGCTTTAAAGTTGGATATCTCAAGATTTAGCCATCCAAATTATATCCCGAGTTGAGATTCTTGTTCCTTGCATCGAAGGCATCAAAAGGGTATACTTTTTATATCATTTCAACATGTTTCGAGAATTGCATGTAAAGGAAATGCTGTTACAATTGTATTTAGATGTTCTTGTGAAGATTATGAGTTTATAATCGAAACCGGAACGAAGAAATGATATCGTATGCATTTCTTATGAATTTCAGCATGGTTTATGAATAGTTGGGGCATAATTATTGTGTTTTAGATTGATAGTGTGGTGGATTATGAATGAGAATAATTGAGGATTGAGGTGTGTGTTGACCGGTATTGAGAATTTACGTCGTTATGCCGTCAAAGTCTATACTGAGATTGATTATTGATAGTGTAGGTATTGACTAGAGTTAGTAATTGATCGTGTATTTATTATACATTGCCATTTCAGATTTGTTTCACTTCATTTCGACATCGAGACCTCGACATCGATAACGATTGATCAAGAAAGGTATAGTACATGTTTTGTTTGGGGAATCACGACTCAAAGGAGATCACATTTGAGTTCCCAACCAAAATCACATACTTGTTTGATTATCTATATCTTGATATGATTAAGATTGTTTATAGATTTGTTTCTAGAACTTGTATGCAAATCTTGCTATGCTTTGTTTACAGATCATGTTGTATTGCATTAAGATGATCATGCTTGTTTACAGATTTTGTATTCATGCATTAAGATAGGAAAGTCTGAGAGATCATCCAGACTTCTAGACGTTCGGCGATATCACAGCTTAGGGGAAGATCACCACCCCTATTGTAGACGCGGATACAGATCAGGCCGAAGTCTAGGAATAAGACGGACAACACCTCGATTGGGAGGGTAGGTGACAGCCAATGACGTCTTATTCACAACGGGATCCTTAGAGTTCTAGTCGAGTCGAGTCTAGACATGATTAGATTCGCATTGCATGATTATATATGAATGATATTCATATTAGCATGTTTCATGTTTTTAGATTGTTTTAATGCATGTATACATGGTTATACTGGGATTTGTTCTCACCGGTTTTCCGGCTGTTGTTATGTCTGTATGTGTGCATAACTACAGGTGGGCAGGATCTGGGTCGAGACAACGATGATCGTGATAGCGAGGTGATCTCGGGCGCAGCAGAGGACTAGTGGTTCTTTTGTTAGACTTGTACTATCATTTGAGTTTAGATGATAGTGAACACTAGTTGTATATAGACCAAGACATGTATTTTATGTTTTATATTGTAAATTAAATTAAGAACTTATGTTTGTTTAGTTACATTTGATTTAATGTAAAAAGCGAAAATTTGCCCCACGTTTTATAACAACGATCCATTTAATCCCAAGAAAAAGAATTAGAGCCCGGGTCACCACATAAGCCTTCATAAAATTGAGAAACAACTCTCCAAATTTCAAAACCATGATGTGGACAAAGATTAAGCAATTCTTTGTATCTATCCCAACACTGATAAAAAGTTTCTCCTTATTTTTGAGTGAAAGTGATGATTTGCCTTTTGAAAGAATTTGTTCTATGAGATGGAAAAAACTTTTTCAAAAATTGTTGTTGCAATTCATCCCAAGTTCGAATGGATCCCGATCTAAGATTTTGTAGCCAAGTTTTAGCTTTATCATTTAAAGAAAAAGGAAAAAGCTTAAGTCGAATGGTGTTCATGCTACAATTTAGATCATTATACGTGTTGCACACTTCTTCAAACTCTCGTAAATGCATGTATGGATTTTCAGAATCTAAGCCATGAAAGTTGGGTAAAAGTTGGATAATACCAGGCTTAAAATTGAAATGAGATGCATCTGGGGGAAAAACTAGACATGAAGGTGTACTAGTACGTGTAGGATTCATGTGATCTCTAACTGTTCTTCGTCTATCATGATCATGTTGAGATTGAATTTCATCTTCATTTTCTTGGATGGGTTCTTCCGCCATGTTTCATAAAAATAAAGTGTTATTTCGAATAAGTCGACCACTAAGTGTACGTGAACAAATGCTCATGCAAATACAAATGCAAATGCAAAAGAATAAAAACACATAAAAGCAATAAAAATTCAAATAAAGAAAAATAAACTATAAACAAAATTAAATAGACTTGAAATTAAATTATACTTCCCCGGCAACGGCGCCAAAAACTTGTTGCGACTTTGATTGTTGCACTCCCAAGAACAGGTTGTCCACAAGTAGTATAATTCGGTGAGTCCGAATATCGTATCCACAGGGAAGCAAAGGTAATTACAAGTCCACTATAATGTCTTTTTGTTTTTGTTTCTTTTTAATTTTAATTGAATCTTTAATGGGTAAATTTTAATTGTTCAAATTTTAATTTAAGTAGTTGAGATTAAAGGATCCACTCTTGGCATTTTAATAAGATTAACATTAATGAACAATATTGAAATCCACTTAATAAAATGGTTCCAATATATTAAATAATCATATTTATATTATGTTATATATTATTATCTTATAAGTATATAATATATACCAAAACTTATAAATGTGGTCAAGTATTTATTGTGCTATATATATTTGTAAACACTAAATCAAGGTTCCCACTTTAAATGGTTGGTAAAACCAAACTATCATTTAAATGGTACCAAGAAAATATTATTATGATATAATATTTATATATAATAAATCAAGGCATCCACTTTAAATGGTTGGTAATACAAAACTAACATTTAAATGGTTCCAAGAATTTAGTGTAACATATAGCAACAATAAATCAAAACTCCCACATATAAATAGGATATAAAAATGCTTAAAGAAATAAATATAACATAAACAATAAATAATGTTTAAATAATATAAAACATAGATTCTTACCTTTTAATAACCTTATTATCATGCCAAGAGTTTCACCTTATCATCTCAACTTTAGGAAGTTAGCTATTCATTATTCAAAGTGTAAAACTTTGAATATGAAATTAACATGCTAATTATATTTAAATGAAGAAATAAAGGAAAAATATAGAGAGAAATATTATGAACTCAAAGGTTTGTTCATAGAATGAGGGATATCTCAATACATTACAATGCACCCCTATTTATAGCCAAATTTGGGGAGACAACCACAAATAAAATATTATTTTTTACACATAAGTCTTCATTGGTGTTCCAAGAAATTAATATTATATTACGCATCACTTTTGAAAATCTTCTTCTCCGAATTTGCTTCTTCACATAAAAAGAAACATGTGGATAATTGAGTTGTCTAGTTATGGTATTTTTTTCAGAATATTTGACCAAGTAATTTGAGAGATATGGTCAAAATACTAGAGCATGGTAAAACTGCCACTCCTTTGGTAACTTTCTTTGTAGCTTAATTTGATCCCAATTGTGAGAGGATTTTTATCTCATGCTTGTCAACAATATTGTAAATATTATAATCAACTTTCTACAGGTCCAAGAATCATCTTAATCCCATTTGCAATGCCAAGGTTATTCTTGTTTTATCGAACCTGTAAAAATAGTAAAAATTTATAATTACACAACAACTTATATTTTATACAATTTATTATAAAACATATAATATTTAAACATTTAATAAAACAAAAACTATATATTTATATTATAAAACATTTAATTAATATACAATTTTTTATCTTTATCAATAGCACAATAAATACTTGACCACATTTATAAGTTTTGGTATATATTATATACTTATAAGATAATAATATATAACATAATATAAATATGATTATTTAATATATTGGAACCATTTTATT
Source organism: Primulina eburnea (assembly GCF_022965805.1). Taxonomy (NCBI): domain Eukaryota; kingdom Viridiplantae; phylum Streptophyta; class Magnoliopsida; order Lamiales; family Gesneriaceae; genus Primulina; species Primulina eburnea. Next base: position 18,417,764 of record NC_133112.1, on the reverse strand, counting down.
AAGTGGATTTCAATATTATTCATTAATGTTAATTTTATTAAAATGCCAAGAGTGGATCCTTTAATCTCAACTACGTAAATTAAAATTTGAACAATTAAAATTTACCCATTAAATATTCAAACAATTAAAATTAAAAAGAAACAAAAACAAAAACAAAACAAAAAGACATTGTAGTGGACTTGTAATTACCTTAGCTTTCCTGTGGATACGATATTTGGACTCACCGAATTATATTACTTGTGGACAACCTGCACTTGGGAGTGCAACAATCAAAGTCGCAACAGTAGATCGGAGGAGTTGGTGGTGGGATGGCTGAACCATGGACATTCAGGAAGGCCAAGCCATCGCTGGAACCACCGGTTGTGCGCACGAGAGGAGGGAAGCTCGAGTGGAATGGTTTTTAGAAACTCTTTCGGTGTTGTGTTGTAGACTGCATAGGTGAGCAGCCGTGTGTTCATGGGTTCCAAAGAGGTCCTAGGACGGTCTAAGGGAGGCCGAGCCATAGCTGGTGCCATCGGTTAGGCTAGGGGCGTGAGTTTGGGAGAAAGTAAGGTTAATAAGGTGCAAAATAGGGAAGGGCCGAGATTTGGTTATTTTTCTGGAACTTTCAGCCGTAATGTTTTAGGTCCAATTCTAGTATTTTAGGATCTTTTAAGTGTTTCTAAAATATGGGAAAAAGTTAGGAAAGTTTTGGTTAAGTTTCGGTTCGATTAGGGTTAAAACCGGAACCCCGGTGTATGTTTTAAAAACAATTCGGTTAAGTTATGAAATGGAGTCAATTTTACGTCTAGGGATGCTTCTTAAAATGTTTTGGGATATTTTTAGGAGTTTGGTAAGCTTCGGATCAACATAATGAGTTTTGGAATTATCCGAGATTTAATCATCGCACGAAGCGTTAATTAAAGGATTAATTGAAACGCCTAGATTTAGGCTTAATAAAATTATGGGAAATTATACTTAAGCTCAAATAATTATTAGAAGTCTAAGTTTTTAATTTGGAAATTTTATGCTAAGGTTTGGTTTAATTCAGGATTAAAACGCATTAATATGTTATGATTAAAGATTAATTTAAAACTCATCGATTTAAGCCAAATAAAAATATGGGAAAATTCATGTAGGCTTAAATAATTATTTGGGACATGTTATAGTCAATGGAATTAAGAAAATGTCAAAAACGTGAAATTCTACTTCTTGGGGCAAAAATGGTAATTTTTGGGTTTCCAGGGGCAAAATGGTCATTTTGCACCTAGAATGAGATGTTGGTCCTGGCAGCGCCCTGAGCACAAATTTAATATATTTTAAATGTTTATGTATGATGATCACGATTTTAAGATTTTATGAAGATATACGTCGCATGCTTGGATTTAAGAAAAATGACATTTATTCATGATTTTTATAAGTGATGAAAATAGTAATGTTTTGAATGATGGGAATTAGTTGTGGCTATCGAAGTATATGTCAATGTTTAAGACGTATATGTAAATGCTGATGATGATGATGAGGCCTAGATTAGGAAAGAGTAGAGTCAGATATTATGAGTCAGAGTTTGATTTACAATTTTATATCGATTCATGTCTTTCAGATTTGATACATGCTATTGATATCTGTTATATGCCTTTATATATGTTTTTATATGATTGCATGTATACGTTGCTTATACTGGGAATGTAATTCTCAACGGAGTTATCCGGCTGTTGGTTGTGTTTGTATGTGTGCATAACAACAGGTGGGACAAGATTAGAAACAAGAAGAGGATGAGAAATTATAGTTAGCGTGGAGATCCGGGCCCAGAAGTAGATTATGATTCAACACTTGATAAATAGTATTTGAACCCTAGTTTGACAGGAATATATTTAGTACAAGAATTGTAATTTTAGGTTGATATGTATATCAGACTGATTACATTATGTTTCCGCATTTGTAATTTTAAAAAAAAATTAAGTCCCACATTACTAAATTGTTACATTTGATATTAATAACGATTAAGAAAATGAATTAGCGTCCGGGTCCCCACAACTAGTACGTGTAGGATTCATGTGATCTGTAAGTGTTCTTCATCTATCATGATCATGTGGAGATTGAATTTCATCTCCATTTTCTTGGATGGGTTCTTCCGCCATGTTTTGTGAAAATAAAATGTTATTTCGAATGAGTCGACCACTAGATGTTCGTGATCAAATGCTCATGCAAATGCAAAATAAAAACACACAAAAGCAATAAAAATTCAAAGAAAGAAAAAAAAACTATAAACAAAATTAAATAGACTTGAAATTAAATATACTTCCCCGGCAACGGCACCAAAAACTTTATGCGACTTTGATTGTTGTACTCCCAAGAGCATGTTGTCCACAAGTAGTATAATTCGGTGAGTCTGATATCGTATTCACAAGGAAGATAAGGTAATTATAAGTTCACTACAATGTCTTTTCGTTTTGTTTTTGTTTTTTTCTTTTAATTTTTTGAATCTTTAATTGGTAATTTTTAATTGTTCAAATTTTAATTTAAGTAGTTGAGATTAAAGGTTCCACTCTTGGTATTTTAATAAAGTTAACATTAATGAATATTATTAAAATCCACCTAACAAAATGGTTCCAATATATTAAATAATCATATTTATATTATGTAATATATTATTATCTTATAAGTATATATACCAAAAACTTATAAATGTTGTCAAGTATTTATTGTGATATATATTTGTAAACATTAAATCAAGGTCCCACTTTAAATGGTTGGTAAAACAAAATTAACATTTAAATGATATCAAGAAATTAATATTATGATATATTCATATATAATAAATCAAGACATCCACTTTAAATTGTTGGTAAAACCAAAAAAACATTTAAGTGGTACCAAGAAATTAATATTACGATGTATTCATATATAACAAATCAAGGCATCCACTTTAAATGGTTCCAAGAATTTAGTGTAACAATTTAGCAACAATAAATCAAAAGTCTCACTTATAAGTAGGGTATAATAATGCTTAAAGAAATAAATATAACATAAAAAATAAATAATGATTAAATAATATAAAAATAGATTCTTAACTTTTAATAACCTTATTATAATGCCAAAAGTTTCACATTTTCATCTCAACTTTGGGAAGTTAACTACTCATTATTCAAAGTGTAAAACTTTGAATATGAAATTAACATGCTAATTATATTTAAATGATGAAATAAAGGAAAAACAAAGAGAGAAATATTATGAACTCAAATGTTTGTTCATAAAATGAAAGATATCTCAATATATTACAATGTACCCCTATTTATAGCCAAATTTGAGGAGACAACCACAAATAAAATATTATTTTTGTCTTCATTGGTGTTCCTAGAAATTATGTCATCATACACATCACTTTTGAAAATCTTCCCATCCGAATTTTCTTTTCCGCGTGAAACAAAACATGTAGATAATTGAGTTGTTTGTATTGTGGTATTTTTTTTCACCATTTGAACAAGTAATTTGAAAGATATGGTCAAAATACTAGAGTATGGTAAAACTGTCGCTCATTTGGTATATTTATTTGTTGCTTAATTTGATCTCAATTGTGAGAAGATTTTTATCTCATGCTTGTTACCAATATTGAAGATATTATCATCAACTTTCTTCAGGTCCAAGAATAATCTTAATCTCATTTGCAACGTCAAGATTATTCTTGTTTTATCGAACCTGTAAAAATAGTAAAAACTTATAATTACACAACAATTTATTTTTTTATACACTTTATTATAAAACATATAATATTTAAACATTTAATAAAACAAAAACTATAAATTTATATTATAAAAAATTTAATTAATGTACAATTTTTATGTTTTCATGAGAAGAGCATGATCAACACTTGAAGATGACATTGCAAGTATTACGAGATCGGAAATTATATGCAAAGTTCAGCAAGTGCGAGTTTTGGATAGAAAAAGTAGCATTCCTGGGTCACATCATTTCAAGTGAATGAGTATAAGTCAACCCATCTAGGTCAAGACGGTTAAAGAGTGGTCAGTTCCTAAAAATGTATGGGAAATCTGCAGTTTCTTGGGTTTGCCTGGCTACTATCGTAAGTTCATCAAGGGTTTTTCGTCAATTGCAGTGAAAAAGAATGCGAAATTTATATGGGGACCAGAGTGTCAAAACATATTTGATCAGTTGAAGCAAGCACTCAATACCATGCCAGTTCTACCTATGTCGACAGAACACGGGGAATATGTGTTGTATACCGACGCTTCGAAACTAGGATTAGGCATAGTTCTCATGCAACACGATCGAGTCATTGAGCTTGCAGCAAGATCGAAACTAGGATTAGGCGTAGTTCTCATTATATACGATCGAAACTAGGATTAGGAGTCTAGACAGTTGAAAACCCATGAGAAAAATTATCCGACGCATGACATTGAGCTTGAAGCAGTCGTATTCGCGCTTAAAACTTGGAGGGACTACTTTTATGGTGAGAAATGCAAGATCTTTACGACCACAAAAGCATCAAGTATTTCTTCACCCTAAAGAAGCTGAACATGAGACAAATAAGGTATCTAGAACTTGTAAAGGACTACGAATGTGACATTACCTATCAACTCGGTCAAGCTAATGTAGTTGCAGACGCTTTGATTAGAAAATGGTCAGTCTTTGGCCAATTATCAGTATAGAGACTTATTCAAAAGGAAATTCAGAGGTTAGATCTTGAACTTTATACTAGGGGAAAGGCCACTAATCTCGCTACTTTAACAGTACAGCCCACTCTACAAGATAAAAATTCGAGCCGGATACTCTATTGATGAGCAACTGCAGAAAGGAGACAGCGAGATGAAGTTAAAGACAACATGTTATATTCAGTCAAAGATGGCATTGTCAAATATCGAGGGCAACTATGGGTTCCTAGTGGATATTCAATTAGAGTTGAAATTCTGACCGAAGCCCACAGTACCCCTTATTCTATACATCCCGGAATTACAAAAATGTACAAGAACTTGCAACTTTTATATTGGTGGCCGGGAATGAAACGAGATATCATACACTTTGTATCTGAGTTCTTGACATGAAACAAGTGAAGGCAGAACATCAAAGACCAGCAGGAATGCTCCGACGACTTCCCATTTCCTATTGGAAGTGGGAGAACATCATGGAATTCGTGGTATTTTTCCAAAGACGGTGAAAGGACTCAACGCCATTTGGGTAATAGTCGACCGTCTTATTAAGTCAGCACATTTCCTACTGGTAAAGAATACTTTTCTATGACACAATATGTGGAACTATATATTCAAGAGATAGTCAAACTGCATGGAATTCCAGTGTCTATAGTGTTGGACAGAGACACACGATTCATTTCATTGTTCTGGAAGAGTTTACATGCGGCCTTGGGGACCAAACTACTATTCAGCACTGCATTTCATCCTCAGACAGATGGTCAGTCTGAGAGAGTAATACAGATTTAAGATGATCTACTACAAGCATGCGTGATCGATTTCCAAGGGAGTTGGGAATCAAAGCTACATCTAGTGGAGTTTACTTACAACAACAGTTATCAATCATCTATAAGAATTGCTCCATACGAGGCACTCCGTGGAAGGAAAAGTAGATCGCCTATCCATTGAGACGAGGTAAAAGAAAGAGCTACAATGGGACCCAAGATAGTTCAACACACCACAAAAATGGTCGCCAAGATCAAAGAAAGAATGAAGACTGCTTAGAGTCGATAGAAGAACTACGCAGACAAAAGAAGACGAGATCTAGAGTTTGCAGTCGGTAACCACGTATTTATAAAGATAGCACCTATGAAAGGTGTTAGGAGATTTGGCATGAAAGATAAACTCAGTCCAAGATTCATTGGACCATTCGACATACTCGAAAGAGTTGGAGCATTATCATATCGAGTGGTGTTGCCACCTAATCTCTCAGGAATCCACAATGTCTTCCACATATTGATGCTCCGCAAGTACATTTCAAACCCTTCGCATGTACTGAACTTTGAGCCACTGCAACTTACACTCACCTGTCCTACGAGGAAAAGCCTACTCAAATCTTGGATAGACAAGAAAGAAGGTAGCGGAACAAGGTGATAAAAATGGTAAAGGTCAAATGGCTGAATCAATCGGAGGAAGAAGCTGAAAGGGGATCGGTTACGGTGCCGGTAACGCAACGAAAGTTTCAAAAATCATATTTCATAGGGAAGAAAACCGAGCACCTATTAGTGGTGTAACAAATACAAGAACACCAAAATGTCATACATAGGGTGTTTAGAAAATATATCTATCAATCCTAAAAGATTGATATTGGCTCCAACTTAGTTGATATACAACTAAGCTCTTGATGGCAAACAATCTTCAAGCTCTCCTTCCTACAAAATTAGGCACACCACCAACTAGCTAGAACCCCTCTTATTTTGCACTAGAAAAATAAAAGGATTTTTCAAAGAGAAGTGTTTCCTTTCCTCAATAATTGAAGAATAAAAATTGGGGAGAAAAACCTTCAAAATATCGGCCAAAGGGTGGGAAGGAGAGAGGGATGAGACTTTTCTTGGATGTGGAAAAAGTTGAGTCAAAAAGTTGCATGTGCATGCTATTCCATTAACTCAAAAGTTGTCTCCAACCCTTCACCTTCCAAGCATACATTTTACTTGGGCTTGTAACAATTACAAGGCCCATGGACTTTTATTTAAATGTCTCAAACATATTTGAGACCATTTAACATTTACTTGATTTAACTCAATTCCACTAGTTTAATAATTATTTCTAATTGGGCTCTACAAGGCCCAATGTTATTTAATTAATCCAACACTTGAATTAATTTAATTATTTGGACTCTACTAGGTCCACTAGTGTTTAATTAATTCAAAACTTGAATTAATTTAATTTAGTCCATAATAATGTATACGAAAATCACAATTTTCAAATACATTACTCGTTTGATCAACTTTTAATTTAGTAACACTTCCTCAAATTAAAAGTTACATTCTCCTTATAGAAGTCATACTTCTATTTTATTTACGCTTATAAACTCATTTATAAGCCGTTCAACACACTGAGCTATTTTACTTCTCAACGGGATCTAGAAAGCTAGCACTTGTGTGGCCCTCAATGGTTCATTGATACAACTAGCCATGGGTTCACATCTCAATATGATTCGGACTAAACATGTCCTTATACGAGCATACCCCAATTGCTCCATTCTTACTTATCTACTCCTTGATAATAAGAACGTCAGAACTCAAGTCTGATAGTACCCAACCAATCATGTTAAACGCCTAGCAGCATCTCTTACATGATTCCCTAGGTATCAAATGATAGTTCCTGCAAGAACCATTCAATTATTGTTAATGTACAGTACGGTCCCTTCAACTCATATATCCCGACCGATTCGACAACCATAGGTATATCGATAGTTGTCGATGAATCGATAATATGTGTCATGTCGTAGTTGCATCGATGGTGTAATCGAAGAAACTTCTTTCTTAATTACCACCATACTCTGATAAGAGATTTCATACTACATACACATAGGATATCCATACTCGAAGGTAAGAGGTGAATCCCCGACTACAATGCATCGAATCCTATATGTTCGACAAAACACCCAACCTTGCCACCTGATGAACCCTTGAGAGTCGGTAAACAACTCAAAGTGTAATGCTAGCACATAGAGTCTCAATGTTGTCCCGGGTCATATGGACTAATGGTGTACAACCATAACTAGGACGTTTCCACTCGATAAGTGAGAACCACTTGGAAAATCCTTTATGGAGGGTTGTTCAGTGCACTCTACCAGGAGCACCTATCTGCATGCTCGGACATCACATTGTCCCCTACCAATGAAACATGGTACTCACATCGTAGATACTAGTCTCGAACTCGAGCGGCCTATATCCTTCTTAGCTGCGGCTGAATCGACTAGGAACTGTTTAGAATATATAGTATTCTAAATATGAGTTTCATTATACCCATCATATGAGCATCTCATATTCTTTCTACTATTTGTATATTCAAGGGCTTTATCTATGCAACTAGGATGGGTATACAGATAAAGATGTGCCAAAATTAAGTATTTGAAATATTATTAAAATAAAGATTGTTTATACATAGAGTTTCATTGTGAACACTCGGCCAACACTTGGCTCGACATGCACCTACTCTAACAATCTCCCACGTGCACTAGATCCAACTACCCATATGCTTCAAACCCATTGATTCGTGATACTTCTCGAATAATGGTCCAGGTAAAGGCTTAGTTAGCGGATCAGCAACATTATCTGCGGAGCCAACTTTGTCAATAGACACTTCTCCTCTTTCCACATTCTCTCGGAAGATGTGGTACTTTCTCAATACGTGTTTAGATTTCTGATGAGACCTTGGCTCCTTTGCTTGAGCTATAGCTCCCGTGTTGTCAATAAAACATCGGGACAGGAGCAACATCATTAGGAATGATGCCCAACTCTTGGACGAAATTCCTTATCCAAACAGCCTCCTCTGCTGCATCTGATGAAACAATGTATTCGGCCTCTGTGCTGGAATCCGTAGTACTGTCTTGCTTGGAAACCTTCCAAGAGACAGCAGCACCATTGAGCATGAATACAAACCCAGAGGCTGACTTCGAGTCATCGATATTGCTTTGGAAGCTAGAGTCGGTATAGCCTTCCAATTTCAGTTCTCCACCCCCATAGACCATGAACAACTTAATTGTCCTTCTCAAATACTTGAGGATGTCTTTCACAACTTTACAATGTGGAAGACCAGGGTTCGATTTACATCTACTCACTACACTTAGTGCGAAACCCACGTCAGGACGTGTAGATATCATCACATACATGATGCTACCAATCGCAGATGCATAAGAAATGGTTGTCATCGCCGCTATATCTGCATCAGTCTTGGGAGACAGACTTGGATAGGGACACACCATGACACATTGGTAGATGTCCTCTCTTGGACTCATCCATCGAGAACCGCTTCACGATGGTATCAATGTAAGTCGACTAGGTGAGACCAAGCAATCTTTTTAATCCATCTCTATAGATCTGTATTCCTAATACAAAAGATGCTTCACCCAAGTCCTGCATCCAGAACTTACTCGCTAACCATATCTTAGTTGATTGCAACATTCCTATATCATTCCCAATGAGTAGAATGTCATCAACATACAGCACCAAGAATGTCACAGCACTCCCACTGACCTTCTTATACACAGAGGGTTCCTCAGGATTCTTAGTAAAACCAAACTCTTTGATTGTACTATCGAATATAAGGTTCCAACTCCTAGATGCCTGCTTTAGACCATAAATAGATCTCTGAAGTTTGCATACCATATGCTCACTTCCGACAAATGTAAAACCTTCAGGTTGAGACATATAAATCTCTCCCTTAATATCCCCATTTAGAAAGGATGTCTTGACATCCATCTGCCATATTTTACAGTCATACCATGCAGCTATGGCTAGAAATATCCTTATGGACTTGAACATTGCAACTGGAGAAAAATTTTCCTCAAAGTCAACTCCTTGTCTTTGAGTATATCCTTTTTCTACCAATCGCGCCTTGAAGGTCAATACCTTCCCATCTGCCCCATGTTTCCTCTTGTAAATTCATTTACACCCTATGGGAACAATTCCATCAGATAGATCCACGAGATTCCACACTTGGTTCGAATGCATGGAATTCATCTCAGATTCCATTGCTTCAAGCCACTTGGATGAATCGGCATCAGATAACGCTTCCTTGAAGGTCCTTGGATCACATCCATGGTTAGGCTCATCATGGCCCTCTTCAAGAAGCAGACCATACCTCATAGGTGGTCTCGAGACTCTCTCGGATCTTCTAGGAGCTTGTATCTCCTCTCTTGGCTCTTCGGGTGTGGGTTCTACAATTGTGGGCGTCTCTCGAGCCTCATCGAGTTCTATCATTTTTCTTTTTCTATCCAATAGAAATTCCTTTTCCAAAAAGGTTGCATTCCTATAAACAAACACCTTTGTTTCTTGGATATAATAGAAATAGTATCCAACTGAATTCCTTGGATAACCCACTAAGTAATATAAAATGGATCGACTATCCAATTTATCTTCCACTACCTGCTTCACATAAGCAGGGCACCCCCATATTCTAAGATAAGAATGTTTGGGAGGCTTACCCATCCATATCTCATATGGTGTCTTATCAACTGCCTTTGAATAGACATTGTTCACCAACAGTGCTGCTGTCTCAAGCGCATATCCCCAAAAGGATGACGGCAACTCCGTGAACCCCATCATAGACTGAACCATGTCCATCAAAGTCCGGTTACGACGCTCCGAAACACCGTTCAACTGTGGTGTAGCGGGCGGAGTCCACTGCGAGAGAATCCCATTCTCCCTAAGATACTCTTGGAACTCGGCACTCAAGTACTCACCACCTCGATCCGATCGAAGTGTCTTGATGCTTCGTCCCAACTGCTTCTCTACTTCACATCTGAATTCTTTGAACCTTTCAAAGGCTTCAGACTTGTATTTCATCAAATACATATACCCATACCTCAAAAAGTCATCGGTAAAGGTGATGAAGTAGGCATGTCCATGCTTAGTGGTGATGCTAAGCGGACCGCACACATCGGTATGGATCAAATCCAATAACCCTTTGGCTTGCTCCACATGGCCCTTAAAGGGATTTTTGGTCATCTTTCCTTTCAGATAGGATTCACAAGTCGTGAGAGCATTAATATCAGACATATCAAACATGCCTACTCCCACTAGCTTGTTCATCCTTCTTAGGGAAATATGTACTAATCGAGCATGCCACAATTGTGCCGAATTTAGAGTATCTTGTTTTCGCTTGTTTGTTGTTGTTATTGCTTGGACATTGTTTAGTGGAATATATTTCAATTTTAAGTTATAGAGATCGTTTTCAAATTCTCCTTTACCAATTAAACATATATTCTTGTAAATGTTGCAAACACCTTTGCTAAATAAACAAGAATATCCATCTTTATCTAGTATAGAAATGGAAACAATGTTTTTCACCAAATCAGGTACAAACAAAAAATCTCTTAAAATTAACTTAAAATCATTGTTCAAAGGTAAGTAAACATCTCCTATGGCCTTGGCAGCAACCCTTGCTCCATTGCCCATCCTCAAGAAGGTCTCACCTTCCCTAAGCCTTCTACTTCTTCCCATCACCTGTAACTCATTACAGAGATGTGAGTCACAACCGGTATCCAATACCCAAGAAGTAGAGTTAATTGAAATGTTTAGTTCAATTTAGAACATACCGTTTCCAGAACTCTTCTGGGCAAGATATTCCCATCAATTACGCCTCCAATGTCCAGGCTTCTTGCAGTTATGACATACATCAGCAGTCTTGTCAGCCTTCACTGGTATGGCTGCCACAGCGGGACTTGGAGATTGACTCTTCAAGGGCACGTTCTTCTTGGGACGTTGGAATGAACGCTTCTTTCCCTTCCTAGGTGGACCAGTCTTCGTACCAGATGAAGAGCATCTTTCATAGAAGCCTGCATATAACACTTAGCTTTCAAGTCATTGTCACACCATTCCTTGTAAGTCTGCAATTCCTCAGGAGTGCAGTAAGTCGAAGCCTCAGCAGGAGACGACTTAGTTAAGTCTATACGCTATCCTTTCCGAATTCAAGACGATTTTCAGATTTCTTAGCCAATTGAGGTAATTAGGTCTGGTTAATACGTGTTTATTGAGTATTACAGATAGCGAATTGCGAATCGAAGACATTGTCAAAAAGTATTGAAAAGTAAAACAGATAAATGTTAATGACTATTTTAAAATATTTAGTAAGATATAAAGTATGGACTTTTACTTTATAAATGTTTACTTCCACTGTTTTGACATCTTTCACTGCCCACTAGTGAAACCGGGAAACTCCTTTCCTCAGTTGGTACGCAAGGTCCGATTAGCGAATTATGATCACGAATAAAATCAGCCAATCACAATTTCTAAAAGGTAGTTCCCAATTGCATCACCATGCAACCCTCTACGTAAACTTTTGTCTCACGTTTGATTAGGACCCAATAATATGACGTCGTTCATCTTCACGTGTCAAGCCTTACCCATCGATGTTGAACCTTAATGGACGGTCGTCAAGAGTTCCCTCAATAATATAAGCCGAAATCATGGGAGTTCCACGTAGTTCACATCACCATGTCAATGGATGTCAAAGCTTTCCGGCACCCAGGACCCCCCCAATAATATGAGTCGAGCCCCGAGCACTGGTAGCGTTCATCATGCACCCATTGTTGATGGAAGACATGTAAATTATAAAAAAAATTATAATTCCCCTTTTCGGGCTTGATATTAATTTTGAATCTTATTCAAAATGAGGGTTTTAAATTTTGAAAGGTCTCATCATTAATTTTATTTAAAAGCTCGCCATGTTTGATCGTATGTTAGTCGAATTCATGCAACTTTATTATTTTCATAATAATAACGCACATACTCATTATTTATAACATATCATGCATATATTATAAACAGTAAACAAAACAAGGATGATCAATCGCCCCAATACTAATGGCCCGTGTGAGCTAAACACGGCCCTAGGTCCAATCCTAGGGAAATGCAAGGGATGCAAATGCAACTATTACATATGCTTCCAATATTTACATGTCTTCGATCTTCATAATCATCATGGCCACCATCTTCCAATCTTGATCTTCCACTATACTAATATTTACAAATAAATATCCATGACAAATAGAGATACATCTCATGGGGTGGGAACATGACATAAACCAAGCTCATTTTAAATTGATAATTATTACAATCATTCAACACAAAATATCCTAGCATACACCTAGCAAATTGGGCTTGGGCTTTTGATCATCCTTCATGCATAATATCACATATCATACACCATCAATTAATTATCACAACAATTTATTGATCACATATTATATATCTTGATCCAATCACTAACCGCCACGATTATAAACTAAATTACCAAAGTATACAAACTCCTTTGTCTATTTTCTAATTAATTTATTTATAACCGAATTTCTTGTAAATCACCATTTATTATAAATAATTAAAGTCCAACTTCAATTATTTATTTCATGAGAAAATATTTGCAGCTTTTGTAAATTTAAATTTAAGGGCCCAGAAAATCAATTTTCACCAAAAACATTTTGGCCCATTTAAATTTCACAAATATGTTAGCCATTTAATGGCCCAACAACATCAAGTCCCATGACACTTTAATAATCCAAAACACTTTTGGAAACCCTAGTCGTCATCGCCGTCGCCGGATTCCGGCCAACAATTTTTTTATTTTTTATTTTAAAGAGGACGTTCGGGCAGCCCCTCTTGCTGCCCTTGCTGCCCGAAATGGGCAGCCCCACAGGCAGCCGAGCTGCCCAAAATCCCCACTCAAAAACCTTGATTTTTTTGCTGCAAAATTTATCTCAAGCAGTTAGAAATCGACCTCAATATAATATTATGTATTTGCTACACCAAAATTGTAACCATAGCTCTGATACCACTTGAAAGGGGATCGGTTACGGTGCCGGTAGCGCAACGAAAGTTTCAAAAATCATATTTCATAGGGAAGAAAACCGAGCACCTATAAGTGGTGTAACAAATACAAGAACACCAAAATGTCATACATAGGGTGTTTAGAAAATATACCTATCAATCTTCAAAGATTGATGTTGGCTCCAACTTAGTTGATATATAACTAAGCTCTTGATGGCAAGACAATCTTCAAGCTCTCCTTGCTCCAAAATTTGGCCCACCACTAACTAGTTAGAACCCCTCTTATTTTGCACTAGAAAATTAAAAGGATTTTTCAAAGAGAAGTGTTTTCTTTCCTCAACAATTAAAGAAGAAAAATTGGGGAGAAAACCTTCAAAATTTCGGCCAAAGGGTGGGAAGGAGAGAGGGAGGAGACTTTTCTTGGATGTGGAAAAAGTTGAGTCAAAAAGTTGCATGTGCATGCCATTCCAATAACTCAAAAGTTGTCTCGAACCCTTCACCTTCCAAGCATGCATTTTACTTGGGCTTGTAACAATTACAAGGCCCAAGTTTTTTATTTAAATGTCTCAATCATATTTGAGACCATTAAACATTTATTTGATTTAACTCAAGTCCATTAGTTTAATAATTATTTTTAATTGGGCTCTACAAGGCCCAATGTTATTTAATTAATCCAACACTTGAATTAATATAATTATTTCGACTCTACTAGGTCCACTAGTATTTAATTAATTCAACACTTGAATTAATTTAATTTTGTCCATAACAATTTATATGAAAATCACAATTTTCAAATACATTATTCGTTTGGCCAACTTTTAATTTAGGAACACTTCCTCAAATTAAAAGTTACATTCTACTTATAGAAGTCATACTTCTATTTTATTTACGATTATAAACTCATTTATAAGCCGTTCAACACACTGAGCTATTTTATTTCTCAATGGGATCTAGAAAGCTAGCACTTGTGTGGCCCTCAATGGTTCATTGATACAACTAACCGTGGGTTCACATCTCCATGTGATTCGAACTAAACATGTCCTTATACGAGCATACCTCAATTGCTCCATTCTTACTTATCAACTCCTTGATAATAAGAACGTTAGAACTCAAGTCTGATAGTACCCAACCAATCATGTTAAACGCCTAGCAGCATCGCTTACATGATTCCCTAGGTATCAAATTATAGTGCCTGCAAGAACCATTCAATTATGGTTAGCGTACCGTACGGTCCCTTCAACTCATATATCCCGACCGATTCGACAACCATAGGTATATCGAGAGTTGTCGATGAATCGATATTATGTGTCATTTCGTAGTTGCATCGATGGTGTAATCAAAGAAACTCCTTTCTTAATTACCACCATACTCTGATAAGAGATTTCATACTACATACACATAGGATATCAATACCCGAAGGTAAGAGGTGAATCTGCGACTACAATGCATCGACTCCTATATGTTACGACAAAACATCCAATCTTGCCACCTGAAGACCCCTTGAGAGTCGGTAAACAAGTCAAAGTGTAATGCTAGCACATAGAGTCTCAATGTTGTCCCGGGTCATAAGGACTAATGGTGTACAACCATAAACTAGGACGTTTCCACTCGATGAGTGAGAACCACTTGGAAAATCCTTTATGGAGGGTTGTTCAATGCACTCTACCAGGAGCACCTATCTACATGCTCGGACATCACAATGTCCCCTACCAATGAAACATGGTACTCACGTCGCAGATAATAGTCTCGAACTCGAGCGGCCTATATCCTTCTTAACGGCAGCTGAATCGACTAGGAACTGTTTAGAATATACAATATTCCAAATATGAGTTTCATTATACTCATCATATGAGCATCTCATATTCTTTCTCCTATTTGTATATTCAAGGGCTTTATCTATACAACTAGGATGGGTATACAGATAAAGATGTGCCAAAATTAAGTATTTGAAATATTATTAAAATAAAGATTGTTTATACATAGAGTTTCATTGTGAACACTCGACCAACACTTGGCTCGACGTGCACCTACTCTAACAATCTCTCACTTGCACTAAAGCCAACTACCCATATGCTTCAAACCCATCGATTCGTTATGCTTCTCGAATAATGGTCCAGGTAAAGGTTTAGTTAGCGGATCAGCAACATTATCTGCAGAGCCAACTTTGTCAATAGCCACTTCTCCTCTTTCCACATTCTCTCGGAGGATGTGGTACTTTCACAATACGTGTTTGGATTTCTGATGAGACCTTGGCTCCTTTGCTTGAGCTATAGGTCCCGTGTTGTCAATAAAACACCGGGACATGAGCAACATCATTAGGAATGACGCCCAACTCTTGGACGAAATTCCTTATCCAAACAGCCTCCTTTGCTGCATCTGATGCAACAATGTATTCGGCCTCTGTGCTGGAATCCGTAATATTGTCTTGCTTGGAACCCTTCCAAGAGACAGCAGCACCATTGAGCATGAATACAAACACAGAGGCTGACTTCGAGTCATCGATATCGCTTTGGAAGCTAGAGTCGGTATAGCCTTCCAATTTAAGTTTTTTTCCCCCATAGACCGTGAACAACTTAATTGTCATTCTCAAATACTTGAGGATGTCTTTCACAGCTTTCCAATGTGGAAGATCAGCGTTCGATTGATATCTACTCACTACACTTAGTGCGAAAGCCACGTCAGGACGTGTAGATATCATCCCATACATGATGCTACCAATCTCAGATGCATAAGGAATGCTTGTCATCGCCGCTATCTCTGCATCAGTCTTGGGAGACATAGAATTGGATAGGGACACACCATGACACATTGGTAGATGTCCTCTCTTGGACTCATCCATCGAGAAGCTTCACGATGGTATCAATGTATGTGGACTGGGTGAGACCAAGCAATCTTTTTGCTCTATCTCTGTAGATCTGTATTCCCGATACAAAAGATGCTTCACCAAAGTCCTGCATCGAGAACTTAATCGCTAACCATATCTTAGTTGATTGAAACATTCCTACATCATTCCCAATGAGTAGAATGTCATCAACATACAGCACCAGGAATGTCACAGCACTCCCACTGACCTTCTTATACACACAGAGTTACTCAGGATTCATAGTAAAACCAAACTCTTTGATTGTACTATCGAATCTAAGGTTCCAACTCCTAGATGCCTGCTTTAGACCATAAATAGATCTCTAAAGTTTGCATACCATATGCTCACTTCCGACAGATGTAAACCCTTCAGGTTGAGACATGTAAATCTCTTCCTTAATATCCTCATTAAGAAAGGTTGTCTTGACATCCATCTGCCATATCTCATAGTCATACCATGCAGCTATGGCTAGCAATATCCTTATGGACTTGAATATTGCAACTGGAGAAAAAGTTTCCTCAAAGTCAACTCTTTGTCTTTGAGTATATCCTTTTGCTACCAATCGCGCCTTGAAGGTCAATACCTTCTCATCCGCCCCAAGTTTCCTTTTGTAAATCCATTTACACTCTATGGGAACAATTCCCTGAGGTGGATCCACGAGATTCCACACTTGGTTCGAATGCATGGAATTCATCTCAGATTCCATTGCTTCAAGCCACTTGGATGAATCGGCATCAGATAACGCTTCCTTGAAGGTCCTTGGATCACATCCATGGTTTGGCTCATCATGGCCCTTTTCAAGAAGCAGACCATACCTCATAGGTGATCTCGAGACTCTCTCGGATCTTCTAGGAGCTTGTATCTCCTCTCTTGGCTCTTCGGGTGTGGGTTCTACTATTTTGGACACTCGGCCAACACTTGGCTCGACGTGCACCTACTCTAACAGAAATTACTTGGGAGACCGAGTCAGAGATGAGGAGTCGCTACCCCGAATTATTTGGTAAGTCTTAATTTTGAGGACGAAATTTTATTTAAGGAGGGGAGGATTTTTCACGTAAAAGAAATTGCCCATGTAAACCACATGCATGCAATTTGATTAAATAACTTAAATACTTTATTTAATTGTTTTAAATGCTTAAAGGATACATAGTATATGATTGAAGGTCTAAAAAAAAGAGTTCATGAAATTTAATTAAAAACGCTCAACGACAACGCACTAGTTTTTAACAACGGTTTTAGTGAAACCCACTGTCGTAGGTGTGTTTTGACAATGATTTTACAAAACCGTTGTCTTTAAGGGGGTCAAAGCCAGCGGTTTTCTAAAAACGTTGTCTTTTAGGGGGTCAACGACAACGGTTTTCTAAAAATCGTTGTCTTGTCTTTCAGCGTTTTTTTAGGGCAAAAGACAATGGTTCTATGAACCGTTGTTTTTTGGCGTGTTTTTTTGGACAATCGACAACAAATTTGAAAACAGTTGTCGATTAGCATATTTTTTGGACAAATGACAACTGTTTTTCTAAAATGTTGCTATATTTAGCGATGGTTTTGCTATAACCGTCGTTAATTAAACCGTCGCTAATATTAGGTAAAACCATCGCATGTTTTAATTTAGCGACGGTTTTTCTAAAATCGTCGCTAATTAACGACGGTTTAATGAAAATCGTCGCTAAAATGAGCGACGATTTTTAAATTTGCGATGGTTAAATGAAATTATCGTCGCTAATAGAGACGGTTTAACCAAAAACAGTAGTAAATTTGTCTACAAATATCTGCATTCTCATTCTATTTTCCCCACACCACTTCACAAAACTTAAAATATTTCTCTCTTACACGATTTTAGTTTCGATTTAGGGTAAATTTTTTCGCTTTAATTGTTTTTTTTTTAATTTTTGAGCGTTAGTTAAGATTATGAATATTGTTAGCATAGTCAGATTATAAGTATTTTTTTTTAGATTTATTAAATTATTAAAAGTAGTTTTTTTATTTATTTTAATGAAAATATTAGCGACACACATCATTAAAAAACCGTCGCTAATTTGATGGGAAACCGTCGCTAATATTAGCGATGGTTTATCAAAATGTCACTAGCGACGGTTTTGGGTTGAATTCCATCGCTAAAAATTATGAAAAAACTACCGCTAATGAATTAGAGACGATTTTTTAAAATCCGTTGCAAATTGAGCTACAACAACGGATAAAAACCGTTGTCGTTGAACAGACTTTCAACAACACTGTTGTAAACTTAGTTTCGGTGGTTTGACAAACTAAGAGACTAATTTATTGGACTAACTGATCACGAACTGACAGTTGCTTAAATGATGATTAAATGCGCAGTTTATTAAAAGCAACTGAAACCAGCAGAACTGGATTTACAGAGTCAACTGACCGATCAGTTGAAATATTCAGTTGAGTGCTTACCAGCGTCTTCATATCTGCTGATCACTCATCTAAACATATCATCAGTTGAAAAGGACATTCAACCGACAACTGTTATAGGGACCCGTACGCTAATTCATTTCTTAATCGTCTGTGGGAATAATTAAATAAATTATAATAAACAGGGTCTAAATTTTTATTTTTATTTTATTTTTAAAATACAATTGTCAAGTGCGGAACGTAATAGAATTCATTTTGAAATAAATATCAAAATTAAAGTACAAGTCTTGTGCCATATACAATCATTTACCACTAAGGTTCAACAACTACCTATCAAGTGCTCAAACCCTATTTATAAACAAAGTCCGTGGTATCCACTCTAAACACGATCTCTCTCTTTATCTCCTCGACCCTGATTCTGTCCCACCTGTTGCCATGCACACATACAAACACGACAACAGCCGGATAACTCCGGTGAGAAATACATCGCAGTATAAATCAACGAAACATATAATCATATAATCAATATAAAGCATGAAACAGATATCAGTAATATGTATCAAAATCTGAAAACATAATTCAATATAAATCTGTTAATAAACTTATGACTCTATATCTCAGACTAGACTCATTCCTAGTCTAGAGATCCCGGTTTCAAGACGTTGGCATACTATATCGAATCTCAATAATAGAAGTAAATCCACTTCTAACGAAACATCGATATAAACCAAACATCCAGTTTCTTGACCTATCCGTCAAAGACTTTGGCACCTCCGCCATTAACTACTCTGTGACAATGTGCAATGTGCCACTGACGATTCTATCACCATCTGGCACCTCTATAACATGATCAATCCTCTAATACATGCTTTGTATAAATCAATAGAACAAGCATATCAAATCAAATCAATGCACACAATAACAATAAGTATGTGGTTTAGGGAAACTCAAGTATATCACACTCGAGTCATTCTCCCGGTTCGACGTTGACTTATACCTTTCTTTAGTTGCAGTTCTGAAAACGTTCAAGTCTGGAATTCGAAGTCTGTCAATACTCAATCTGGCAATAACAATATCAAGAAGTACAATATCAATATACTGCTCAAATCAATACTGGCTATAATCAGAATTAATTCAAATTCTGTTTCAACGATATAACGGCACAATCTCAATATACCCAGCAATACAATATCAATCAGCTATCAATCCCAACATCTCATAATTAATAACAGTACAAATCTGATATCTAATCTCCATCAAATCCATTCTGAAAATCATAACAATTTCATACGATAAACGTTCTTCAATCCTGTTTCAATTATACAATGTTTAACATATCAGAAAACCATATATGAATCCTATACGATTCATTCAATATCATAATTCAAATCATATCAACGTAATAAAACTTACGTCCAGTTGTAGCCTGCGTCGATAGAAACACAGTACTGAAGTCGGATTCAAAATCTAACGGGCGGATTGTACCGAATCCCAATTCTAGTATCGCGAAGTGAAACTTTTCTCGGAGCTCTCGTTCTTTGCTTTTATTTTCTGAATGTTAAGAGAAAGGAGGTTGTATATATATATATATATATATATATATATATATATATATATATATATATATATATATATATATATATATATCATGCATGTAAGGCCAGGTGGCTTCTACTTTCACTTGCACGTCTCGCGCATATGCGTGACTCTCCTCGGCGCATATGCGCGAGACCTACTGGTCTCAAACTTAAATTTCTCGGCAGCTCGCGCATATGCACGCCCCATCTCCGTGTATATGCGCGAGGTTATCTGGACTCGGAATTTTTCCTTGCACACGCTTGCGCATATGCGCGCACACACTCCGCGATTATGCGCGAGGTTCTCTGCCCACTTCACGCATATGTGCTCATCAGTGCCGCGCATATGCGCGAGGGGTACTGTTCCTCGAACACATTTCATGTAGTTTCTCGTCTTTCCCGGTCTGATCCTTTCCGTCCATAATTATAGCAAATTATAAATCAGTAATCGTAGCTTATCAAATAAAAATCCCGGGAATTAAATTTCTCCCCCCTAAGATAAGATTTCGTCTCCGAAATCACAGGCAATCAAATCAGAAAGAAATGTATAATAGAAACTGAATAGAAAACTCACATCAATGAAATAACTCTGGGAATCCTTTTCTCATATCTGATTCAGTTTCCCAGGTAGCTTCTTCAATGCCATGACGACTCCACTGAACTTTTACAAGCGGAATTGTCTTTGTTCTGAGTTGCTTTTCTTTACGATCGAGAATCTGAATCGGTTTCTCAAAGTAACTCAGTGTCTCGTCCAGTTCTGCATCGTCAGGCTGAATAATATGTGAAGCATCTGGCATGTATTTTCGTAGTAATGATACATGAAAAAATCATGTATCGTAGCTAATGAAGGCGGTAAGGCAAGTCGATAGGCATGATATTTTATCTTCTCGAGGATTTCATATGGCCCAATATATCGTGGAGACAACTTTCCTTTCTTGCCAAATCTGACAACTCCCCTGAAAGGTGAAATCTTCAGAAACACTCGGTCTCCTGTCTCAAATACCAACGGTCGTCGTCTGATGTTGGCATATTTGGCTTGTCTGTCTTGCGCTGCCTTCATTTTCTCCTGAATCAGCTTCACTTTCTTAGTCATATCTCTGATCATATCAGGTCCAATCTCAGGTACCTCAGAGATATCATCCCACTAAAGAGGGGATCTGCATTTCTTACCGGCCTCAAACGGAGCCATCTCAATACTCGTATGATAGTTGTTGTTGTACGAAAACTCACATAGTGGTAATGCATCTTGCTAGTTAGTGCTAAATTCAAGAACTACAGCTCTCAGCATATCTTTCAGTGTCTGGATAGTAAGCTCTGACTGTCCATCGGTCTGTGGACGATATGCGGTACTCAAATGTAATTTCATACATAGATCCTGCTGAAAACTCTACCAGAAGTGCGAAGTAAACCGAGGATCACGGTCTGATACAATCAACTTCGGCACTCCATGCACTCTGACCACTTCTCTGACATAAATATCGGCCATCTGGTCATGTCTGTACGTCATCTTGTATGGAATAAAACATGCGAATTTGGTCAATCTGTCAATCACAACCCAAATTGCATCACAACCTCTGGAGGAACGCGGTAACTGCGTCACAAAATCCATGGAAATGTGATCCCATTTCCATTCAGGAATAGATAAACTATGCAGTAAACCTCCTGGTTTCTTTTCTCGGCTTTCACTTATTGGCGATTCAGACATTTGGATACAAATGTAGTAATATCAGCTTTCATCTGCTTCCACCAGTATTGTGTCTTCAAATCATTGTACATTTTCATGCCACCAGGATGAATGCTAAAAT
The DNA here is from genome assembly GCF_022965805.1 of Primulina eburnea. Lineage (NCBI taxonomy): Eukaryota > Viridiplantae > Streptophyta > Magnoliopsida > Lamiales > Gesneriaceae > Primulina > Primulina eburnea. Next base: position 18,395,687 of record NC_133112.1, on the reverse strand, counting down.
GACTGCTGTGCGCTTTTGCCAATATCCGCTGTCTTAGAACTGAAACATTCGGCACAACAATACCGTTATTCACATACAAAACATTGTCATGAACCTGATATTCCGATTCATGTCCAGCTTTGACCATAGCAATCGAATTCTGTACATTTTGATCAACTTTTTTGCTTCTTTGATTCTTAATATCAGTTCTGGTTCGACCCGAATAGCACATAATCTCAGAGGCTGACAATCTGTTTCAAAGGCTAATCCAGACAAACAACAATTTACTATCAAATTCGAAACACCAATCGTCGATAAGGATAAAAAACATACCTTTCGACTCAGTGCATCAGCATACATACTTGAAGTTTGGATTTGAAATGAGCTTGAGCTTGCATACATACATAGATATGCCATAACTTAAAAGCTTTCATAAACATGCTTGCATACTTGATCATACTCAAACATACGTGACTTCATTTTGCATAGAGGCATGTTTCAAAGCAAGTGACCCATACATAATAAATGACTGATCAGACAAACCACAGTAATGGGCTGACAGGGACGTATCCACTGCCACATACATAAGATCCCTGTTCATGATTTAACGGGCTGGTTGGTCCCCGTTCATAATTTAACGCTTTCCAACCACAATCTAACCCGTTCATAATTTAACGGGGGGGAGAGGTCCTCGGTCACGTTCACCGACTTCCAAACCCATTCATAAATTGGTCACAAGACATTTAGCATACCTCAAAAATAAAATATTTTCTTGCACGTCAACATACTTACTTGGCATTGAGGGATTCATTGGATTTCATTTGGGGCCGCTGCTGCACACTAACATGAATTCAACACTTAACTTGCATAACTTAGACGTAGGTACTCGAGCTCACCACCGAAGTGCATAAATAGCTTATGACATTCTAGATCACTCGGGACTTGACCTCGTTAAATCATACTAACCAGGACATCAAACCTCGAAACAAACTCTAAGATGTCGTGTGAACATTTCCCAACCATAAAAGACATGAACTCACTATTAGAACTTGAAAAGAAGAAAGAACAAAATATTTGGACAGAAGGGGTGGTGCTCGGGCGGTGAAACTTGACCGTTCGAGTGGCGAGGTTCGCGCTCGGGCGGTAATAAATTACATTTCGAGCGCCAGGTCTACTGGACGCCTACACTGAACCAAAGGAGTGGTGCTCGGGCGGTAAGTGATCGAGCAAAACTTGCACAGTGAATAGTCCCAAAATTTATTTTATAGATGAAAGCTCGATTTAAATATCGCAAGTGCACGATAGTCAAGTTATAATAAATGTAAGTGAATACGAGTATTGATCCACAGGGACTGCGTTACACTATTTTTATTCTCACGTAAAATTTCTTTAGCAACGATGAATTGAGTTGATGATTACACTAATGTAAATTGAACAATTAAAATAATTAAAATGCAAAGGAAATGTGCTCAAGAATGCAATGATTAATTTAGATTAAATCAAAGGAGAAATGAATTTGTTGGGAAATTATCAGTTCACCTACCACTCGTGTTTAAACAATTATATTCGACTTTTACTCGTGCATTCGACGGAATTCCCTAGACTAATTAATATACTCTGTCGAGCGATATTAATACTAATCATAAACATGAAGTACTCAAGTGTCCTCAAGTATTTAACAGTTCAAGATTGCATTACTTCCTATGGAATCCACTAGTTTTCATCCGGGTGAACTATCACTGTCGACACGTACCCAATTCCGTATATCTACTAAAATTGTAAATCCGTGGTTTATACTATGTGATCTTATTGTTAATTATTCTATCGACATCATTAAAAAAATGAAATAATCAAAGGAAGTTAGCTAAGCTTCGATTGAAATAAGAATGAACAATAGCATAAACAAATCACTTAATAAAAACGTCGAGCAATAATGTTAAACAACGAGTACGGGGTAGGATCCCCTCAAATCCCAACAAATCTAGAGTTTAGCCACTAAAATTCATAATAAAAAAAAACAACAATCTAAGAATTAAAAACTGAATAATGAAAATACTAAAGATGACGACGGATGACGGCCACGACGCGTGGAAATCTCGAAGTCTTCGAAATCTCCTTTGCTCCTAGCCTTTTCTCCAAGAAAATCTGATGAAAGTGATGAAAAATCGTCCAAAACGCCGCCTCTCTCGTGTGTTAGGTCTATGGTCTAGAATAGAGTCCAAAAAAAAGGAAACATATCTTTTCAAATCTGCAGCTCGCTAGGGCGGTCAAAAGTGTCCGCCCTAGCGAGACGTTCTCGCAGAAATTTCCTCGGCCATGTCCCTGGATTCGCTGGGGCGGTCACTTTTGACCGCCCTAGCGAGACGTTTTCGCAGCAACTCCTCGGCCAGATCAACATGCTCACTGGGGCGGTCACTTTTGACCGCCCTAGCGAGTACCTCTCGCTTCTTTGGCAATTATTTCCCACTTTTTGGTTCAATTCCTACAAAATAACCACCAACTACACGAGATCAGTCAAATGCTAAATAATGATAGAAAAATGCTAAATTAAACTAAAACAAACTAATATGATGCATGAATGCGACTCGAAAACAACACTAAAAACACGTAAAAACGAGTCCTATCAACCCCCTCATACTAACCTTTTGCTCGCCCTCGAGTAAAATAGGTTAAAGCACGAGATACTAAACAAACTCAACAACCACAAAATTACTCAAACAAGAAATAACTAACACGAGTAAATGTCAATGGTGAGTTAACAATGTTTATGTTCATGCCTCAGTTTACTTTCCCACTACCAATCAAGTCAAATCGCAACCGAATACTCATTCTCATCTACACATAAATTTCGACACTAATTTGAACGTGTGTGTGTGTCATGATGGGTCTTAGTCATTCGTACTTCAAATAGATCAATTATCAAATCATGCGAGTCACTCAATTAACACTTCAATACAAGTCTCACTAGCATGCATCCCCGTGTCCATTCATCACTAGCCACAAATTGAACTTTATTCAGCTTTTAAGTACAGATAAGGGTGTCGAAAAGAAGGAAAATAAGCTCAAGTGGCTAAAAGTTGGGAGTACACCGATCATTTTCATTGTGCAATCGTCAAGACTTTTCGTCTGACTTTCCTCGTCTCCTTACATCTCCAACTTTTAGCCTAGGAATAGAATTTCATTCCTTTTATTTCAGCTCCCCCTCACCTTACATCTCCTTCTTTTTTTTCTTTCTTTTTCTGTTTTTATTAATTGCACAATTTTCACACATGTACTCCCTAGGCTAAGAATATAATACTTTGGATCACGGCTGGTTAGGAGTATGACATTGTAATTCAGTGCAATGGAAAAGAGGTAAATGTAAAGTTCAGGGCAAATCAAATTTTCTCATTCAAGGTCCCAATTAGCGACTTATTTTCACGGGTTTGCATGCCAAATCAACTCATAAATGGTGCCTTTCAAGTTAACCACACAAAACTTTCAAATTTCACCATTATTCCTGCAAAGTTCTAGTCCCCACACATGTGTGCTCAAAAGGTTCAAATTTTGTACCAAAATTCATGCTTTAACAATCAAGAGTATCATTCACGACGTGACCCAATCAACACTTTTGTAAACCGTCGAATTCAAATCATCATTGGCTCATAAACGATGTCTTCTCACCATAAACGACACCCAACAAAAGAAATGCAACGAAACTAAACCAATTAACTAAACAATCAAAACAATCTACCCACCCCCTCATACTAGAGTTGTTCAATGCCCTCATTGCACAAAACGAAACACACACTAAAAACTAAAAAAAAAAACTCATGAATGCAAATGCAATGACAGAATAAATAAAAAGAAAGGGGAAACAGTAAACTCCCCTGATCAGAAATCCTCCTCCTCGTCATGCTCAGGCGGTGCAACTCCCTCGTCAGCAGCTGGGGGTATAGGATAATGATACTGAAACTGGAAGGGTGGCGGGTATGCGGGTACAGGTGGCCGGCCGGATGGGTCGATGCCCAGATGCGTGGAGATCCCCTGTACCAAGTACTCGACGTTCTGAATATGAGCTTGATTCACGGCCTGATACTCAGTCTGATAAGTGGCCCAAGCGCCCAATTCGTTGATGCGATCTCGCATGGCACGGCGGCGTGGCTGCGGAGGTGGCGGTGCATGTCCTAAAGCCAGAGGTGGTTGAGCTGCTCCCCCATACTCGAAAAATACATCCTCGGGCAGCTCTGCCTGTCTCTTCTCCCTCTTGGATCGATAGAGAGCGTCATCAATGGCTCTCATCGGTGGTAGCCACTCATCATCATCGGCAAATATCACCCCCGCTGGGGCACATAGCTCAGTCACGATCGTCGGAAAATAAAACGCCAAATTGCTGCTGTTTATGCACATGTTGAGCTGTCCAAAGATGAGTCTGCCCACATCAATCGCCATCCCAGTCTGGATGGCATACAGAACAACCGCCCGCTCACGCTGGACATCACTGGTATGCCCGACCGGCATCAATCTCTTAGATAGAAACGCATACCACATTGCCGCCTCCACTCTCAAAAATTTTTCAAGAAAAACCGTATACGTCCCCGATTGTTTCCACGTGGTGCCCGGATAACAGAGTGTGTGTGTATAATCGAATCATAATCCGGGTTAAGTACCCACGCCTGAAACTCAGAGTCATCCACCGACGGTAAACCCAGCAAGTCATTGATAGTTCTCGAATCATATGGGACTCGACGCCCCCGCACAGATGCCTTATGCTCACTCCCCTCCGGAGCATTGTCATAGAATTCACGCACAACCGGAACCACCGCGGCATTCGGTTGTGCTAAAAAATTACTCCACCCTCGTCCCTCTACTAAGACTTCCGGAAAATAACGAATAGCAGATGTAGTAATCCCTCGCTCAGGGATTGGTTTTCTATGTAGTTTAGCATTCTCAAACCGCTCCCGAGCTTTCTCATTAACAAAATTAGACGGATTCGAACGAGAACTAGAGGCACCGTGAGTTACCTTAGACCGTTTAGGTGCCATGTCGAGATGGGAGGGAAAAAAAAATCTGAAGTCGCCGGAAAAGTGTTGAAGTTCGCCGGAGATGGTCGCCGGAGTCCGTGGAAGATGACCGGAGTGGAAAAACAATTGTAGTCTAAGTGCTTCCGGGTGGATTGTAGAAACCAAGATCGAGTCTTTTCCCTGAAAAGATCACAAAATAAGAAGATTTGAGCATAAAAGATGGAGGAGGCGCCGATTTGTGAGGAAGAGGAGTAGGGTTCGAAGTGGGGAAGAAGGGGAAGAAAATTTTTTTTTTTTTATAGTCTGCGCGACTCGCTAGGGCGGTCAAAAGTGTCCGCCCTAGCGAGTGGTTTTCGGTGACCAATCATTTAAAACATCCGAGTGCTCGCTGGGGCGGTCAGTTTTGACCGCCCTAGCGAGGGGTTCTCGCCGAGACAAATTTGAAATAAATGAGTTCTCGCTGGGGCGGTCAAAAGTGACCGCCCTAGCGAGGCATTTTCGGTAACAAATTTTTTGAAACTTACGAGTCCTCGCTGGGGCGGTTACTTGTGGCCGCCCTAGCGAGAGGATCTCGAAAAAAAAAAAAATTTAAAAAGGAACGCTCGCTGGGGCGGTCAAAAGCGACCGCCCTAGCAAGGAGTTTGCGGCGATTATGATGATTTTAAAAAGCGATGGCTCGCTGGGGCGGTCAGTTGTGACCGCCCTAGCGAGATATTCTCGGAAAATACTGAGCTAAAAGTAAAAACAATGAATGACATGCTATGCAACTACCTAAATGCAAATGATTCAATTAATTAACAAAGAAACAGAATAAAAAGGAGAAGAAGCAGTTCTCAATTTACAGTCTAGAGCTCGACTTGTCACCCATGTCCTTAATGACTGTCATGGAGCCGAGTGACTCCAATTTGTGGCTCAAATGTGCCACCGATATAATGCTTCAGTCTTTGAGCGTTCACAGTGAACGTCCCCTCCTTGCCATCATGCAATACCACTGCACCTGATGGGAACACCTGGGCTATAGTGAAAGGTCCTGACCACCTTGACTTTAGCTTGCCTGGAAAGAGGCGTAAGCGAGAATTGTATAACAACACCGCCTCACCCACTTGAAATTCCCTTCGTACGATGTGTTTATCATGGGCTCGTTTGGTGCGTTCCTTGTAAGATAGTGCCAGATCATAAGCTTTTCCTCGAAACTCATCCAACTGATTCAACTGCAGCAATCGTTTCTCACCTGCAAGAGCAAAATCAAAGTTTAGTGCTTTGGTCGCCCAATATGCTCTATGCTCTAATTCTACTGGTAGATGACATGCTTTACCAAAAAGCAACCTATATGGTGTAGTGCCTATAGGTGTTTTAAAAGCAGTACGATAAGCCCACAAAGCATCATCTAACCGAACGGACCAGTCCTTCCTATTCACATTGACCGTCTTCTCTAGAATCCTCTTAATCTCTCGATTGGACACTTCAACTTGTCCACTAGTTTGGGGATGGTATGGAGTGGAAACCTTGTGGGTGACACCATATTTGCCCAGCAGTTTATCAAAAATTTTGTTGCAAAAATGGGTGCCACCATCACTTATGATTGCACGTGGTGCACCAAATCGATTAAAAATGTGTTTCTTCAAAAATTTTAACACCACTTGTGCATCATTAGTGGCACAAGCCTCCGCCTCCACCCATTTCGAAACATACTCCACTGCCACTAAAATAAATTTCTTCGCAAAAGACGCAGGAAAAGGACCCATAAAATCAATCCCCCACACATCAAATATTTCACACTCAATAATATTATTTAAAGGCATCTCATGACGGTTGGAAATATTACATGTGCGTTGGCATCTATCACAATTAAGAACATACAAACGAGCATCCTTAAAAAGAGTTGGCCAATAGAAGCCACATTCAAGTACCTTAGACGCCGTCCGTATGGGTCCAAAGTGACCACCTACCTCACGGTCATGGCAATGGTTCAGAATTTGATTGGTTTCCTCTTCCGCCACACATCTTCTTATCATAGAATCTGCACAGATCTTAAACAAAAATGGTTCCTCCCAAAAATAATATTTCACGTCTGAAAAGAATTTCTTTCTTTGGTGAAATAATAAATTAGGTGGAGGTGTGCCAGTGATAATAAAATTTGCAAAATCGGCATACCAAGGGCATGCATTTACCTCAAGCAATTGTTCATCAGGAAACCGGTCATCTATATCATCGTCACTGCCCTTAATTCTAACATGCTCAAGCCTAGATAGGTGGTCAGCAACTACATTTTCCACACCCTTTTTATCTCGAATCTCGAGATCAAATTCTTGCAGTAATAAAATCCACCTAATTAATATAGGTTTCGCATCCTTCTTAGCAAGCAAGTATTTCAGGGCAGAATGATCGGTATACACAGTTACTTTAGACAGAACAAGGTATGAATGAAATTTGTCGAAAGCAAATACTATAGCAAGCAATTCCTTTTCAGTAGTAGCGTAATTCAATTGAGCATCATTTAAAGTCTTACTTGCATAGTAGATGGTATGAAATACCTTGTTCTTCCTTTGACCCAGCACCGCACCCACAGCTGTATCACTCGCATCGCACGTCACCTCAAACGGTAACTCCCAATCAGGGACAGTCAGAACAGGTGCTGTCACCAAGCTCTCCTTGAGTATCTCGAATGCCTGCAGACAAGTAGAATCAAAATTAAATTCAGCATCTTTCATCAACAAAGAAGATAAAGGTTTAGCAATTTTTGAAAAATCTTTGATGAAGCGCCTATAAAAACCAGCATGCCCGAGGAAACTTCTAACTCCTTTTATTGATGAAGGTGGGGGTAAGTTTTTGATTACCTCCACCTTGGCTTTGTCGACCTCAATTTCATTCTCCGATACCTTGTGTCCTAACACAATCCCCTCTTGAACCATAAAATGACACTTCTCCCAATTCAACACCAAGTTGCTCTCCTCACATCTAACTAACACCAAGTTCAAATTTTCTAGACATTCATTAAATGAGGAGCCAAAAATAGAGAAGTCATCCATAAAAATTTCAAGGAAATTCTCAGTCATGTCATGAAAGATAGCGGTCATGCATCTTTGAAATGTGGCAGGTGCATTGCATAAACCGAAGGGCATACGCCTAAACGCAAAAGTACCATAAGGACAAGTGAAAGTAGTTTTCTCTTGGTCCTCTGGTGCAATTGTGATTTGATTGTATCCCGAATATCCATCTAAAAATCAATAGAATTCATGACCTGCTAATCGTTCAATCATTTGATCGATAAATGGCAAGGGAAAGTGATCTTTACGGGTTGCATCATTCAGTTTCCTATAATCTATGCACACACGCCAACCCGTAACAGTTCTAGTGGGAATCAACTCATTTTTTTCATTGGTAATAACAGTAATCCCACCCTTTTTAGGCACACATTGTACAGGACTTACCCACGCACTATCAGAGATAGGATAGATAATACCTGCATCCAGAAGTTTAATTGTTTCAGCTTTTACTACCTCTTGCATCTTTGGGTTGAGTCTCCTTTGTGGTTGTGCTAGAGGTGAGTACTTATCTTCCATCAGAATTTTATGCATGCAGATCGAAGGACTTATCCCTTTTATGTCCGAAACCTTCCAAGCGAATGCTCCTTTATGCTCCTTAAGGACCCCCATGAGCTTACTCTCCATATCATCTGTCAAAGAAGAGGAAATAATAACAGGCAATTTATTATCTTCTCCTAAATATACGTACTTGAGATGTGGAGGTAGTGGTTTGAGCTCCAAAGTAGGTGGCTCCTCTAGGCTTGACTTTTGAGGCATTAAATCTTTTCTGTCTCCCAATTCCTCTAGTCTAAGCCTCACTTGCTTTCTCCAAGGTGGAATGGCATTCAAATGAGCTACCATCTCCATCTTTTCCTCGTCTAGCTCGTCCTCCTGTTTTTCAGTAGTGAGAGTGGCCTCCAATGGTTCTTTCAATCCATCCTGCACAAAATCACAAACAATAGAATCCAAAACATCAATACGAAAGCAACTATCATTGTGCATTGTGTGCTTGAGAGTATTGAAAACATCAAAAATAATTTCTTCTTCTCCAACTCTCAGTCTCAACTTCCCCTCTTCAACATCAATTAGCGCTTTCCCTGGAGCCAGAAATGGTCTCCCTAGGATTAAAGGCATCTCTAAATCTTCCTCCATGTCTAGTATCACGAAATCTGCAGGGAAAATGAACTTATCCACTTTCACCAAAACATCTTCGATAATCCCACGTGGATACTTGACAGATCTGTCAGCCAGCTGCAACGACATCCTAGTTGGCTTGGGTTCCCCTAATCCCAGTCTCCTAAACACAGAAAAAGGCATCAGATTAATACTCGCACCAAGATCACATAGAGCTTTATGAAAATTAATATCACCAATAATGCAAGGTATAGAGAAACTCCCTGGATCTTTTTGCTTAGGAGGCATCTTGTTTTGAACTAAAGCGGAGCAATTTTCCGTCAAATTCACCGTCATATGATCTTCTAGCCTCCGCTTATTTGCTAAGATATCTTTCAAGAATTTTGCATAACTTGGCATATTCAATAATGCATCAGCAAAAGGAATGTTAATATGCAATTTTTTAAATACCTCAAGAAATTTACCAAATTGTGCATCTAATTTAGCTTTCTTCATCGCTGCAGGAAAAGGTGGAGGGATAACAATTTTATTTTGTGCAATAGGTGTAGATGTAGAGTTAGAAGACTTACCTCCTTGAGTTTCTATCTCATCCTTGCCATGCTTGGTCTTTTCCTCATGAGACTCGAGTGCTTTCCGCTCCGCAATTCCACAGCCTTCACATGCTCTCTTGGGTTAGTTTCCGTGTTGCTTGGCAAAGCTCCTTGCTCCCTATTAGAAATCAACTTTGCTAATTGTCCAATCTGATTCTCTAACCCCTTTATGGATGCATCTTGATTCTGAAATCTCGTCTCTGTTGCAGAAATAAATTTAGTCATCATTTGCTCTAAATTGGACTTCTCCTCCCGAGGCGGCTCTGGTTTGAATCCTTGGTGCATCCCATATGGTGGACCTCTTTGTTGGCGATTTTGGCTGTTTTGGCCTCCCCACGAAAAGTTTGGGTGATTCCTCCATCCCGGATTGTATGTATTCGAATAAGGGTCATTTCTAGGACGGTTCTGGAATCCCACTTGTTTCACCGGTGCTCCCTCAGGCACATAAAATGGATTTCCATCTTGGCAATCCTGCACGTCATGCTCACCCCCACACTTATCACAGAAAATTTCTTGCAGACGCATAGCCGACCCACTCATGCTCATCCCATCAATCTTTCTACTCAAAGCCTCTAACTGTGCTGAAACCGCAGACAAATCATTAACTTGATGAACTCCAGCACCTCGTCTCTGCCTATCAGACTGAGGATGATAGCTACTCGCAGCCATCTCCTCCAATAACTCATATCCTTCCTCAGCCGTCTTTCTCAGTAAGTTACCACATGCAGCAGCTTCTATCATAGTACGGTTAGGAGTAATAAGACCATAGTAGAAAGTTTGAACAACTAACCCAAGCGGTAGCTCATGGTGTGGACATCTCCTCAACAAGTCCTTGTAACGCTCCCATGCCTCGTAAAGTGACTCGTTCTCATATTGAGCAAACGTAGTAATGTCGGCTCTAAGCTTCATAGTCTTCGACGGAGGAAAGTACTTGATCAGGAATGCCTTTGCCATATCCTCCTATGTAGTGATAGACCCTACAGGCAAACAGTTTAACCACGACTTAGCTTTATCTTTCAGTGAAAATGGAAATAAGCGCAGACGAACAGCATCATCAGACACGCCATTAAACTTAAAAGTATCACAAATTTCAAGAAAGTCAGCTATATGAGAATTATGGTCGTCAAGTGCACTTCCCCCAAATTGAACAGTGTTCTGAATCATCTGGATGATAGCTAGCTTGATCTCAAACTGATTAGCTCGGATGACTGGTCTTACGATGCTTGGACGTGCTCCATCAAGAGACGGCTGTGCATAATCCAACATTGGAATGCGACGTGGTATCTCAACTTGTCTATTGTCACGCTGTTCCTCTCCACGTTCTTGCTCGTTTCTTTCCATCTGTTCTTTGAGTCTTTGTTGTTGTCTTCGACGTCTAGCTGTGCGTTCAATCTCGGGGTCAAAAGGCTCAAGCTTAAATTCGAGTGATCTTCGCATGCACCACCAGAAAAATCTGCAACACAAGGAGAGTATCAAATAGCAATAAAATAAGTAATACTAAAGAATTTAAATGAGAAATAAAAAAAAATCGTGAATCAACAGTCCCCGGCAACGGCGCCAAAAACTTGATCGAGCAAAACTTGCACAGTGAATAGTCCCAAAATTTATTTTATAGATGAAAGCTCGATTTAAATATCGCAAGTGCACGATAGTCAAGTTATAATAAACGTAAGTGAATACGAGTATCGATCCACAGGGACTGCGTTACACTATTTTTATTCTCACGTAAAATTTCTTTAGCAACGATGAATTGAGTTGATGATTAAACTAATGTAATTGAACAATTAAAATAATTAAAATGCAAAGGAAATGTGCTCAAGAATGCAATGATTAATTTAGATTAAATCAAAGGAGAAATGAATTTGTTGGGAAATTATAAGTTCACCTACCACTCGTGTTTAAACAATTATATTCGACTTTTACTCGTGCATTCGACGGAATTCCCTAGACTAATTAATATACTCTGTCGAGCGATATTAATACTAATCATAAACATGCAGTACTCAAGTGTCCTCAAGTATTTAACAGTTCAAGATTGCATTACTTCCTATGGAATCCACTAGTTTTCATCCGGGTGAACTATCACTGTCGACACGTACCCAATTCCGTATATCTACTAAAATTGTAAATCCGTGGTTTATACTATGTGATCTTATTGTTAATTATTCTATCGACATCATTAACAACATGAAATAATCAAAGGAAGTTAGCTAAGCTTCGATTGAAATAAGAATGAACAATAGCATAAACAAATCACTTAATAAAAACGTCGAGCAATAATGTTAAACAACGAGTACGGGGTAGGATCCCCTCAAATCCCAACAAATCTAGAGTTTAGCCACTAAAATTCATAATAAAAAAAAACAACAATCTAAGAATTAAAAACTGAATAATGAAAATACTAAAGATGACGACGGATGACGGCCACGACGCGTGGAAATCTCGAAGTCTTCGAAATCTCCTTTGCTCCTAGCCTTTTCTCCAAGAAAATCTGATGAAAGTGATGAAAAATCGCCCAAAACGCCGCCTCTCTCGTGTGTTAGGTCTATGGTCTAGAATAGAGTCCAAAAAAAAGGAAACATATCTTTTCAAATCTCGCAGCTCGCTAGGGCGGTCAAAAGTGTCCGCCCTAGCGAGACGTTCTCGCAGAAATTTCCTCGGCCATGTCCCTGGATTCGCTGGGGCGGTCACTTTTGACCGCCCTAGCTAGTACCTCTCGCTTCTTTGGCAATTATTTCCCACTTTTTGGTTCAATTCCTACAAAATAACCACCAACTACACGAGATCAGTCAAATGCTAAATAATGATAGAAAAATGCTAAATTAAACTAAAACAAACTAATATGATGCATGAATGCGACTCGAAAACAACACTAAAAACACGTAAAAACGAGTCCTATCAGTAAGAAATTACCGCTCGGGCGCCGAGCTTACGAAAATGAACTCTAAAACAGAAAGGGTTGCGCTCGGGCGGTAAGAAATTTCCGCTCGAGCGCCGAGTGCACTGTGCTCCACGACTTAGAAACTTAATCTCCCCAAATTCGATCACACCGACAGTGAATAACGCTTCGAGACCCGTCCTAAGATACTATGGCACTGACTCGACTCCACCTAACCTCCCAAAAGTCTCCAAAACAACCACGCAATTACATGTACACAATAAACCCGTAAACACGATCTTTGTCAACAAAAAGGTTATAAACGACTATGCAATCTCCCAAATGCCTAACGACACGAAACGAAATGTCCATAACATCCCCACATCAATATCAATATACCTATACGCAGCAACGATCGCCCGTCGATCCCCAACGAAGCCTGCAACAAATAAACTTCAAGAGCACAATTTACGTAAAAGTCGCAGTTTGAGCAGTCCCACGAAAAACGTCAAAACTCACTCACTTTTTAACCAAATAAATCGAATTTTATATCAAATTGAAGGTATCGAAAAGTTATTCATTTTTTACGTTGAAAGTTTTCTCAGATTCTCGATTGAAAAATCGCAGTAACCCAAAATACAGTGAAAAACGGGATTTTAGATCTAAAAACTATTGCAAAACGCATCGATAAATTTCCTGCTCAAACTACTACACATCACACATGGATTTTACACATAAAAACAACGCAACACATACTATGACATGATCGACGCAGAAAAGAGAGATTATACGTGCCTTTTGATATTTAAAAATACCGTAACGACGATACCGAAGCAGAGATGGCGCGAGGATTGGTCGGGACGAACGTGGCGCTAGAATCTCGAAATAAACTCAACGAAAATGTGCTGGAAATTGAAGGGGATAGGGCGGCTACTCTGAAATTTAGAACCCTAGGTTTTTGCTCTAAATATAATAATGAGAGTGCAAGGGAGATGAGGTGTGTGTATAGGCGTGAATAAGTGTGTGTAAAAGTATGTGTGTGCGTGAGTTGTGTTGTTAAATTAGGGGAATTATTGCTTAAATAAATAAATAACAACTAATTAAAATACTAACACTCTTTAAACTTTAATAAAATCCCTCAATTAAAATAACGCACACCAAAAATACTAATTTTAAAAGTTTTAAACTCTTAAATCACTAAACACATAACTAAAGTTTTAAAATACTAAACTAAATAAATTATTTAAAATGCCCCTTCCTAGCTTATAAGATAAAAATACCGCATTTTAATTTGCCAAGAATCGTCCCCGGTCTTTTCCTCGATCCCGCCTCGAATAATCGCCTGAAACATGAAACTCGAAAATACATTTTAACGTGCATCACATAAACATAATTAATTTAAAATAATGCATTTAAATAAATCATGCACTACTAAGACTCATTTTTTAAATTTAATAAATACTTTAATGATTAATTAAATGCATGGGTTATACGTGTACTGAATTTGGGCACTACAGTTCCTCCCCCACTTAAAAAAATTTCGTACTCGAAATTAAGTCTTACCAAACAACTCCGGGTAGCGAAGTCTCATATCTGACTCTGACTCCGAAGTGGTTTCTTCCACTGCTTGGTTTAGCCACTGGACCTTGACGAGCTTAGTTGTTTTGTTCCGAAGTTTACGCTCCTGTCTCTCTAGGGGATGGGTCTCTCCTCATAAGACAGGTCTGGAGCCAACTGCAACGGCTCGTAGCTCAGAACATGCGAAGGATTAGCTACATATTTCCTCAGCATTGAGTCTTGGAACACATTGTGTACCGTACCCCGGCCAGATTCGACGGAAGGGCTACACGATAAGCTAATGTCCCAACTCTGTCCAAAATCTCGAACGGTCCAATAAACCTCGGACTCAGCTTGCCTCTCTTCCCAAATCTCATAACACCCTTCATGGGTGCAATCTTCACAAAAACGTGATCACATATGGCAAACTCGAGATCTCTCCTCCTCTTATCAGTGTAGCTCTTCTGATGGCTTTGGGCAGTCTTCATTCTGTCTCAAATCTTGACCACCACATCTGCTGTCTGCTGAACTATCTCTGGACCAAGGTCTGCTCTCTCACCGACTTCATCCCAATGAACTGGTGATCTGCACTTCTGTCCGTACAACGCCTCGTAGGGGGCCATACCTATAGATGCTTGAAAACTGTTGTTATAGGTAAACTCCACTAGAGGTAAATTTGATTCCCAAGTTCCCTGGAAATCGATCATACAGGCTCTCAGTAAATCCTCTAAAATCTGAATCACTCGCTCAGATTGGCCGTCTGTCTGCGGGTGAAAAGCTGTGCTGAACAGCAACTTTGTCCCCATGGCTGCATGTAAGCTCTTCCAGAAGGACGACGTAAACCTCGAGTCCCTGTCGGACACAATCGATACTGGGAACCCATGTAAATGCACTATCTCCCTGATATAAAGCTCCGCATACTGCGTCATGGAGAAAGTCATCTTCACTAGCAAAAAGTGCGCTGATTTCGTGAGTCGATCCACAATAGCCCAAATGGCATTAAAGCCTCTGACTGATCTAGGCAATCCAACGACGAAGTCCATCGTGATGTTCTCCCATTTCCATTCTAGGATGGGGAGTGGTTTAACCAATCCCGCTGGCCTCTGATGTTCTGCCTTCACCTGCTCGCAAGTGAGGCATTCAGACACAAGACTGCGGATGTCTCTCTTCATCCCTGGCCACCAATACAGAATCTATAGGTCCTTATACATCTTGGTACCTCCTGGGTGGATAGAATATGGAGATGCATGTGCCTCTGTCAGAATATCCTGTCTGATCGAATCAACACTAGGCACCCACATCCTGCCTCTGTATCTCACAATTTCATCTGCCACTGCGTAAAGAACACTGCCATTGGCTTCATCCTTCAGCCTCCATTTCTGTAATTGTTCATCTGAAGGCTGACCTGTTCGGATACGGTCTAGCAGAGAAGACTGGACTGTCAGATTAGACAGCCTTGGTTCTCTGCCCTTATGGTAAACTTCCAAACCAAACCTCTGAATCTCAGACTGAAGATGTCTCTGCACTGATAACTGAGTTATGACTGCAACCTTTCTGCTCAAGGCATCTTACACAACATTAGCTTTTCCCGGATGGTAGCTAATCTCGCAATCATAGTCTTTCACCAGTTCCAACCACCGTCTATGCCTCATGTTCAGCTCCTTCTGTGTGAAGAAATATTTCAAACTTTTGTGGTCAGTGAAAATCTGACACTTCTCACCATACAAGTAGTGTCTCCAAATCTTCAACGCAAAGACGACTGCGGCTAATTCTAAATCATGCGTCGGGTAGTTCTTCTCATGCACCTTCAACTGCCTGGAAGCATAAGCTATAACCCGACCTTGCTGCATCAACACTGCGCCTAATCCGAGCTTAGATGCATCGGTATAAAGCACAAATTCACTCTGCCCTGTCGGCATGGCTAGCACTGGCGCCGAAATAAGAGCTTGCTTCAAAGTATCAAAGCTCTCCTGATATTCATCACTCCACACGAATTTAGCATTCTTCTTGGTCAGTGAAGTGAGTGGCACTACTATGGATGAAAATCACCGAATGAACTTACGATAGTAACCGGCTAAACCTAGAAAACTGCGGATCTCTGAGGCATTCTTTGGCTCAACCCATTCCTTAACGGCTGCTACCTTGCTGGATCCACTTCAATGCCACTGTTAGACACTATATGCACCAAAAACGCTACTTTCTGCAACCAAAACTCGCACTTACTGAACTTCGCAAATAACTTGCGACTCTGCAAAACCTGCAACATTGTCCTCAAATGCTGGCTATGCTCCTCATGGCTCTTCGAGTATATGAGAATATCGTCAATGAAAACTATGACGAATTGGTCTAAGTAAGGCTGAAATACTCGGTTCATGAGGTCCATGAAAATAGCTGGGGCGTTCGTCAATCCGAGGGGCATTACTAAGAACTCGTAATGCCCATATCTGGTCCTGAAGGATGTCTTGTGAACATCTGCATCTTTCACCTTCAGCTGGTGATACCCTGATCGAAGATCTATCTTAGAGAACACCGTAGCTCCCTACAACTGATCAAACAAGTCTTCAATGCTAGGAAGTGGGTACTTATTCTTTATCGTTACCTTGTTCAGCTCTCGGTAATCGATGCATAGCCTCATACTCCCATCCTTCTTCTTTACAAAGAGCACTGGTGCGCCCCACGGTGAGAAACTAGGGTGGATAAATCCCTCGTCGAGAAGCTTCTGAATCTGCTGCTTGAGCTCTAACATCTCAGCTAGAGCTAATCGGTACAGCGCCTTAGAGATTGGCACTGTGCCTGGAATGAGATCAATAGCAAACTCCACCAGTGTCTCTGGTGGAAGGCCTGTGACGTCATCAGAAAAGACGTCTGGGAATTCTCTGACTACCGACTCCTCTGATAAAGACAGAGTGGGTATGTCAGGTGCAGAAATAATGCTGGCCAAGAAGGCTTGAAACCCCTTAGAAATAAGTCTCCTAGCCTGCCATGCAAGAGATCATGCGAGGGAAACTTCTCCATCTGGCTGGCTCAAATAGAAACTATTCCTTGCCCGGCGGTCTAACCAATACCGACCTCTTCTGAAAATAAATCAGAACTCTGTTATTCGTCAGCCAGTCCATTCCTAAAATAATGTCGAACTCTGGCATCGGCAGTAGAATCAAATCTGCATATACTAGATGGCCATGCAATTCCAGATCGATATCTCTGATCACGCTAGTTGCTAACAGCTCTTCCCCGGATGGGACTGTCACTGAAAAATTTATGTCTGGGCCAATGGACTTGATGTCCAAATGATTAACAAAAGTGTCCGAGATAAAGGAGTGAGTGGCTCCTGAATCTATCAGTGTCATTGTGGATAATCTCTTAATGAAAATATTCCCTGAGAGACGTTAGCACAACAAACTAACTTATATCCCAAAAATTCTACCATAAACCTCATGCAACAAAAGACACCCACAATTCCAACTAAAACACTAGTATTCCCAATTAAAATAAAACATGCAAGGCAAAGAAATCAATACTATACTGAATTAAATAAATTACCAGTCAAAAGGGTAGTGTCTGGATGTTAGAGTAGGTGCCCGTCGAGCCAAGTGTTGGCCGAGGGTTCATGTTTAAACTCAATGTATAAACAGTCTTTATTTTAATAATATTTGAATTTATCATTTTGGCACTTCTTTATCTGTAAACCCATGCTAGTTGCATAGATAAAGCCCTTGAATATACAAATAGTAGAAAGAATATGAGATGCTCATATGATGAGTATCATGAAACTCATATTTGTAATACTGTATATTCTAAACGGTTCCTAGTCGATTCAGCCGCCACTAAGAAGGATATAGGCCGCTCGAGTTAGAGACTAGTATCTGCGATGTGAGTATCATGTTTCATTGGTAGGGGACATTGTGATGTCCGAACATGCAGATAGGTGCTCCTTGTAGAGAGTGCACTGAACAACCCTCCATAAAAGGACTTTCCAAGTGGTTCTCACTTATCGAGTGGAAAAGTCCTAGTTTATGGTTGTACACCATTAGTTCTTATGACCCGGGACAACATTGAGACTCTATGTGCTAGAATTACACTTTGACTTGTTTACCGACTCTCATGGGGTCATCAGGTGGCAAGGTTGGGTGTTCTGTCGAAACACATAGGAGTCGATGCATTGTAGTCGGGGATTCACCGCTTACCTTAGGGTATGGATATCCTATGTGTTCTCATGTATGTGTAGGTTGAAATCTCTGATCAGAGTATGGTGGTAATTATGAAAGGAGTTTCATAGATTACACCATCGATGCAACTACAACATGACACATAGTATCGATTCATTGACAACTCTCGATAAACCAATGGTTGTCGAATCGGTCGGGATATATGAGTTGAAGGGACCGTAATGTACGCTAACCATAATTGAATGGTTCTTGCAGGCACTATCATTTGATACCTTGGGAATCATGTAAGCGATGCTGCTAGGCGTTTAACATGATTGGTTGGGTACCTTTGGCCAAGTGAATAATGTATTTGAAAATTGTGATTTTTTCATAAACATTATTATGGACTTAATTAAATTAATTCAAGTGTTGAATTAATTAAACACTAGTGGGCCTAGTAGAGTCCAAATAATTAAATTAATTCAAGTGTTGGATTAATTAAATAACATTGGGCCTTGTAGAGCCCAATTGGAGATAATTATTTAACTAGTGGGCTTGAGTAAAATCAAGTAAAGTCTAATTGGGCTCAAATATGCTTGAGACAATTAAAAAGTCCATGGGCCTTGTAAAAGTTACAAGCCCACTATGGTTTGCATGCTTGGGAGGTGAAGGGGTGTGGATTACTTTTAATTAAAATAATGCATGGCATGCAAGTCTACTTTTTCACTTTTCCCACAACCTAGACAATACACTTCACTCTCCCATTCTCCCCCCTTGGCCGAAATTGTAGTGAGAAGATTTCCCTTTTTTCTCTCAAATTTTTCTTCTTCAAGTGTTGAGGAAAGAAAATTCTTCTCTTTGAAAAATCCTCATATTTTCTAGTGCAAAATTTGAGGGGATTTACCTTGCTAGTGGTGGGTCTAATTTTGAAGGAGGAGGAGGCTTGTAGACTTGTCATCCATTGAAGAGCTTAGTTGTTTAACAACAAAGTTGGTGCCATTCATCAACCTTAAAACTATTTCTAACACCCTATGTATGACATATTTGGTGTTTCATGTATATGCTACACTAGTACTAGGGTGGCCGGATTTTTATATGTAAAAATCGAAAACTTTTGCTTCCGTTGTGCATTCCGGTCACCTAAATCGATCCCATTCACTGGATTCGCCTCGTGGGCATGCATGGCGAATATTCTCCTTTGGATTGGCTGCTTCCAGTGCGGGCGCTCTTTCAACATGTGGTCCGTAGCTCCACATTTGAAACATTTCCCGGATCCCCATAAGCACTGTCCGAGATGCTGGCGATTGCACTTCTGGCACACTAGGAAGTTACCGGGCTTCTAAGGCGCCCCTTGCAGCTGGATAGACCCTTGCCTTTCGGCGGTCCCTGATAGAGTTTCTTCCCTGGCGGCCCCTGAAACGGCCTCTTAAATTGGGACCTCTGATGCTGCTGCTGCGGGTGTTTTGGTGGTGCCTGATAGGGCCTCTTGCCCTGCCTGTCAGCCTCTATATCCCCAAGATCTTGCTCTGCTGCCAATGCTCTTGACACGACAACTGCGTAAGTAGTAGGACCAGCAACTCGAACGTCACGACACAAGATCGGCCGCAACCCATCCATGAAGTGTCTCAGCTTACTTTGGGCATCATTAGCTGTGAGGGGCACAAAGTAACAACCCCTCTCGAACTACCTGACGAAGTGTGCTACGCTGCTGTCTCCCTGTCGTAGCGACATGAACTCTCTGATAAGACGGGATCGTACTTCTTCAGTGAAGTACTTGGCCAAGAACGCTTCCTTGAATCCAGTCCAAGACAAAGTCGGCAAATTAATTGCCACCGACGCACAGTCCCACCAACGTCTGGCATCGCCTGCTAAAAGGAATATGGCACAACGGACTCGGTCTGCATCCCGCAGCTCCATGTAGTCAAAAATCACTTCGATGTACTTAATCCATCCCTCTGCCACCATCGGGTCAGTAGATCCCGAAAACTCCTTAAGACTCATCCTTCTAAACCTCTCATACACTGCTTCCGGTTGGGGCCTCGCCCCTACACCCGCTGCTGTAGCCTGGTTCCCCGCAAGTTGCACGAAGAACTGCGTCATACCTGCAAGAATCTGTGCTTGCATGTCTGGAGGTGGAGGTGGAGGTGGAGGAGCGTCTCTCCCCTCCTCACGAGCTTCTCTATCCTCGTCTCTTGCTTCCCGGTCAATCACACGTCTAGGAGTCATACTGTTCCAACAATTTACCCAACACGTAAACCCATATGCATGAACATGATATAAATGACATGAGATTCATGTACTACAACTTGAAAATATGGAAATGCTGAAATTAGAACTCAACGCTTACTACATGACATAAATTTGAAACTTTAAAACTTACAGACTTGAGGTGTGACTTCGTGAGCTTCTTGTGACTGGCAGTAGGCATAACCCTTTACAAGAACACCGCTCTGATACCAACTGTAACGTACCGTACTTGTACTACTTAAAATTTGCGGAAAAAATTAAAAAATTTCTTGATTAGGAAAAGAAAATCAATACGGTCGTCACTACATCATCTATTCACCAATAAAATCTTGTTAAAAGAAAAGCTTGCTCAAAACATCTCGCATTCAACATAAAATCAGAGTATTTTAAAATTGCATAAAATAATTAAAACAGAGTGGGCGGTCCTCGGGTCTAGCCTCCTGCTCAGTCCAAGCCTGCTCCTTGGTCCCCACCTCATGTCTCCTCATAGACATCCTCACCTGCATCGATCAAGTCTGGTGAGTCTAAAGACTCAACACGTATAAACTGAGAATAGCAAGTAATACATAATAAAATCGCATGTAACTTTAAAATAGAACATACATACTTGAAGTTTGGATTTGAAATGAGCTTGAGCTTGCATACATACATAGACGTGCCATAACTTAAAAGCTTTCATAAACATGCTTGCATACTTGATCATACTTAAACATACGTGACTTCATTTTGCGTAGAGGCATGTTTCAAAGCAAGTGACCCATACATAATAAATGCCTGATCAGACAAACCACAGTATTGGGCTGACAGGGACGTATCCACTGCCACATACATGAGATCCCCGTTCATGATTTAACGGGCTGGTTGGTCCCCGTTCATTATTTAACGCTTTCCAACCACGATCTAACCCGTTCATAATTTAACGGGGTGGAAAGGTCCTCGGCCACGTTCACCGACTTCCAAACCCATTCATAAATTGGTCACAAGACATTTAGCATACCTCAAAATAAAATATTTTCTTGCACGTCAACATACTTACTTGGCGTTAAGGGATTCGTTGGATTTCATTTGGGTCCGTTGCTGCGCACTAACATGAATTCAACACTTAACTTTCATAAATTAGACGTAGGTACTCGAGCTCACCACCGAAGTGCATAAATAGCTTATTACATTCTAGATCACTCGGGACTTGACCTCGTTTAAACATACTAACCAGGACATCAAACCTCGAAACAAACTCTAAGATGCCGTGTGAACATTTCCCAACCATAAAAGACATAAACTCACTATTAGAACTTGAAAAGAAGAAATAACAAAATATTTGGACAGAAGGGGTGGCGCTCGGGCGGTGAAACTTGACCGCTCGAGCAGCAGGGTTCGCGCTCGGGCGGTAATAAATTACCGCTCGTGCGCCAGGTCTACTGAACGCCTACATTGAACCGAAGGAGTGGCGCTCGGGCGGTAAGAAATTTCCGCTCGAGCGCCGAGTGCACTGTGCTCCACGACATAGAAACTTAATCTCCCCAAATTCGATCACACCGACAGTGAACAACGCTTCGAGACCCGTCCTAGGATACTACGGCACTGACTCGACTCCACCTAACCTCCCAAAAGTCTCCAAAACAACCACGCAATTACATGTACAAAATAAACCCGTAAATACGATCTTTGGCAACAAAACGGTTATAAACGACTATTCAATCTCCCAAATGCCTAACGACACAAAACGAAATGTCAATAACCATCCCCACATCAATAACAATATACCTAAATGCAGCAACGATCGCCCGTCGATCCCCAACGAAGCCTGCAACAAATAAACTTCAAGAACACAATTTACGTAAAAGTCGCAGTTTGAGCAGTCCCACGAAAAACGACATAACTCACTCACTTTTTATAAAAATAAATCTAATTTTATATCAAATCGAAGGTATCGAAAAGTTATACATTTTTCGCGTTGAAAGTTTTCTCAGATTCTCGACTGAAAAATCGCAGTGACCCAAAATACAGTGAAAACGGGATTTTAGATCTAAAAACTATTGCAAAACGCATCGATAAATTTCTTGCTCAAACTACTACACATCACACATGGATTTTACGCATAAAAACAACGCAACACATAATATGACATGATCGACGCCGAAAAGAGAGATTATACTTGCCTTTTGATATTTAAAAATACCGTAACGACGATACCGAAGCGGAGATGGCACGAGGATTGGTCTGGGACGAACGTGGTGCTAGAATCTCGAAACAAACTCAACGAAAAGGTGCTGGAAATTTAAGGGGATAGGGCAGCTACTCTGAAATTTAGATCCCTATGTTTTTTCTCTAAATATAATAATGAGAGTGCAAGGGAGATGAGGTGTGTATAGGCGTGAATAAGTGTGTGTAAAAGTGTGTGTGTGCGTGAGTTGTGTAGTTAAATTAGGAGAATTATTGCTTAAATAAATAAATAACAACTAATTAAAATACTAACACTCTTTAAACTTTAATAAAATCCCTCAATTAAAATAACGCATACCAAAAATGCTAATTTTAAAAGTTTTAAACTCTTAAATCACTAAACACATAACTAAAGTTTTTAAATGCAAAACTAAATAAATTATTTAAAATGCCCCTTCCTAGCTTATAAAATAAAAATACCTCATTTTAATTTGCCAAGAATCGTCCCCGGTCTTTTCCTCGATCCCGCCTCGAATAATCGCCTGAAACATGAAACTTGAAAAGACATTTTAACGTGCATCACATAAACATAATTAATTTAAAATAATGCATTTAAATAAATCATGCACTACTAAGACTCATTTTTAAAATTTAATAAATACTTTAATGATTAATTAAATGCATGGGTTATACGTGTACTGAATTTGGGCACTACAGGCCTGCTGTCTAGGAGGCTGGCTAACTGTCTGGCTTCCTCCTGGCCTCGTCTGTGACTGGGCTGGTGCTGGCTAGAAAGAGTGAACTGCAGATGGTGGTCGTCTACCAGTCTGAGCTACTGATCCAGATGATTCGGTAGCCTGTGATCTCTGAGAATCTCTCTCGGGAGAAACTCTAGCAAAATGTCCCCGCTGTCTACAAATACGGCAACAGCTAAACAATCCTCGGCACAGCTCTGTGGCATGTACTCCTCCACAAGTGCTGCAATAGGCTCCTGTATAACTCTGGCCCTGACCGATCTGTCTCGAGCCACTAGAACTGGACGAACTGCTTCCAGATCTCTTAAACTACTTCCCTCGGGCTTTCAGGAAATCTTTTTTCCACCACTGCTGCTGCCACTCTCAAACCGGGGAGGTGGTTGCTGTGGTCTCAGTGCTAGAGGCATAAATGAAGCTCTTTTTGCCTAATCAGACCGGCTTCGGCTCCCTTAGCCACTACAAGAAAAGTGGGTTTCTGCGGCGTGCAATATGCGCCGCGGAAAGGTATCCGCAGCGTGCATTGCACGCTGTAAAGTTGAAAGCCGTCTTAAGTTTGACACTATTGGCGGCGTGCGATTTACGCTACGGTTTAGTCTATTAACGGCGTGCAGAGTATGCTGTTGATAGTTAAACTATTGGCAGCGTGCATATGTACGCCGTTCATACACTATCTACAGCGTGCAATGTACGCCGTTAATGTTAAAAAAACATCTAAATATTAGCGACGGTTTGTGAAAAAGCGTCGTTAAATGTTAGCGACGGTGTTTAAATTTAGCGACGGTTTGTACCTGTAACGACGGTATTTAAATGTAGCGACAGTTTTATAAACCGTCGCTAAAATCTGCGTAAAAATAAAAAAAAATTACTTATAATTTAGTAGTTTTTTTTAAAAAATACAATACACCTATGATAAATAAACTCATGATCTTAATTAAAACACTTAAAAAATTAACTAAAACTTAGAAACAAAAAAAAGTACCTAAATCGAAATTAAAATTGTATAAGAAAGAAAAATTTGAAGTGTTGTAAAATAGTGTGTAAGAAAGTGGAACAGAAATAAAAATTTATAGACAATTTGCGACTATTACCGACGGTTTTCCTAACAACCATCGCTGTTAGCAACGGTTTAGATATAGTCGTCGCTGATTTACGCAATTAGCGACGGTATAATAATAACCGTCGCTTAAAGCGACGGTGGTTTATTATAGCGTCGCCGATTTAAAATGGGCGAAACAGTTGCTATATTTAAATTAGCGACGGTTTCTCTAAAACCGTCGCTAATTTAAAATTTCTCAACATTTTCTACAGCGTGCTATCAATGCAAGCCGTGAATACATAGGGTATTAACAGCGCACATTATGGCACGCTGCGGATAATATATAATATTACTTTCCTTAGCATGCTTTTAATGCCCGCCGTTAATGTATATGTTATTAACGGCGCACATTAAAAGCACGCTGCGGAAAGTATATAATATTTACAGCATACATAATTGCACGCTGTGGATATTACTTTCCGCAGCGTGCTTTTGATGCACGCCGTTATTTCTTTCAAGTGCAACTAACTCTGAGCGGTCCTCATTCTATCACGGATCTTGACTACTAGGTGGACAGTCTGCTGAATAATCTCCGGATTCAATCCTGATATCTCCCCTACTTCATCCCAATAAATAGGCGATCCACACTTACGATTGTACAGTGCTTCAGATGGAGCCATACCTATAGACGACTGAAAACTGTTGTTATAGGTGATCTCCACCAATGGCAACTTCGGCTCCAAACTTCCTGAGAAATCGATGACACATGCACGAGAAGATCCTAAAAAATCTGGATAACTCTCTCTGACCAACCATCCATCTGAGAGTGGAAGGCTGTGCTAAACAACAACTTCGTACCCATAGCTGAATGCAAAATCTTCCAAAATGAGGAAGTGAATCTAGGATTTCGGTCAGACACTATAGAAATGGGAATACCATGAAGTCTGACTATCTCTCGGATATACAACTCTGAATATTGAATCATGGTGAAAGTCGTCTTAATAGGCAAGAAGTGCGCTGATTTTGTAAGACGATCAACAATCACCCAGATAGCATTTGACCCTCTGACTGACTTCGGCAAACCGACAACGAAGTCCTTGATAATATTCTCACACTTCCACTCGGGAATAGGAAGAGGCTTGAGCATACCTGCTGGTCTCTGATGTTCCGCTTTCACTAGCTGACACGTCAGACACTCGGGTACAAAACGTCTGATATCCTTCTTCATCCCGTGCGACCAATACAACAACTCCAGATCTTTGTACATCTTCGTACTCTCAGGATGAATAGAGTACGGCGACATATGGGCCTCAGATAAAATATCCGCTCGAATAGATTCGCCTCTAGGAACCCACATTCTGTCTCGATATCTCACAATACCGTCGCTAACTGTATAGAAGATACTGTCCTTGGCCTCATCTCTCTGCCACCACTTCGCCAACTGCTCATCTGCTGGTTTTCCATTGTGAATACGATCTAGAAGAGAAGACTGAATCATCAAAGTTGATAGACGGGGAACTCTACCTCGAGGATATGTCTCTAGATCAAACTTCTGCATCTCAAACTGAAGAGGCCTCGTAATCCCCAAATGAGCCATCACTATGACTTTCCTGCTTAACGCATCAGCAACTACATCAGCTTTGCCAGGGTGGTAGCTAATGTCACAGTCATAGTCCTTCACTAGCTCCAACCAACGCCTCTGACTCATATTCAACTCTTTCTGCGTAAAGAATTACTTGAGGCTCTTATTGTCGGTACAGATCTGGCATTTCTCTCCGCACAAATAATGCCTCCAAATCTTCAAGGCAAATACTACAGCTGCCAACTCTAGATCGTGGGTAGGGTAATTACTCTCATGTATCTTCAACTGACGTGAAGCATAAGCTATCACCTTCTCATGCTGCATCAACATTGCACCTAAACCGAGCTTCGAAGCATCGGTATACAAAACAAATCTCCTGGCCCTGACGACATGGCCAATATTGACGCTGAAATAAGAGCTTGCTTCAAAGAATCGAAGCTCTTCTGACACTCATTGCTCCACACGTACTTAGCATTCTTCTTGGTCAACGACGTGAGTGGAACTGCGATCGAGGAGATTCCCTGAATAAACTTCATATAGTATCATGCTAGTCCAAGGAAACTATGGATCTCTGATGCATTTTGGGGCATAACCCAATCTCTTACCGCTGCAACTTTCAGTGGGTCTACTTCAATACCGCTACTAGAAATGACGTGGCCTAAGAACGTCACCTTCTCTAACCGGAATTCACACTTACTGAAATTCGCGAATAACTTGTGTTTTTGCAAGGTCTGCAATACTGCGGTCAGATATCTGCTGTGTTCCTCTTGATTCTTCGAGTAGACGAGAATGTCGTCAATGAATACTATCACGAACTGATCAAGATACGGCTGCAATACGCGATTCATGAGATCCATGAAGATCGCTGGCACATTCGTCAAACCGAACGGCATCACCAGGAACTCGAAGTAGCCATAACGAGTCCTAAAATAAGTCTTGAGAACATCGGCGTCTTTCACCCTCATACACTGAGAGTTGAGCTTATTGTTTAGCTGAGTGAGTATTCACAGAAATACATTAAAC
Organism: Primulina eburnea; assembly: GCF_022965805.1. NCBI lineage: Eukaryota > Viridiplantae > Streptophyta > Magnoliopsida > Lamiales > Gesneriaceae > Primulina > Primulina eburnea. Next base: position 18,368,569 of record NC_133112.1, on the reverse strand, counting down.
ATTGTATTTGCAGTCTTTGCATAATTGATGTTAAACATTATTCGGATTGTTAGGTGCTGCCTGCAATCTTGAGTGCTTCGAATTCTAGTTGGGTGTTGCACTTTTGGAGTGGGTTTGTAAAAGTTGTTGTATAAATCAAAGTCTTCTAGTGAATCCTACCCGAGTTGGTAGAAAGAGTGACATAGGAGCAGTTTAAGTCTATGAAAATCCATAAACATATCTTGTGTCTTTAACTGTTTAACTATTGTTTCAAAACTGATTTGACCAGTTCAGCTGAAGCCCGAACTGATCCCATTATTTCAGTTATTCAGTTTACACAAGCTAAAAGCTTTAAACTGTTTAGTTTTCTTAAAGAAGGATTATTTCGAGTGTCATCCGCATGGTTTGAAAACGAAAATCAATTTAATTCACCGGTGTATTCATTCTTAAAACACAAGCTATTGCAGCTTATGGAGAATATTGCGTTTGAAGCACCTTCAAGGGTACCGATCCTTCAATTGATATCAGAGCTAGCTGTACTAAGAAGGACATTTGAAAAAAGATTAAATTTGTATTCTTTAAAAATATTTTACTATGTTGTTTTAAAGTACTTAATATTATTTTCAAAATCCTTTCAAAAAATTTATAGAACACGTATTGCAAAGACTAGAGAGGATTGGTTCTGCAACTAACATTGTGGTAACTTCTCTAGACTCCGAGATTTGGTGTTTTAATCAGCTTGTAGGGTTCTGAGTCCTAACTGTAGGAATTTTTGCAAAATTGATCAGTGGATTAGATTTCAATTGCAAACCGACCAGTGCAACCGATCAATAGATGAAACCCAACTTATAGTTGAAACTGTTAGATGATTGGAGCTTAATCATCCGCAGTATGCCGCCGATTCATTCATATCAGATTAGATCAAATAATCAATGTGGTTCAGCATCAGTTGAGTCCAGTTTGCATCATCTATACCAGTTTGTAAGCACAGAGATCAAGTCCAAGGAGTTAGCTATTCTTCTGACAAAGAAACTTCGAATCAATGCAACAATTCGAGTGTTCAAGGCAACTGGTAGTTGATATATCTTATGTGTGAAACTGGATGATACTTAATGTTGTTTAATATATGCTGTTCTAATAGCAATTTCCATTACAAATGATGATGTAATTAAAAAGGACGCTTATTTGAATAAATAAACATTATGTCTATCCAGTTAAGTTGTATGTAATTGGACTGCCATTTCAATTTCGTTGCCTAAACTGCTTGAATGTCCAAGGGTGATAAAATTTATCTTAAAAAGGAGTTTTTAATTCAGTTTTTAAGGACGAGTTTTAAAATCTTTTAAATATTTTATCCATCGAACTGAACTGTTTTTAAAAAAAATTATCTTTGAAATTTTTTTGTTTAAAATCTTTTCAATTCAGTTTTTTAGGGGGAGCTTTTTGTTTATTCCTCAAACCGAGTTTTCTTTAGTCGCAAAATTTTTGAATTTTTACTCATTAAATACTTTAACTATTAAAGTTTTGTTATCATAAAAAGGAGGAGATTGTTGGAACATTTTATGTTCGCAATCTTGATTTTGATGTGGGGACTTGGACGCTAATTCATGTCTTAATCATTATTAAGGTCAAATAACAATTAAGAAAAGTGGGACTAAAATTTTTTAAAAAAAATATATAAATGCGGAAACGTAATGTAATCTATTTAATATACATGTCAGTATAAAATTACAACGCATGTACTATAGATATATATAAACTAGGTTCAGCATCTATACATCAAGTGTTGGATCCTCCTCTGCTTCTGGGCCCGGATCTCCACGCTAACTATACTAGCTCATCCTCTTCCTGGTCCTTATCCTGTCCCACCTGTTGTCAAGTACACATACAAACAAGACAACAGCCGGATAACTCCAGTGAGAATTACAATCTCAGTATAAATCATGTATACATGCATTTCATATAAATAGTTATAAAAGCATGAAATAAACATTCTTAACATGTATCGAAATCAGAAACATGAATCAATATAAACTCTTAATATAACATGTATCAAATCCGACACATGAATCAACACAAACTCTGAATCACACTCAGTGACGCATGAACTCAGACTCGACTCGTCCTAATCTAGGGATCCCGATCGGAATAAGAACATACCCCACCTACACTCCCGATCGGGGTGGTGGCATGTTTTTATTCACGGACTTTGGCTCTTTCTATATCGAACACCAGTAATAGAAGAAACTCCAATTCTATCCACTCCGATATAGCCAAACATCCGACGTCTTGGCGAATCAGCCACAGACTGGGCCTATCGACCCTGGTGTCTATATCGAACATCAGTAATAGAAGAAACTCCAATTCTATCCACTTCGATATAGCCAAACCTCGGTGACAATGTGCAATGGGCCAGTGACGATTCCATCACAATCAGGCACCCCTGTCACGAGATCAAATGTGTACAACTAGGTACATCCGCCTATGACTCAATACATACATATTCTATAAATCCATAGACCACAGATATCAATCACACTCAATTGCAATTAACAATGCAATAACATAAAGTATGTGTTTTTGGGAAACTCAAGTTACATCAAACTCGAGTTGTGCAATCCCACATCAACATCAATTTATACATTTATCTTCTCCGTATGACGAAGTCGAAGTCTCTGTTTCAAATCTGTCCATACCCAAATCTGGCAATGACAATATCGAGCAGGCACAATATCAATATACAATTCAATTCAGACCCTGTTCTGATCAATACTAAAATCAAAACATATTTTGATCAATTTCACGATGGAACGATACAATCATAATCAATACTGAATCTGATTGATACCAATCTACTGATGTTTTGACGGCATAATAATACAGTTTCAGTAACCCCAGCAATATCAACATCACTGATATAATACCACGAGGCATAATCGATATCAATACAACTTATAACCCCAGCGATAATAGATCATAATCTCAAATCTTTCTAATTTCAATCATATCTATTCAGAAAATCATAACTATTATATAACTAGTCCGTCCTTCGATCTGACTTCCATTATACGATGTCTATTATGTCGAGAACAACATATATCAATCATATCTGATTCTAACCGTATCATAATTTCAAAGTATCTCAAAAGGTAACAAAAAACTTACGTCCGTGTGAAGCCGCTAACACGAGGATTACAGAAATATACTCAGATCAGAATTCTGACGGCCGGATCTTGAATAAATCGAATTCTAAAATAAAAAGCTTACAATTTCCCAAATTCTCGATTCTTTCCCTTTTTCATTTCTGAGGAAATATAGTATACATATGTATATATATCATTGCATTGAATAACCATGTGGCTCAATGTGCATACTGCACGTCTCGCCGCGGGTGAGCTCGCCTTCTCACCGCGGGTGCGCTGAGCGTTTGGAACACATCCAACAATTCAGAAGGAACGACAGCAGGTGCGCTGGGTCTTGCACCGCGGGTGCGGTCCTGTCTCGGTACATCCACCGCAGGCGCGGTCCTGTTCTTACCGCGGGTGCGCTGCCTCTACTGTACCAACACCTAAAATTTCAGAATGACAACCGCGGGTGCGGTAAGGTTTCTGGCGCGGGTGCGGTGTCTCGTTGTCATTAAACTCAAATTGAAACGTCGCTTCTCTATGTCTGTTCTTCCATTTCCTTATTCATAATACAAGATAATTCAAAAGTATTAATTAAAATCTCGGGCATTACATTTCTCTCCCTCCTAGATATGAGTTCGTCCTCGAACTCACAGGTAATTCAGTCAGGTATCGAATTCAATATCCACCAGATACCCTAAGGAATGGAGAATAGAAGTGAAATAAGAATACTTACATTGATAAAATAATTCTGGGAATCTCTGTCTCATGTCTACTCAGTCTTCCAGATAACTTCTTCGATGCTATAATGATTCGATTGAACTTTCACAAGCAGAATAATCTTCGTGCAGAAATGTTTTTCTTGACGATCGAAAGATCTGAATCGGCTTCTCGAAGTTACTCAGTGTTGCATCCAATTCGACTTCATCGAACTGAATCATATGCATAGCACCATACATATATCTCCTCAATACCGATACATACAATATCGGGTATTCTTGATAAAGAAGGCGATCACATGACTCAATAAGCAAAATTTCCTATCCTCTTCAGAAGATCATACGGCCCAATATACCGTGGAGGCAATTCCATTTTCTGTCAAACCTGAAAATATTACTGAAAGGAGAAATCTTTAAAAATATTCAGTTTCCCGCCTCACATACCAATGGTTTACATCAAACCTTGGCATATTTGGTATGTCTCTCTAGAGCTGCCTTCCTTCTTTCTTGAATCCACTTCACTTTCTCAGTTATATCTCTAATTATATCAAGTGCAATATCCGGAACCTTCGAGATATCATTCCAATCAAGAGGAGATCCATGCTTAGTACCGTACAACGTCTCAACTGGTGATAGTTGTAGTCGTATGAAAACTCACCACATGGCAATGAATCCTGCCAATTAGTGCTAGAATCAAGCACTACAGTTCTAAGCATATTCTCCAAAATCCGGATCATCCACTCTGACCGTCCGTCAGTCGTTGAATGATAAGCAGTACTCAAATATAATCTTATACCCAACTCTTGCTATACACTCTGCCAAACGTGCAAAGTCAACCAAAATCATGGTATGATCTAATCAACTCTCAACACTTTGTATAATCTAATCACTTTTCTGACAGAAATCTCAGCAATATAATCACATTTGTACGTCTTCATGTACGAGCTAGCACTCGCAGACTGGGTCAGTCTGTCATTCCTAACTCAATCAATGTTCAATTCCGAGAGGAATGCGGTAGATTCATCACGATATCCCTGGAAATGTAATCCCATTTCCATTCAGGAGTCGATAAGCTATATAAACAATCTCCTGGTTTCATTCATTCAGTCTTCATCTGTCGGCAATTTAGACATTTCAATACAAATTCTGTCACAACTGGTTTCATTTGTTTCCCTAAAATCTGTATTTTCAAATTATCATACATTTTTCTATCATCAGAATAAATGTTGAATAAAAAAAATTTGTACATTTCTGATAATACATGTCTCTTCACATCAAAAAAATCTGGCACAACACTTCAGTTATTCATATGCAATGCAGTCTCACATACCTGATATTCTGGTTGATACCCTCCTCTGACTATCAATAACACATTCTGAATATTCTGATCAAATTCCTAGACTGCTTTAATTCTCGGAATCAATTCTGGTTCAACTTGAACAATATCGAGTCTCAACCGTATACAATCTGTATCAAATACTACTCCCAGAAATAACAATTCTCAATCAGATTTGAACCACAGTCAGATGTAATAGTCTGATAAGCTCATGCAACTATAAATTCTGACACGGATATCGATCTCGGCCAACTGATCACGGTCTCAATTGTGCTAGAATAAACAGATATATATGATCTTCAGATATCACAAACCCTGAATACAACTGTCTCAGTCAAAATACACATTTCCACAGTTTCTGTGTATAACTTTCCAGTCCCCAGAATATTCAATACAATACTCAGATATTCAACAAAATCAGTTATAATCTTCGAATTTACCAGAATATCATAGATCAATTAATCAGAAAATCATCAAAATATTCCAATCATAGAGTTTATCAACCCATAATCATAATGAAATATCTCACAGAAGAATTACTTAATCAAATGCAACTCTCGGCTAGTAATTCTTTTATCTGATCTTTCAAATCTTCCAATTCAGACAATATAATTCTGTACGGTGTTTTAGCAGTAAAACAGTACCTGATATCATGTCAAGACTGAAGTCGATCTTCCTGATTAAAGGCAAACCCGGAAGTTCATCTGAGACGACTTTAGCAACGCTCCTGCTACCGGCAAATCAGTCCATTATACGCTCAGTGTCGGTAATCAACTAAATACATAAGGAATCTTTCCATTCCTTTTGATAATCATCGAGTCATAAATAATACGGATGTCAAAGGAATTCAAAATCGAGAATCCTTACCGTACATCGTTCATTATTCGGCCATTTCAGGTCCGAATCTTACCATCTCCTGGCAAAAATCTACAATACTCTGTACTTGGTCAATATATCAATATCAATAATGCGGTCAAAATCAGACAACACAAGTACAACACAGTATAACTTAATCTCGGTCTCATCTTACTGCAGTATACGATATTTACAGAATTCACTGATATCAATCTTTCCCCCAAAAGATAAAGAAATCAATACTACAGTACATACAGACGCAACAGATAAAGCATATATCAATGCAATTCATACAGAATCATGTATAGGATATATGAGTATCTCTTAATACATACTCAAAATAATCATTAAAAAATAGTTACCTGTCACAATCTCATCAAGTGCATCCTGGGTCTGTCCCTCGGTCACTAAAACCAGATGATTCTGCTCCATGAAATCTCCGGGAACCTTTCTGTGGACAAACTCTAGCAAAATGTCCCTGCTGTCTACAGATATAGCATCTACCAGTCACTCCCTGGCATTGCTCCGTGGGATGTCTCCCTCCGCAAGTTCTGCAATAAATCCCCGTATAACTCGGACTAGAACCACTGGAGCTAGATGAACCGCTCCCTAACTTCTTGAACTATTTCTTTCAAGCTTTCAACTGTTCTTTCTTTTCACCACTGCTGCTGCCAATCTCGATTCTGGGAGGCAGTTATTGTGGTCTCAGTACTGGAAAAACATACGAGGCTTCCTTTTGTCTCGTCAGATTGTTTCTGCTCTTCTGGCTCTGTTCAGAGTATCAGCAAAGTTATTCGGTTGTTTCACATTTACCAATGTACGTATCTCCGTATTCAATCCCTGGAAGAACTGATCAAATACAGCTGCATCATTCCTAACCACGTGAGGGGCAAAACATAGCAAGGTGAAGAACTGGGCCAAATACTCATCAACATTCAACAGTCCCTGTCTCAGATTTGCAAACTCCGCACCTTTATCCTGTCTATATGATACAGGGAAGAATCTTTGATAAAATTCAACTTTAAAAATTTTCCACGTAATCGCTGGACCACGCTGTTCTAAGTCTTCTATAGTTACCAGCCACCAACTCCTTGCGACTTCCCGTAACTGGTTCCCAATCAGTTTAACTCTACAATCATCTGTGAAACCCAGAAATTCAAATAGCATTTCTATGTCATCTAGCCAATTCTCACAATCGACTGGCATCTCAGTACCCTACAGAATCAGCGGTTAAAATTACTGAAACCTCATCAACTGTGTTTCCATCAGAGTTTCTGACACATCCAGCTGATCAGTCGAAGTACTAGCTCGTTCTGGAATACTTCGAGGAGGTATATCTTATAATCACCAGAATTATCAATAACATGAGACAAATCAGTCTCATTCCCTTCCTGATCAGCTTACCTCTGATCAAGAATTGGTTCTGATCCAGTTTCAAATAGTACACGTTACCAAATCAACTCAGATATTCAGAAAACATGTATCTTCGAAAACAGTAACAACATACTGAAATATTAGCATATACAATGTAATTCCACATTATAATAAATCACATGCTAGCAATCACATGCAAAGAAAGAAAATTCAATCTACCGCGCTCACTAGCTTATATTTCAGTTTCAAAAACCTACAAATCTGGACCTATTGCTCTGATACCACCTGTTCTGGGGACCCGGACGCTAATTCATGTCTTAATCATTATTAAGGCCAAATAACAATTAAGAAAAGTGGGAATAATTTTTTTTTTTTCAAATATAAATGCGGAAACGTAATGTAATCTATTTAATATACATGTCAGTATAAAAGTACAACACATGTACTATAGATATCTATCTTAACTAGGTTCAGCATCTATACATCAAGTGCTGGATCCTACTCTGCTTCTGGGCCCGGATCTCCACGCTAACTATACTCTCTCATCCTCTTCCTGATCCTGATCATGTCCCACCTGTGGTCAAGTACACATACAAACAAGACAACAGCCGGATAACTCCGGTGAGAATTACATTCTCATTATAAATCATGTATACATGCATTTCATATAAATAGTTATAAAAGCATGAAATAAACATTCATAACATGTATCAAAATCAGAAACATGAATCAATATAAACTCTGAATATAACATGTATCAAATCCGACACATGAATCAACACAAACTATGAATCACACTCAGTGACTCATGGACTCAGACTCGACTCGTCCTAATCTAGGGATCCCGATCGGAAAAGAACATACCCCCACCTACACTCTTGATCGGGGTGGTGGCATGTTCTTATTCACGGACTTTGGCTCTTTCCATATCGAACACCAGTAATAGAAGAAACTCCAATTCTATCCACTCCGATATAGCCAAACGTCCGGCATCTTGGCGAATCAGCCACAGACTGGGCCATCGACCCTGGTGTCTATATCGAACATCAGTAATAGAAGAAACTCCAATTCTATCCACTTCGATATAGCCAAACCTCGGTGACAATGTGCAATGGGCCAGTGACGATTCCATCACAATCAGGCACCCCTGTCACGAGATCAATTGTATACGACTAGGCACATCCGCCTATGACTCAATACATACATTGTCTATAAATCCATAGACCACAGATATCAATCACACTCAATTGCAATTAACAATGCAATAACATAAAGTATGTGATTTTGGGAAACTCGAGTTGTGCAATCTCACATCAACATCAATTTATACCTTTATCTTCTCCGTTTGACGAAGTCAAAGTCTCTATTTCAAATCAATCCATACCCAAATCTGGCAATGACAATATCGAACAGAAACAATATTAATATACAATTCAATTCAGACCCTGTTCTGATCAACACTCAAATCAAAACATATTTTGATCAATATCACGATCGAACGATACAATCATAATCAATACTGAATCTGATCGATACCAATCTACTGATGTTTCGACGGCATAATAATACAGTCTTTGTAACCCCAGCAATATCAACATCACTGATGTAATACCACGAGGCATAATCGATATCAATACAACTTATAAACCTCCCGATAATAGATCATAATCTCAAATCTTTCTAATTTCAATCATATCTATTCAGAAAGTCATAACTATTATATAACTAGTCCGTTCTTTGATCTGACTTCCATTATACGATGTCTATTATGTCGAGAACATCATATATCAATCATATCTTATTCTAACCGTATCATAATTGTTGCGACTCTGATTGTTGCACTCCCAAGAGCAGGTTGTCCACAAGTAGTATGATTCGGTGAGTCCGATATCGTATCCATAGAGAAGCTAAGGTAATATTACAAGTCCACTACAATGTCTTTTTGTTTTGTTTTGTTTTTGTTTCTTTTTAATTTTAATTGTTTGAATATTTAATGGGTAAATTTTAATTGTTTAAATTTTAATTTAAGTAGTTGAGATTAAAGGATCCATTCTTGGTATTTTAATAAAGTTAACATTAACGAACAATATTGAAACCCACTTAATAAAATGGTTCCAATATATTAAATAATCATATTTATATTATGTTATATATTATTATCTTATAAATATATAATATATACAAAAACTTATAAATATGGTCAAGTATTTATTGTGCTATATATATTTGTAAACACTAAATCAAGGTTCCCACTTTAAATGGTTGGTAAAACCAAACTAACATTTAAATGGTACCAAGAAATTAATATTATGATATATTTATATTGTAATGCCGAGATTTAATTACTGTAATCAGATGTTGATTAATTGACTTAATGTGGTTATAGCCGGGCCAGTCCGAGATTTAATTCGAACCAAGAAGTAGGAAGAGCCAAGATGTGGGCCGAAAGTGTCTCGCCCGGGCGGAAGTTTATGTTCGCTCGAGCGTGACGGAATTATGCAAGAGGGCCGAAAGTGTCTCGCCCGGGCGGAAGTTTTTGTCCGCCCGAGCGAGACTGAATCGCGCAGAAGGGCCGAGAGTCGCTCGCCCGGGCGGTAATTTATGTCTGCCCGAGCGAGAGACGTGGGTTATCAAAATAATGCCACGTATCTTATGGTTGCATGCAATATATATATATACATGCGTGAATTGCTGAGAATTCAGAAAAAAAGAATCGAGAAAGGGTTATGTCATTTTATTGAAAAATCCTTACGCCTTTTGTGAGAAATCCGTCCGTCCGATTTTGAATCCGACTTCGGTATCGAGTTCCTATCAACGTAGGCTACAACTGGACGTAAGTTTTACTACGTTTTGACATGCTTTGAAATTATGATATTGTCAGAATTGAATGGAACTCATATATGTTGTGCTTGACATAGTAGACATCATAGAATCGAAGTCAGATTAAGAAACGGACTGATTATGGAATTGTTATGATTTTCGGAGTAGTTTTGGACTCGAGTTGATATCAGAATTAAGTTGTTATTGAGTAGGAGATATTAGAATTAATATCTGATTGATATGGTATGGTTGGGTATATTGATATTATACCGTTATGCCATCGATATTGAAGTAAGTTAAGTATTGAGCAGAACAGATTTGATTCGAGTGGTGTATTGATATTATACTCCTCGATATTGTTCTTGTCAGATCGATAGTGACAGGTTTTGAGTTCGAGACTTCGACAGAGCCAGAATATCAGAAAGAAAGGTATAAATTAATGTTGAGTTGGGATTGCACAACTCGAGTGAGGTTTGACTCGAGTTTCCCTAAATTACATACTTTTACTTATTGCATTGATATTTGCAATTAATCAGACTTAGGATTGTAGTTTATTGATTTATAGCTACTGTGATAAGATTGACATTTGTAGCTATTGATTTATAGCTACTGCATGTAATGACTGCTGATTCGCTAGTCATTGACTGATTTGCTTAGATACTGACTGTATGTATGGATTACTGAGTCGTTGAGTCATAGGCTGATTCGCCTAGTCACCGGCTGATTCGTCGGGTTATTGACTGATTCGTCTTATTATAGGCTGATTCGCCTAGTCACCGGCTGATTCGTCGGGTTATAGACTGATTCGTCTAAACTTAAGCTGATTCGCTTAATTACAGGCTGATTCGTCTGGTTATTGGCTGATTCGCCTAATTACTGGCTGATTCGTCAGGTTATTGACTGAGTCGTCAATTCTGTGGCTGATTCGCCCAGACACTGATATATGAATTATATCGATGCCGTTTAGGGATTGATTCATTCCTATCGACTGAGATTCGATATAATACCTATATTCAGACATCGGGATCCCTAGGATAGAGTTGAGTCGAGTCTGAGACGACGCGTCAGTGGAGTCGAGTCTGAGACGACGCGTCAGTTGAGTTGAGTCTGATATGACATGTTGATTTACATTGTTTATGCCATTCATGATTATTGAATAGGTTGATATGAATTTATGTTTCTGATTTGAGACATGTTATGAATACTTCTTATATATGCTTTCGTATATGCTTTTATATGACTGCATGTTTACATTGTTTATACTGGGATATTTATATCTCACCGGAGTTATCCGGCTGTTGTCTTGTTTTGTATGTGTGCATGACAACAGGTGGGGCTGGATCAGGGTCAAGAAGAGGATGAGAGAAGACAGATAGCTGTGGTGATTCCGGACTTGGTTTAGAAATAGGGTTAGACACTTGATATTAGTTGTTAAACCCTAGTTGAATAAATGTATGTTGTACAGGACTTGTACTTTCATACTGAGATGTATGTTCATGTTTATATGTAATTTGAGTAAATTACATTACGTTTCCGCTGTGTATTTTAAAAAAAAAAATTTAGACCCTGTTTTATAATTGATTAATTAGTCCCAAATATGATTAAGAACTTGATTAGCGTCCGGGTCCCCACATATATATAGTAAATCAAGGTTCCCACTTTAAATAGTTGGTAAAACCAAACTAACATTTAAATGGTACCAAGAAATTAATATTATAATATATTCATATATAATAAATCAAGGCATCCTCTTTAAATGGTCTGTAATACCAAACTAACATTTAAATGGTTCCAAGAATTTAGTGTAACATATAGCAACAATAAATCAAAACTCCCACTTATAAGTAGGGTATAAAAATGCTTAAAGAAATAAATATAACATAAACAATAAATAATGATTAAATAATATAAAACATAGATTCTTACCTTTTAGTAACCTTATTATCATGCCAAGAGTTTCACCTTTTCATCTCAATTTTAGGAAGTTAGCTATTCTTTATTCAAAGTGTAAAACTTTGAATATGAAATTAACATGCTAATTATATTTAAATGAAGAAATAAAAGAAAAATATAGAGAGAAATATTATGAACTCTAAGGTTTGTTCATAGAATGAGCGATATCTCAATACATTACAATGCACCCCTATTTATAGCCAAATTTGGGGAAACAAACCACAAATAAAATATTATTTTTTTACACAAAAGTCTTCATTGCTGTTCCAAAGATATTATATTATATTACACATCACTTTTGAAAATCTTCTTCTCCGAATTTGCTTCTTCACATAAAAACATGTGGATAATTGAGTTTTCTAGTTGTGGTATTTTTTTCAAACCATTTTACTAAGTAATTTGAGAGATATGGTCAAAATACTAGAGCATGGTAAAGCTGCCACTCCTTTGGTAACTTTATTTGTTGCTTAATTTGATCCCACTTGTGAGAAGATTTTTATCTCATGCTTGCCATCAATATTATAGATATTAACATCAACTTTCTACAGGTCCAAGAATCATCTTAATCTCATTTGAAACGCCAAAGTTTATTCTTGTTTTATCGAACCTGTAAAAAATAGTAAAAAACTTGTAATTACACAACAACTTATATTTTATACAATTTATTATAAAACATATAATATTTAAACATTTAATAAAACAAAAACTATATATTTATATTATAAAACATTTAATTAATGTACAATTTTTATGTTTATCACACCTCCCAACTAGCTTATTGCTAGTCCCTAGCAATTTAAGCGTTAATAGCAATACAACATATTGATTAATTTAAATAGAAATGTAATCAGAACTATCTAAGTGTTTAAATTAAATTTGAAAACTGTCAAAGTTATATCAAAATCATCATAATTATAATTTATGAAATAATTTGAGATGATCAATTCAAAGCTTATTTCCGGTAGTTAAATGTACACGACCTTCAGAAATTCCTAGTAAGAGTCTCAACTCCATATCGTCACAGGTTAATAACTGTTTCAATTTATGACAACTGATTTCTCTCATGGAGTTGAAATACAGATATATGCTCAGAAAAATGGTTTACAGAATGCAGACAGACAAACGAGCCAAACTAATCAAAATATAGAAAATCCATTGATTCAAAATCTAGTTGTTCTTATTATATATTTTTTTCCTGATATTTTTTTTTTTTCATAACATCATGGAATGAGACTAAGTTTATGCTTATTGACCACATATTTATTTAATTTGTACAATAAATTTCTCTCTTTCTTCTTTTTTTTTATGAGAGATATATGGGTCGTAGCATATAACTTAAAAATTAAATAGATCTTCAATATCTTTCTTTTTGTATTTTTCTTTTTTTTTTCAGGAAATATCAATTTTTTTTTTTCAAAATAAGAACTCAAGATCTAAACAATAAATAGTCTCTCTCATGATCAATAAAGGCTCGTAAGCTGTTTTCTCAGTCCTCTCCACTCACTCACAAAATATGTGTGAGTTTAAAATTTTAGGCACTCTTATAAGGTATATCTTGAGCCATATACTTTCATACCTGATTTTATCACAATGGTTAATCACTCAAAAAGATTTCATAAATCATATTTTTATATTGATCAGAATATTAAAATTGACTCTTTTTTTTCAAATAAAAATTAAACATCCTTAAATAAATTAATACATTTTCTAATTTAAACCTTTCAAATATGTAATGTATGATATTTTTGCAAAAATTACAAAGATACAAGCAATAAACATGATTTTATTATAAAATAATATATATATTTTTATATTTTTAAAATTTTTTTTTTTAAATTTTTTAATTTTTTAATTTTTTTATAAGTTTGTTCTCCCCCCAATCAGAATATGACATTGTCCCTAATGTCAAAATAACTATTAATAAAGAGTACATAATTAAAGAGATATCACCTGGAATTTATTGAATATAACAAACTGAAACAAACGCAAACCAATCCACGACTTTTGAATCAATGATCCAACTTCCTTTTCTTACTGCTTGATTGCGACCAATTTATCTTTGTTATCATCGGATCAGGTTTATGAACAAAAGCTTCCAAATCATCAATTAATTGGTCGGCAGTCGAAGCATAGATGAGCATCCGTCGTGAATTTTCTGAAATGAAATTTTGTTCCACAGCTTTATCAAGAAATGTCAACAAACTGTCATAAAAATTATTGATATTCAACAAGCCTATAGGTTTATTATGGATATTAAGTTGTGCCCAAGAAACAGTGTGAAAAATTTCTTCTAATGTACCAAAACCACCTGGTAGTGCGATAAAAGCATCAGAATTTTCAATCATTTGAGTGATTCTTTCATACATAGAAAAAACTTTTAATTCCTCCCCAATCGTAACACTTGTAATATTTCCTTCAGCTAAAGCTGTAGGAATAATACCCAAAACCTGACTACACTCAAGATGAGCAGATGTTGAAACAGATCTCATTAACCCAATATTACCTCTCCCATATACCAAGTGAATTTTTCTCTCAGCCAATATCTTTCCAAGATTATTCGCTGATTCTACAAACACTTCATTTTTTCCAGGACTCGACCCACAAAATACACAAATATTTTTCAATTTTTGTGTAGAGAATCCAGCCATGTTTTTACTTTCTTTTTGGTAATTTTCCTCTGGTTTTACGTCCAAAAACGGCTTCAACGCCTTCTATGAGTCGAGGATATGCTTCCCATCCAATTTTCTTATAAATTGGAAAACAGGGTCTTTTTTAATCGGATTCCCAAGACTATGACGCTCATCTTGGAATTGTTTCCATAAACGGAGAAGTTCAATATGCACATGTCCACTAGAATGCGTCTCAAGAGTCAATAAGATGTTATCTAAAGACTCCTTACTCAGCCCATTCGTAATGAAACCAATTTTATCTTCTCTGTAATTGGAAACACATCCCAAAGATCTGCATCGTTTGTCACAAGGCCATCTCGCACATTTATGACAAACCCCTAAACTTTTGGCCCTTCGTTTTTTCGCATAAGTGCTTTTTCCTAATCCAGGCAAATACCGAATAAGCAATGATTGTGGAACTTCTCCTCCTAATCGGACCTTAGCTTCTATTACAAGACGAATATCTTCTGGAATTCCTTTTTACATTAGCAATCTCAATCTTTCACACCTTCCTGCATAAATTTTTCTTATAACATTTTCAGAAACAGAGGGAAAATATTTACAAATTTTTGAGAGAATTTCGTACATTTTGAAAAGAAAAGAAATGATTTTTTTTTTAATTTTTTGTATCAGCAATTGTGGGAAACTGATTTAACCGACTATGAGAGTCACGGAGTACCGTTATCCGCCATTTAACCGAGAAATAAAAAGATTAAAGAAACCTGAAATAAAAAATAACAAAATTAAATGCAACATAAAAATTTAAGGATCAGAAAAGGAAATAAACTCTTCTTGAAAGATTTCATTTTCCAAAAATGGTTTAAGCCTTTGTCCATTCACTTTAAAAACATCACCATTTTTAGGATTTTCAATATCCACAGCTCCATAAGGATATATGTGCTTTACAACATATGGGCATGTCCATCTTGATCGTAATTTTCCTGGGAATATGTGAAGTCGAGAATTATAAAGCAAAACTTTTTTACCAATCTCAAAAGATTTTCTAAGAATTGTTTTATCATGAAATGACTTGATTTTTGCTTTATAAATCCTTGAATTCTCATACGCGTAATTTCTGAGTTCATCAAGTTCATTAAGTTGCAATTTACGCAATTTGTTGGCATCATCCATGCTTGAATTTAAAGTTTTGATCACCCAATAAGCTTTATGTTCCAATTCCACAGGCAAATGACAATGTTTTCCATAAACCAACCTATAGGTAGACATATTCAATGATGTTTTAAAAGTTGTTCGATATGCCCAAAGTGCATCTGTGAGGCCCGGGGCCGAAGAGGACGGGGGGTGATCGCCGGTGCCATCAGTTGCACGGACAATGAGCGGCTCCTGGCAGGCTTCTAGGTGGAGGGAACATGAATGAACAGACCCACACGGGAATGAGAGGGATTCCGAGACTGTTCAATGTAATGAACTGTACAGTTGAAGAGGGCTTAAAAGATTTGATTTGTACTACTCATATCACGAAGGTGCATCTTCTTTTCGGTAGCTCATCACATAAGAACTCCAAATTTAAGCGTGCTTGACTTGGGGCAATTTTGGGATGGGTGATCTCCTGGGAAGTTTCCTAGGGTGCGTGTGAGTTAGGACATAAGCACGCTGAAAAGACTCGTCTTGGTACAGTGAGGACAGTCATCAAATCTGAGGCGTTACAAGTGGTATCAGAGCCAACCTCTCTTACCACGGTGTGGTTCGGGGACGAACCAAGCGGAAGCTGGTGGGCATGTGAGGCCCGGGGCCGAAGAGGGCGGGGGGTGATCACCGGTGCCATCAGTTGCACGGACAATGAGCGGCTCCTGGCAGGCTTCTAGGTGGAGGGAACATGAATGAACAGACCCACACGGGAATGAGAGAGATTCCGAGACTGTTCTATGTAATGAACTGTACAGTTTAAGAGGGCTTAAAAGATTTGATTTGTACTACTCATATCACGAAGGTGCATCTTCTTTTCGGTAGCTCATCACATAAGAACTCCAAAGTTAAGCGTGCTTGACTTGGGGCAATTTTGGGATGGGTGACCTCCTGGGAAGTTTCCTAGGGTGCGTGTGAGTGAGGACATAAGCACGCTGAAAAGACTCGTCTTGGTACACTGAGGACAGTCATCAAATCTGGGGCGTTACAGCATCACTAAGTCGCAGAGACCAATCTTGTCTATTTGAGTTAACAGTTTTTTCCAAAATTTGCTTTATCTCCCTATTAGCTAATTCAACTTGTCCATTTGTTTGAGAATGATAAGGAGTAGTTACTTTATAAGTAATACCATATTTTTTCATTAATGAAGCAAATGGTTTATTAACAAAGTGAGTTCCCCCATCACTTATCATGGCTCGAGGAATTCCAAATCTACTAAAAATATTTTTTTTAAAAATTTGATGACGATTTTATGATCATTTGTTCGACATGGAATTGCCTCTATCCATTTGGAAACATAATCAACTGCAACTAAAATATACAAGTATCCAAACGACGGTGGAAAAGGTCCCATAAAATCAATTCCCCAACAGTCAAAGATTTCAATTTCAATGATAGGATTCAAAGGCATCATGTTTCTTTTTGAAATTGCACCTAATTTTTGACAATTTTCACAGATCTTGCAGATTTCGTGGGTGTCTTTAAATAAAGTGGGCCAATAAAATCCACACTGCAAGATTTTTGCAGCCGTTTTCTTTGAAGAAAAATGTCCTCCGCATGCTTCTAAATGACAAAATTTAATGACACTACTTACCTCATTGTCGGGTATGCAACGTAGAAAAATTTGATCTGGACAATACTTGAACAGATACGGATCATCCCAATAAAAGTTTTTTACCTCATTCAAAAATTTTCTTTTGTGTTGGGAACTCCATTGCGGTGGCATTTTTCCTGTCACAAGAAAATTTAATATGTTAGCAAACCAAGGTGTAGTAGTAACTGAAAATAGATGTTCATCAGGAAAATTATCGTTAATTGGTGTCATTTCACAAGATGATCCTGTTACTAGTCTCGATAAATGATCGGCTACGACATTCTCGGTTCCTTTTTTATCTTTGATCACAATGTCAAATTCTTGGAGCAACAAAATCCACCGTATCAGTCGTGGCTTTGCATCCTGTTTGGTCAACAAATATCTAATAGCAGAATGATCAGTAAACACAATAGTCGTTGATCCAATCAAATAAGAACGAAATTTATCTAGTGCAAATATTACAGCAAGTAGTTCTTTTTCAGTCGTGGAGTAATTCATTTGAGCATTGTTTAAATTTCTACTTGCATAATATATCACATAAGGCTTACCGTTTCTTCTTTGACCCAGTATTGCACCGACTACATAATCACTCGCATCGCATATGATTTCAAATGGTAAAGACCAGTCAGGAGGTTGCATGATAGGAGCTGATGTTAAATGTCGAATAATTTTATCAAAAGCATTTTGACATTCTTGAGTCCACTCAAATGCAGTGTCTTTTGTTAAGAGGTTAAAAATGGATTTAGAGATTAAACTAAAGTCCTTTATAAACCTCCTATAAAATCCAGCATGTCCCAAAAAGGAGCGAATATCTTTAATGGTTTTTGGAGGGGGTAAATTGGCAATGACATCAACTTTTGCTTTATCAACTTCAATTCCATGAGATGACACGACATGTCCCAAAACAATTCCAGAAGTAATCATGTAATGATATTTTTCTCAATTTAAAATAAGACCTTTTTCCTCGCATCTTTTTAAAGCTTTTTCCAAATTTTCAAGACAATTATCAAATGTATTCCAAAAGACAGTTAAATCATCCATGAAAATTTCCAAACAATTTTCAACCATGTCGCAAAAAATGCCTAGCATACATCTTTGAAATGTTGCTGGGGCATTGCATAACCCAAATGGCATCCTTCTAAATGAAAATGTTCCAAAAGGACATGTCAATGTAGTTTTTTCTTGATCTTCGAGTGCAATGGGAATTTGATAATAACCTGAATATCCATCAAGAAAACAGTAGTATGGATGACCTGCTACTCTTTCTAACATTTGATCCAAAAATGGTAATGGAAAATGATCTTTTCCAGTGGCGTCATTTAATATTCTATAATCAATACATATCCGCCAACTAGATGGGACTCGACTTGTTAACAATTCACCTTTTTCATTTTTTATCACTGTGATGCCAGATTTTTTTGGAACTACTTGTGTTGGGCTTACCCACTTACTATCAGAAATAGGGTAGATCATCCCAACATCGAGTAGTTTGAGAACTTCAGTTTTCACAACATCTTTCATGTGTGGATTTAATCTACTTTGTGGTTGTTGAGATGTTTTTGCATTTTCTTCTAAGTGAATTTTGTGAGTGCAAATTAGTGGATTAATGCCCTTGAGATATTTTAGTGTCCAAGCAATTGCATTTTTATGTCTTTTAAGCATTTCAACTAATTTACCTTCTTGATCACTTTATAGTTTGGAAGAAATTACCACCGGATATGTTTCATCTTCTCCAAGAAATGCATACTTCAATTCTTCTGGCAAAGGTTTTAACTCCAATATGGGTGGTTCGTCTTTATTATCATATTTTGCCTCAAATTCTTTGTCTGATCCTGGTAACGGGTGATACATAATAAAATCATCAAGATCAATTTCAATATTTTCTTTAACAGTATCGATTGAACAAATATATAATTGGTCACGAGTACTTCCTTCTTGAATGTTTTCTTCCACAAGAGTTTCAATAAGATTTTCATCTTCACTTTCATCTCCTTTGTTAGTGGTTGCTTACAAAGATTAAACACATTAAGCTCCAAGGTCATATTACCAAATGACAACTTCATTATTCCATTCCTGCAATTTATAAGAGCATTAGAAGTTGCTAAAAATGGACGACCCAGAATTACAGGAATTGCATTACAAGATTCGATAGGTTGTGTATCTAAAACTGTGAAATCGACAGGATATACAAAGTTATCAACTTGGACCAACACGTCTTCTACCATACCTCTTGGCACTTTAACAGATCTATCAGCAAGTAAAAGTGTTACCGAAGTAGGTTTTTTAACTCGCCTAGATTGAGTTCTTGATAAACTGAATATGGAAGTAAATTCACACTAGCTCCAAGGTCAAGCAATGCTTTTTTAATTTTTCGTTCTCCAATAATACAAGAAATAGTAGGACAACCTGGGTCTTTGTATTTCAAATTATTATTATTTTGAATGATTGCACTTACTTGTTCGGCTAAAAATGCTTTCTTTTTCACATTCAATTTTCTTTTCACAGTGCACAAGTCTTTCAAAAATTTGGCATATGATGGTACCTGTTTTATTGCATCTAATAAAGTAATATTAACTTTTACTTGTTTAAAAATATCATATATATCAGAATTCAAATTTGATTTTTTTTTTATTTTTCAATGCATGAGGGAATGGTGGTGACACTGTCTGTTGAACCTCCTCTTCGCAAGTTATGGGTTCCACTTCCTTACCCTTTGAAGTTGATTTATCATCATCTTCACAAGGTTAAAGAATGGATTTTTCCACAACCTTACCACTTCGAAGGGTAATAACAGATTTTACCTGATCCATCGGTTGAGTTCCAGAAGTTCCAGTTTGTGAATGATGATCCTTGGGGTTAGGAAGAGGTTGTGAAGGGAATTTACCTTTTTCATGAACATTAAATGCAGATGCAAATTTAGCAAGAGTATCTTTCAAATCTGTCATGGTTTGAGCAGTTTGAGTATTGATAGACTCTTGCTTTGCAATGAAAGAATTCAATAAATCTTACAAATTCCTTTTAGGTGGAGGAACATAAGGTGCTTAATTTTGAAAATTTTGTTGATTTTGAAAATGTGGTTGCGGAAATTGTGCAGCATTATTATTCCTCCAACTAAAATTTGGATGATTTCGCCAACCTGGATTATTTTGAGAAAATGGTTCAAAATTTGGCCTTTTGAAATTGTTCAAAACATTGGCTTGTTCATGGAGACATTCTTTAAAAGAGGGCAAAGTGGGACAATCTTTTGTAAAATGATCAATTGTATCACAGATGTGACACACAATTTTTTGAACAGATTTTAATTGACCATTCTTTTTCAATTCAAGTGCCTCAACTTTTCTTGCCAAAGAGGTAAATCTAGCTTGAAGATCATGTTCATCTTTGAGAGTGTACATACCTCCACCAGATGTAGGATATTGAATCTTGTTTGATGGTTCGATTGTACCTATAGTGTCCCAATTTTGAGCATTTTCAGCTAATGAATCGAGATACTCAATTGCCTCGTTTGGATCTTTATCTTCAAATGTTCCATTACACATAAATTCAACCATTTGCCTATCTTTAGGTGTTAAGCCTTCATAAAATTGAGAAACAACCCTCCAAATTTCAAAACCATGATGTGGACAAAGATTAAGCAATTCTTTGTATCTATCCCAACACTGATAAAAAGTTTCTCCTTGTTTTTGAGTGAAAGTGATGATTTGCCATTTGAAAGAATTTGTTCTATGCGATGGAAATTTTTTTTTCAAAAATTGTTGTTGCAATTCATCCCAAGTTCGAATGGATCCCGATCTAAGATTTTGTAGCCAAGTTTAACTTTATCTTTTAAAGAAAAAGGAAAAAGCTTAAGTCAAATGGGGTTCATTCTACAATTTAGATCATTATATGTGTTGCATACTTCTTCGAATTCTCGTAAATGCATGTATGGATTTTCAGAATCAAAGCCATGAAAGTTGGGTAAAAGTTCGATAATACCAGGCTTAAAATTGAAATGAGATGCATCAAGGGGAAAAACTAGACATGAAGGTGCACTAGTACGTGTAGGATTCATGTGATCTCTAAGTGTTCTTCGTCTATCATGATCATGTTGAGATTGAATTTCATCTTCATTTTCTTGGATGGGTTCTTCCGCCATGTTTTGTAAAAATAAATGGTTATTTCGAATGAGTCGACCACTAAGTGTACGTGACCAAATGCTCATGCAAATGCAAAAGAATAAAAACACACAAAAGCAATAAAAATTCAAATAAAGAAAAATAAACTATAAAGGAAATTAAATAGACTTGAAATTAAATTATACTTCCCCGCCAACGGCGCCAAAAACTTGTTGCGACTCTGATTAGTTGCACTCCCAAGGGCAGGTTTTCCACAAGTAGTATAATTCGGTTAGTCCGATATCGTATCCACAGGGAAGCTAAGGTAATTACAAGTCCACTACAATGTCTTTTTGTTTTGTTTTGTTTTTGTTCATTTTTAATTTTAATTGTTTGAATCTTTAATGGGTAAATTTTAATTGTTTAAATTTTAATTTAAGTAGTTGAGATTAAAGGATCCACTCTTGGTATTTTAATAAAGTTAACATTAACAAACAATATTGAAATCTACTTAATAAAATGGTTCTAATATATTAAATAATCATATTTATATTATGTTATATATTAGTATCTTATAAGTATATAATATATACCAAAACTTATAAATGTTATCAAGTATTTATTGTGCTATATAAATATTTTTAAACACTAAATGAAGGTTCCCCCTTTAAATGATTGGTAAAACCAAACTAACATTTAAATGATACCAAAAAATTAATATTATGATATATTTATATATAGTAAATCAAGATTCCCATTTTAAATGGTTGGTAAAACCAAACTAACATTTAAATGGTACCAAGAAATTAATATTATAATATATTCATATATAATAAATCAAGGAATCCACTTTAAATGGTTGGTAATACCAAACTAACAATTAAATGGTTCCAAGAATTTAGTGTAACATATAGCAACAATAAATCAAAACTCCCACTTATAAGTAGGGTATAAAAATGCTTAAAGAAATAAATATAACATAAACAATAAATAATGATTAAATATATAAAACATAGATTCTTACCTTTTAGTAACCTTATTATCATGCCAAGAGTTTCACCTTTTCATCTCAACTTTAGGAAGTTAGCTATTCATTATTCAAAGTGTAAAACTTTGAATATGAAATTAACATGCTAATTATATTTAAATGATGAAATAAAGGAAAAATATAGAGAGAAATATTATGAACTCAAAAGGTTTGTCCATAGAATGAGGGATATCTCAATGCATTACAATGCATCCCTATTTATAGCCAAATTTGGGGAGTGAACCACAAATAAAATATTATTTTTTTACACAAAAGTCTTCATTGGTGTTCAAAGATATTATATTATATTACACATCACTTTTGAAAATCTTCTTCTCCGAATTTGCTTCTTCACATAAAAAGAAACATGTGGATAATTGAGTTGTCTAGTTGTGGTATTTTTTTCAAACCATTTGACCAAGTAATTTGAGAGATATGGTCAAAATACTAGAGCATGGTATAACTGCCACTCCTTTGGTAACTTTATTTGTTGCTTAATTTGATCCCACTTGTGAGAAGATTTTTATCTCATGCTTGCCATCAATATTATAGATATTCACATCAACTTTCTAAAGGTCCAAGAATCATCTTAATCACATTTGAAACGCCAAATTTATTCTTATTTTATCGAACCTGTAAAAAATAGTAAAAACTTGTAATTACACAACAACTTTTATTTAATACAATTTATTATAAAACGTATAATATTTAAACATTTAATAAAACAAAAACTATATATTTATATTATAAAACATTTAATTAATGTACAATTTTTATGTTTATCAATAATTTCAAATTGTCTCAAAACGTAACATGTAATAGCCGACCCCGGTGTACGGTACGGTTTAAGCTTTACTTGTTATTTGGGTTTTATGATATAGATGATTAGAGTTGTGTTATGGGTTATAGTTTAGTTGGTATTATTGTTTTTTTTTGGCTTGGTTATTATTGTCTTGAGGTATTAGTTGTTGTTGGTTGTTCGTTTCAGAGTTTCGGATCGATTTTGGTTGGTTGATTTTTGATCATTGCCGTGGCAAGAGTGCACCCGCGCTCTTAGAGGAGTGCCCCCGCGGTGTACTATTCATGATTTTGGAGTTGGGAAGCCGTGGCAGGACCGCACCCGCGGTAGTGCAAGGACCGCACCCGCGGTGATGACCGCACCCGCGGTGGTTGCAGCGCCGCACCCGCGGTGTCTGTGTTCCAGATTTATTGTGTTGTACTGTGAGCTAGGCGCACCCGCGGTGCTTGTAGCAGCGCACCCGCGGTCTAGGTATGGGCGAGATATTTAGTTACTTTTTGGAGTTGTTGGCCATACCTTATCCTCTTCCTTTCTTTTAATGTCCGATTTTCTCTCCATTTGCAAGGGTTTTCTTTCATTTATTTTGCTTCCTATCTTCGATTCGTGGATCTAGTTCGATTTTCGACTTGAGATCGTGGTTCTCCTTGGTGCTAGGAAGCTAAGATAAGTTTTTGATTGTGTTCTTTCATGGTTTTGGAAGATGAGATGTTATAGGTGGATGTTTTGATGGTTTAATGGATTATTTGACTTGAGTTTTTGGATATAGAGTTGATGTTGGTGTTATTTATGGATTATTGTGGTAGGTGGTGTACCAAGAGTTATATCAAGGTGTTATTGTGGTTTGTAAGTGAAATTTCATCCCTTTGCTCACATGATTATATATGTATGGTGTTCTAATGATTTCAAAGTGTTATTCCCTTCATTTAATCCATAGTTACGTATTGATTCGATTGTATATCTATTAGAGGCATTGTATGTCTCACTATTGTTAAAAAGGGAATATAAGAGAAAAGATAGAGTTTTAAAGTGATGGTTTAAATGCTATAGAGAGTTCAAATGTTTTATTGGATTGATAGAAACATAGTCAGAGATTGCATGCAATTAGTTGATCAACGACTATAGGCTTATATCCCTCAGAGTTATCGGTTTTTATCGATTTGGGATACGAGCACCCAGAGCAGAGTTACTATTGATATCAATCCAACCAGAGTAAAGAGAAATACCATCTTATTGCTATGTTATAGCTATGCTATAGCTACAGTATTCATGTTTCAGAGTTGATGGTATTTATGATTTCAAAGCTATGTTTTACAGAATATATGTTCATTGCTTTGTAAGAGTTCCACTTGCTGAGATTGATTCTCATTTCAGTTATTTCATGTGATGCAGATCATAGTAGAGGCCCGGGACGTTGACTGTGGACAGGGGGTCATATGCATACACCGTTGGAAGGAAGATTTTGACATGATCATAGGAATGATGTTTTGTATTTTGTTATGTCATTCGAATGATCATGTATTGTTATTTTGTAAAGATGTTTAAAGAAATGTATTTTGAAACTCCTTCCATATTTTTAAAGAAAATTTTAATTTCCGCTGTGTATTTTATTTAAAGAGGTCAGAGGTGTCACATTTAGTGGTATCAGAGCGGTGTTCTTCGGACCAATGCATATGACTTCGTCTACTTTCAACTGTCCGGGTATGTTTTCTTGCATCTATCCATTGTTATATATTGATATGTCTTTTGTGAGCCATTGTAGAGTAGAGGATGCCACCTAAGTGGAAAGCAGTAGAGGGTGAGGATAGTTCTTCCTCGAGAGTTGTCGATGAGTTCGGCAAGTTGCTTAAGGAGCAGGCCAAGGTCCATAGTGAGCAGATCCAGCAGTTGCTCCGATTGCAAGGAGCAGGTCAGGGCAGAGGTCAAGTGAGAGGCCAAGTAGCTCAGGCTGTTGGCACTGATGCCATATTTTCTGCTTTCAAGAGGATGGATCCGTCGGAATTTTCAGGGAGCACCGATCCTTTAGTTGCTGTAGAGTGGATCAAGGCTTTAGAGGCGATCTTCGATCATCTCCACTATGAGGACAGAGACCGTATCAGCTGTGCTGTGTTCATGTTGGTTAAAGCTGCTCGCATTTGGTGGAATGCGACCAAAGTTGGAGTTGATGTCTCGACATTGAAGTGGTCAGAGTTCACAGACTTGTTCTATGACAAGTATTTCCCCGACGCACTTCGAGCGAGGAAGGTTACGGAGTTCTTGGAGCTTCGGCAGGGGAGCTTGAACGTTGATGAGTATATTCTGAAGTTTGAGGAGGGTTGCTTGTTTGCTCCGTACATTGCTTCCAACGACAAAGATAAAGGCGCTCATTTCATTCAAGGCCTTAGAGCAGAGATTCGTAGAGATATCAACATGTCAAAGGCCGTGACTTTCAAGGAGATTGTCCAAGGCTTTGTTGGCCGAGCAGGACGAGAAGGACATTGCCCGGGAAAGGCAAGCGAGACACCAGGCCATTGCTCAGAGGGGCCAGAGTTCGGCTTTGTTGGCCGAGCAGGACGAGAAGGACATTGCCCGGGAAAGGCAAGCGAGACACCAGGCCATTGCTCAGAGAGGCCAGAGTTCGAGTCAGAGAGGCAGAGATCGATTCAAGGGGAAGGGCAAGATGGATTCGAATCCTAGACCACCGACAGTTCCAGTTGCTCCATCTGATCCCGAGAAGCCTTTGTGTTCCAAGTGTGGGAGACATCATAGGGGAGAGTGCAGATTTGGCACTCATTCTTGCTATCGTTGTGGCACGGCAGGCCACATTGCCCGAGATTGTCCAAGAGGAGCTAGCCAAGAGAAGGTGCATGGTCGCATCTTTTCGATGACGAAGGAAGGTATTAATCATGATTCTTCTGTGATCTCTAGTGCTATTTTAATTTCAGGCAGAGTAGCTACGACTTTGATTGATACTGGTGCTACTCATTCTTTTATGTCTGAATTGTTTTTGAGATCTTTGGGTATAGTTCCTTCTATTCTTCCCCTCCAGTTCAATGTTGTTTTGCCTTCGGGAGATGTCTTGTGCCCGACGTCTATTGTGTATGCATGCCCTGTTCGTATTGATGATAGAGAGGTCTTTGCTGATTTGATTGTGATCCCGATGGTTGCCTTTGATGTTATTCTTGGCATGGATTGGCTGTCGACCTATCGTGCTGTTATCGATTGTGTTGCTAAGACGGTGACTTTTGCAGATGATAGCAATAAGGGAGGTTCGCTCGCCAGCACAGGTACTTCGCTGGTCCTTCCTTTTATTTCATGTCTTGAGGCTGAGAGATTGTTGTGTAGAGGTTGCGATGGTTTTCTTGCTTCTATTGTGGATGTGGATGGTATGGTTAAGTTGAATATTGATGATATTGATGTTGTGAGGGAGTTTGCTGATGTGTTTGAGGATGATGTTCCGGGTTTGCCGCCGGACAGAGATGTTGAGTTCGTTATTGATTTAGCCCCAGGTACGGTTCCTATTTCTAAGGCTCCGTATAGAACGGCTCCTACCGAGATGAAGGAGTTGAAGACGCAGTTGCAGGATCTTCTAGACAAGGGTTTTATTCGACCGAGTTCTTCGCCTTGGGGAGCTCCGGTTCTTTTTGTTAAGAAGAAAGATGGGTCGTTGCGGCTGTGTATCGACTACAGAGAGCTCAACAAAGTGACTGTCAAGAACAAGTATCCGTTGCCATGGATAGATGATTTGTTCGATCAGCTCCATGGTGCTACTGTCTTTTCGAAGATTGATCTTCGGTCTGGCTACTATCAGTTGAAGGTTAGGGAGTCTGATATCCCTAAGACGGCATTCAGGACCAGGTATGGTCACTATGAGTTTCTCGTCATGTCTTTTGGTCTGACCAATGCCCCTTCAGTTTTCATGGACCTGATGAACCGAGTGTTCAAGCCGTTCTTGGATAGCTTCGTCATTGTCTTCATCGACGACATCTTGATCTATTCCAAGACCAGAGAGCTTCATGCAGAGCATCTCAGAGTTGTGCTTCAGTTGTTGAGAGAGAGGAGGCTGTTTGCCAAGTTGAAGAAGTGTGAGTTTTGGTTGGATCAGATTTCTTTTCTAGGCCATGTCGTTTTGAAGGATGGCATTGCCGTTGATCCAGTGAAGATATAGGCGATTCAGAAGTGGCCAATTCCTACCACTGTCTCTGAGGTACGCAGTTTCCTTGGTTTGGCGGGTTATTATCGTCATTTCATTTCAGATTTTTCCAAGATTGCCCTGCCATTGTCCAATCTGATGAGGAAGACTGTGAAGTTCGAGTGGTCCATTGGTTGCCAGAGCGCATTTCAAGAGTTGAAGGATAGATTGACGACAACTCCTATTCTTTCACTGCCTAGTGGTTCAGAGGATTTTGTTGTCTTTACCGATGCGTCGAGAAAGGCCTTGGTGCAGTGCTGATGCAGCGAGGTAAGGTCATTGCTTATGCTTCTCGCCAGTTGAAGGATTACGAGAGGAATTATCCGACGCATGATTTAGAGCTGGCAGCTGTGGTTTTCGCCCTGAAAATCTGGAGACATTACTTGTATGGCGAAAAGTGTGAGATCTTCACAGACCACAAGAGTTTGAAGTATCTGTTTTCCCAGAAAGAGCTCAATATGCGGCAGAGGAGGTGGTTAGAGCTTGTCAAAGATTATGATGTGACGATCAGTTACCTCCCAGGGAAGGCGAACGTTGTGGCTGATGCTTTGAGTCGTAAGTCGAGTTCTTCCTTGAGTTCTTTGATTCAGAGGCCATTGTTGATGGATTTGCAGAGAGAGGAGATTGCTTTGGTAGTTCCGGGGACCATTGCTCGCCTTTCAGCATTGGTTATTCGGGCTACATTGACGGACAGGATCCGCAGAGAGCAGACTGACGATGTTCAGTTGACAGAGTTGAGAGCTAGAGCAGAGGAGAGAGGTAACTCAGAGTTTGGTTTGAATGGAGACGGTTTGGTGACTTTTAGAGGCCGTATCTGTGTTCCTATTGGCGATGTTATTCGACGAGACATTCTGACAGAGGCTCATACCGCACCATATTCGATTCATCCAGGCAGTACGAAGATGTATCAGGATCTTCGTCGACTCTACTGGTGGCCAGGTATGAAGAAAGATGTTGCTATGTTCATTTCTCAGTGTCTTACTTGTCAGCAGGTGAAGATTGAGCATCAGAGACCTGCTGGGACATTGCTATCGTTGCCGATTCCTCAGCGGAAGTGGGAGCATATTACGATGGATTTCGTGACTGGTCTTCCCAGAGTGCAGAGAGGGTTCAATTCCATTTGGGTTATCGTTGATCGATTGACCAAGTCAGCGCATTTTCTCCCAGTCAAGACGACGTATTCCATGAACCAGTAGGTCGAGGATTACATAGCAGAGATTGTTAGGCTTCATGGTTTGCCTGTGTCGATTGTGTCTGATCGTGACCCTAGGTTTACTTCAGAGTTTTGGAAGAGTTTGCACAGAGCTATGGGTTCGCGGTTAGCGTTTAGTACAGCTTATCACCTTCAGAGCGACGGTCAGTCAGAGAGATTCATTCAGATTCTAGAAGATATGCTCAAAGCTTGTACTATCGATTATCCAGGTAGTTGGGATTCTAAGTTGCCTTTGGTTGAGTTCACGTACAATAACAGTTACCAGGCGACGATTGGCATGGCACCGTATGAGGCACTTTATGGCAGGAAGTGTAGATCTCCCTTGTATTGGGATGAGGTTGGTGAGAGGAAGATGTTGGGACCAGAGTTGGTCCAACAGACAGCCGATGTTGTTGCTGTGATCCGAGAGAGGATGAAGACGGCGCAGTCGAGACAGAAGAGCTACGCTGATGTGAGGCGTAGGCCGTTGCAGTTTGATGTCGGCGATCATGTGTTTCTGAAGATAGCACCTCTCAAGGGTGTGATGAGATTTGGCAAGAAGGGTAAGTTGAGCCCGAGGTTTATTGGTCCATTTGAGATATTGGACAGAGTTGGCGATCGAGCCTACAGATTAGCCTTACCGCCAGATCTTGACAGAGTTCACAATGTGTTTCACGTATCGATGCTCAGGAAGTATATTGCAGATCCTTCCCATGTTCTTCACCACGAGCCATTGGACTTGACGCCGAATTTGACTTATCAAGAGATTCCGATTCAGATTCTGGATCGCAGAGTTAGAGTTTTGAGAAACAAAGAGATCGGCATTGTTAAAGTCCTTTGGAGGAATCATTTGATCGAAGAGGCTACGTGGGAACCAGAGGATGAGATGAGAGAGAAGTATCCTGAGTTGTTCGTGCAGTGACGTCAATTTCGCGGACGAAATTCCTCTAAGGAGGGGAGATTGTAATAGCCGAGCCCGGTGTACGGTACGGTTTAAGCTTTACTTGTTATTTGGGTTTTATGATATAGATGATTAGAGTTGTGTTATGGGTTATAGTTTAGTTGGTATTATTGTTTTTTTTGGCTTGGTTATTATTGTCTTGAGGTATTAGTTGTTGTTGGTTGTTCGTTTCAGAGTTTCGGATCGATTTTGGTTGGTTGATTTTTGATCATTGCGTGGCAAGAGTGTACCCGCGCTCTTAGAGGAGTGCCCCTGCGGTGTACTATTCATGATTTTGGAGTTGGGAAGCCATGGCAGGACCGCACCCGCGGTAGTGCAAGGACCGCACCCGCGGTGGTTGCAGCGCCGCAACCGCGGTGTCTGTGTTCCAGATTTATTGTGTTGTGCCGTGAGCTAGGCGCACCCGCGGTGCTTGTAGCAGCGCACCCGCGGTCTAGGTATGGGCGAGATATTTAGTTACTTTTTGGAGTTGTTGGCCATACCTTATCCTCTTCCTTTCTTTCAATGTCCGATTTTCTCTCCTTTTGCAAGGGTTTTCTTCCATTTATTTTGCTTCCTATCTTCGATTCGTGGATCTAGTTCGATTTTCGACTTGAGATCGTGGTTCTCCTTGGTGATAGGAAGCTAAGGTAAGTTTTTGGTTGTGTTCTTTCATGGTTTTGGAAGATGAGATGTTATAGGTGGATGTTTTGATGGTTTAATGTATTATTTGACTTGAGTTTTTGGATATAGAGTTGATGTTGGTGTTATTTATGGATTATTGTTGTAGGTGGTGTACCAAGAGTTATATCAAGGTGTTATTGTGGTTTGTAAGTGGAATTTCATCCCTTTGCTCACATGATTATATATGTATGGTGTTCTAATGATTTCAAAGTGTTATTCCCTTCATTTAATCCATAGTTACGTATTGATTCGATTGTATATCTATTAGAGGCATTGTATGTCTCACTATTGTTAAAAAGGGAATATAAGAGAAAAGATAGAGTTTTAAAGTGATGGTTTAAATGCTATAGAGAGTTCAAATGTTTTATTGGATTGATAGAAACATAGTCAGAGATTGCATGCAATTAGTTGATCAACGACTATAGGCTTATATCCCTCAGAGTTATCGGTTTTTATCGATTTGGGATACGAGCACCCCAGAGCAGAGTTACTATTGATATCAATCCAACCAGAGTAAAGAGAAATACCATCTTATTGCTATGTTATAGCTATGCTATAGCTACAGTATTCATGTTTCAGAGTTGATGGTATTTATGATTTCAAAGCTATGTTTTACAGAGTATATGTTCATTGCTATGTAAGAGTTCCACTTGCTGAGATTGATTCTCATTTCAGTTATTTCATGTGATGCAGATCAGAGTAGAGGCCCGGGACGTTGACTGTGGACAGGGGGTCATATGCATACACCGTTGGAAGGAAGATTTTGGCATGATCATAGGAATGATGTTTTGTATTTTGTTATGTCATTCGAATGATCATGTATTGTTATTTTGTAAAGATGTTTAAAGAAATGTATTATGAAACTCCTTCCATATTTTAAAGAAAATTTTAATTTCCGCTGTGTATTTTATTTAAAGAGGTCAGAGGTGTCGCATAACAAAACTAACGTCCGTGTGAAGCTGCTAACACGAGGATTACGGAAATATACTCAGATCATTATTCTGACGGCTGGATCTTGAATAAATCGAATTCTAAAATCAAAAGCTTACAATTTCCCAAATTCTCGATTCTTTCCCTTTTTCGTTTATGAGGAAATAGAGTATACATATGTATATATATCATTGCATGTAATAACCATGTGGCTCAATGTGCGTATAGCACGTCTCGCCGCGGGTGCGCTCGCCTTCTCCCCGCGGGTGTGCTGAGCGTTCTGGATCACATCCAACAATTCAGAAGGAACGACCGCGGGTTCGCTGGGTCTTGCACCGCGGGTGCGGTCCTGTCTCGGTACATCCACCGTAGGTGCGGTCCTGTTCTTACCGCGGGTGCGCTGACTCTACTATACCAACACCTAAAATTTCAGAATGACAACCGGGGGTCGGTAAGGTTTCTGGCGCGGGTGCGGTGTCTCGTTGTCACTAAACTCAAATTGCTACGTTTCTTCTCTATGTCTGTTCTTCCATTTCCTTATTCATAATACATGATAATTCAAAAGTATTAATTAAAATCTCGGGCATTACATTTGACGTTAACAAAACTTGTTATTTTGTTTTTAACAATTTTATCTGGTGCACAAAAAAGAAGAACCTTATCAGTTCTCGAACCAATCAGTTCCCAAGCCAAAATGAAGATATCGAGACGCCAACTGATTGCCAAACTGAACTAGTCCAAACTAATTTCACCAAACACGTTCAGATCATCAGTTGTAACTGATCGATTCGTATATCACGAAAAGACTAACAAATGGAATCCAGCTAAAAACGAATAAACAAGTACAAGCTATAAGATACTCTATAGACAAAGGTACAATAATAGATGTTGTTGCAGAGCTAAAAGAGGAAAAATTCTAGAATAGTTGTCATAATGAAGAGACATATCATAAGGAAGCACATGAAAATACAATGGACATTCTAATTGATTCTTCATGTACGGTCAGCTAAGAGACTAAAAATACCAGATCAAGACCATTGAAGAAGAAGCAAAACTACAACACAGTACTAGCGTGTGAAGAAAATAGAGGGCATGTTCATTTCATATCAACTTATTAGAAGCAGTTAGCCTAGTTTTGTGAGAACACCTTCGTGTTGTATTGATTAAATCATTTCTCACACATTCACACACACTCACATATACAGAGAGTTGAGCTTAATGTTTGGCTTAGTGAGTCTTCAAACAAAGATATTAAACATTGTGTTTGTAGTCTTTGCTTAAGAGACGTTAAACATTATTCGGATTGTCAGGTGCTGCTTGCAATCTTGAGTGCTAGGAGTTCTATTTAGGTTGTTGCCATTTTTGAGTGGGTTGGCACAAGATGTTTTACAAATCAAAATATTCTAGTGGATCCTACCTGAAGTTGTAGAAGGGGTGACGTAGTAACAGTTTAAGTCTCCGAGCATCCATAAACATATCTTTTGTCTTTAACTATTGTTTTAAAACTGATTTGATTAGTTCAGCTAATATCAATTTAGTTCCTCCCATAACTTGACTGATACAAGTACGAACTGATCCCCCTTATTTTCGTTATTCAGTTTACACAAGTTAAAAGCTTTAATTTGTTCAGTTTTCTTAACGAAGGATTATTTCGAGTGCCTTCCGCTTGGTTTGAAAACCAAACTCGATTTAATTCATTGGTGTATTCATTCTTAGAACACAAGCTATTGCAGCTTATGTAGAATATTGTGTTTGAAGCACGTTCAAGGGTGTCGAAATCGATCCTACATACGCGCTTCCGAAAAACGATGCAATTTGTTGGTATGAGTAGTACATATCAATTTCTCTAAGTCTTATTTTTTTATCTCTTGTGGAGGCTCGAAGAGATTTATTAGTAGGCCAAGTAAGAACCACAGTTCGATTGTTCAGCTCAAAATACACCTCCACATCAAAGAATGTGACGATTTACAATCGGTTGGCTAAAGCTATATGTATAGAGGACACCATAAGACAGCTTACAAACCAGCAAAGCTAGGGGTTTAGGTGAAACGTCCAAATTACACAATAGGATGATTATGCACAATTAAAGTCACACGTCTAGATCACATGTGAAGACAATTCAAAAGCGAGCAAATCTAGGGACTTAGGTGCAACGTCCAGATGACACAACATTGAAATTTTGTATGCCATGATATTTTGGTCTGGAATTATGAAAATTTGGGTTAATTTTAAGTCAAATCAAGGTACCATTAGGTGATGTGTGAATATGTGGAAGAAATTAAATGACATCATAATAGGAGGTCAGAAGCCTTACAAAAATTATGGAATTCACATGTGCTCAGCAAAGTTAAAATTCATATGTGGTGTGCCCTTATTGATTGTTTGCCTGCTCATTCTTTTCTTGATTTTCATTGAATTTGATGAGATGTTATTTGTCCTCGTTGGAATCCCCATCCAGAAGATATTATGCATGCTTTGTAGGGTTGTCACT
Source organism: Primulina eburnea (assembly GCF_022965805.1). Taxonomy (NCBI): domain Eukaryota; kingdom Viridiplantae; phylum Streptophyta; class Magnoliopsida; order Lamiales; family Gesneriaceae; genus Primulina; species Primulina eburnea. The sequence goes on along the minus strand of NC_133112.1, from coordinate 18,334,674 downwards.
GTAAGGTCCAAAATATGATAATGTAATCCAATTGCATGCAAATCTAGGGAAAATGAAAAATGAATAGTTAAATGGTTTTAAGTGTATATTAAAATAATGGTGTGCATGTTTACATGTTTAAAATGTAGTTTTATATTTGAATGCATAAAACTGTGTTTTAAAGATTATTTGAGACGTGATCGAGGAACGGAGATCTGAGAGCATATATGAGAGAAAATATTTTATTAAATAATAATTTTTAATTATTTAATGTGTGGTGTATTTTAAACCGGTAATCGTTGAAAATATAATGTAATGGCCAGTATTTCGTATTCGTATTTTTAAGGAATTATCAGAAAATTTTCTAAATAAATAACTTGTCTCATTCATAAAATAAATCTATAAATTGATTTAATTTTAAAATAACATCGGAAGTAAATTTTGAGTTTCAAAACAACAACTTAAAAATGATCTCGAGTTATACTTCCCCAATCAAACATTGAATTATACCTTTCTTTATTCAGTCTTTGGAAAAGTCGAGGTCTCGATGTCGAAGCTTGTCGAGATCAATCTGAAATGACATATTGAATATATACAAGATTAGAATTCAACTCAAACCAATACATATACGTATCAATATTCAATCTCGGTACACTTCGATGGCATAACGGCGTAATCTCGCGATACCTGTCATCTCAAACATCAATAATCATAACAATAACTCATAATCATCACCAATATGTTCCATAATCTCAAAATATGTATAATCTCATTCATATATGTGATGGAAAATAATAACAATATCATACGATGTCCGTTCTTCGATCCAGTTGCGAATATACGTTGCTTATAATCTCAAGAACATCTAATAGTAATCATATCTGATTTCTCCCAACATCTCAACTTCAAAACATGTTGAAATGTAGAAATACTTACATCCTTTTGTAGCTGGTAACAAGAGGAGTACGGAACCGAAGTCGGATCGAAATTCGGGTGGTTAGATCTTGTACAAGCTAATTTCTAAGTTATGAAGAAACTTGAAGGAATTCTGGAGCTTTTCTGGTTTTCTCTCGTCCATATCAAGCTGAAGAATGAATACAACACATGATATATGCATGGCAAGGACAAGTGTCTAATTCTTCATTCTGCACGTCCCACCGCGGGTGCGCTACACATTGCACCGCGGGTGCGCTGAGCATACTGTAACACTTCCAAAATTTCAGAAGAACGACCGCGGGTGCGCTGGCTCTTTTACCACGGTTGTGCTGCCCTCACTGTCCCAACACCGCGGGTGCGGTAGCTTTTCTGGCGCAAGTGCATTGGTCTTTCTACTCCAACACTATACTTTGCAACTAAACTCAAATTGCAACGTCGCTTCTCCGTGTCTGTTCTTCCATTCCCTTATTCATAATACACAGTAAACTCAAAAGTATTAAACTAAAATCTTGGGCGTTACATGCCGCGCGCATATGCGCGCCAAAGATCCGCGCATATGCGCCAGAAGTTTTATCCAAATACTTAGCTACTGGACTGCTCGCGCATATGCGCGCACACAAGCCGCGCATATGCGCGAGACCTTCTGGTCACGCACAATTCCTTCCACACAACTCGCGCATATGCGTGCACACTCCTCGCTCATATGCGCGAGGTCTTCTGCCCATCTCGCGCATATGCGCCCATCTGTGTCGTGCATATGCGCGAGGTGTACTGTCCTCGCACAATTGTCGTGTCTTCCTCCGTCTTTTCGATCTAATCCTTTCCGTCTATAATAACATCAATTATTATCAAATCATTTCAGATCACGGTAATTAAATTTTCGGGCCTTACATTTCTCCCCCCCTAAGATACGATTTCGTCCCCGAAATCACAGGCAATCAACTCGTATATCACGGGTAATTATATCAGATACCAAATCAGATACAAGAAGGAGATATTAACAAAAGCTAAAAGAAAATTCACCTCAATAAAAAAATTCTAGAATCTTTATCTCATCTCGGATTCTGTCTTCCAAATAGATTATTTGATATTCTAACCACTCTGTTGAACTTTCAACAGCAGAATAGTCTTCATTCTGAATTACCTTTCTTTTACTGATTCTGATTTCAATCTGGAATAATATTTCAGGAAATATAATATCATAATATAACTCGAAGTAACTCTGATAAAATCAATCTCAAAATACCGGCTATACAACATCCTTATATACCAATCAACAGCTCATAACCAATCAACATCAACAGCTGTTATCAACTCTTTTTAATTCTAGTTAATTCAATATTCAATTTTCTGCCTCAAATATCAACGGTCATCTTCTGACGTTGGCATATTTAGTCTGTCTATTCTGAGCTATCTTCATTTCTTCCAAATCAGCTTCACTTTTCAGTCACATCTCTAATCATATCAGGTCCAATCTCAGGAACCTTAGAGATATTATCTCAAGTAAAAAAAAAAAAAGGAATCTGCCCTTCTCATCGTACAATGCCTCGAATGGAGCTATCTCAATACTCCACTGATAGATGTTGTGGTACGAAACTATAAAAGTGGCAAAAATTCTTGTCCACTAGTGCTAAAGTCAAGCACTACAACTCTAAGCATATTCTCCAAAATCCGGATAATCCACTCTGACTGTCCGTCAGTCGGTGAATGATATGCAATACTCAGATATAATCTTGTATCCAACTCTTGCTGTACACTCTGCCAAACGTGCAAAGTCAACCAACATCATGGTCTAATATAATCAACTCTCGGCACTCTGTGTAATCTAATCACTTTTCTAACAGAAATCTCAGTAATATAATCAAATCTGTACGTATTCATGTACGATCTAGCACTCGCAGACTGGGTCAGTCTGTCACTCCTAACTAAATCAATCCTCAATTCCGAGAGGAATGCGGTAGCATCATCACGATATCCCTGGAAATGTAATCCCATTTCCATTCAGGAATCGATAAGCTATATAACCAATCTCCTGGTTTCATTCCTTCCGTCTTCATCGGTCGGCAATTCAGACATTTCAGTACAAACTCTGCCACATCTGATCTTATCTGTTTCTATGAAAACTATCTTTTCAAATTGTCATACATTTTTCTATTATCAGAATAAATGTTGAATAAAAAATTGTGCATTTCTGATAATACTTGTCGTTCCACATCCGAAAAATATGGCACAACAATTCAGTTATTCATATGCAGTACAGTATCACATACCTGATATCTGATTGATACTCTGCTCTAATCATCGAAATCAAGTTCTGAACATTCTGATCAATTTTCTGGACTGCTTTAATTATCAAATCATTTCTGGTTCAACTTGGACGGTATCGAGTCTCAACTGTATACAATCTGTATCAAATACTGCTTCAAAAAATAACAATTCTCAATCAGATTTAAAACAACAATCAGATATAATAGTATGCTAAACTCATAGGACTGTAAATCTCTGACACTGATGTCGATCTCGGCCAACTGATCGCGGTCTCAACTGTGTTAGAATCAGTCAGTATACTATCTTCAAATATCAGCTACTCTGAATACAATCTGTCTAAATCAAGATGCACATTTCAACAGTTTCTGTGTACCACTTTCTAGTTCTAAGAATATTCAATACAGTACTTAGATATTTAACAGAATCAGTCATATTATTCGAATATACCAGAATATCATAGATCAATTAATCAGAAAATCATCAAAATATTCTGAACACAGAGTTTATTAGTTCATAAACATAACTGAAGCATCCCAAAGATTAATACTTACTCCGATGTAAGTCTCAGGCCGTAAATTCTTTAACTGATCTTTCAATTCTTTCAATTCAATCAGTATCATTCGGCACGAAGTTCTAGAAATAATAACAGTACATTATATCGAGTCAAAGTTGAAATCAATCTTCCTGATTAAAAGCAAACCCGGAAGCTCATCTAGGACGACTTTAGCAACGCTCCTGTCACTGGCAAATCAGTCAATGATACGCTCCATCTCAGTATATTAACTGAATACATAAGGAATCACGCTGTTCCTTTCGATAATCATCGAGTTATGAACATCACATATGTCAAAGGTATTCTAAATCCAGAATCCTTACCGTACCATGTTCATTTTTCGGCCATTTCAGGTCCGAATCTTACCATTTCCTGGAAATGGTCTGCGATAGCTCTGTACTTGGCCAACACATCCATATCAATAATGCGATCAGAATCAGATAACACCAGTACAACACAAGCTAACTCAATCTCATTCTTGTCCTACTGCAGTATCCGATGTTTCACAGAATTTACTGATATCAAACCTCTCCCAAACAGGTAAAGAGATAACTACTGCAGTAAATAAGGACTCAACAGATAAAGCATATATCAATGCAATTCATTCAAAACTTATATACAGGATGTACAAATATTTCTCAATATATATACGCAAAATAATCATAAAAGATCAATTACCTGCCACTATATCATCAAGTGCATCCTGGGTCTGCTCCTTGGTTACTACAACCACTCTGGCTTCCTGCTGACCCTGGTTGGGACTGAGTAGAGGGTGGTTGGAAAGAGCGAACAATATAAGATGATCTATCGATCTAAGTCACTGATCCAGATGACTCTGCTCCCTGGAATCTTCGGGAACCTCTCTGTGGACAAACTCTAGCAAAGTGTCCTTGCTGTTTGCAAATGTTGCAACTACCATACACTCCTTGGCATTGCTCTGTGAGATGTATTCCTCCACAGGTTCTACAATAGACCCCGGTATAACTCGGGCTAGAACTACTGGAGCTAGATGAACCGCTCCCTAACTTCTTGAACTGCTTCTTTCGAGCTTTCAACTGTTATTTCTTCCCAATACTGCTACTACCAACCTCAAATTTCGAAGGGGATTGCAGGAATTGGGCTGGAGATGGTTGCTGTTTTTGGGATTGGATCACATACGGCCTTTCTTGTTGTCGAATCAAACTTGCTTCGGCTCTCTTTTCTCTATTCAAGGCGTCATAAAAATTATAGGGTCATTCCACATTTACCAATGCAATTATTCCAAGATTCAATCCATTAATAAATCGGTCAATCACAACTTCATCATTCCCAGCCACGTGAGGTGCAAAACATAGCAAAGTAGAGAATTTAGCAACATATTCTTCAATGTTTAGCTGACCCTGTTTCAAATTTCAAACTCTGCCCTCTTATCTTCTCGGTACGAACCTAAGAAAAACCTTTTATAGAATTCGACTTTAAAGATTTTCCACGTAATCACTGTACCATACTGTTCTAGGGCTTCTTTCGTTGCGATCCACCAACTCTTTGCGACTTCCCGTAACTGGTGCCCAATCAGTTTAAATCTCTGTTCATCTGGGTAATCGAGTGAATCAAATAGCATCTCGATACCGTCGAGCCAACTCTCACAATCACTAGTTGTCTCAATACCCCTCAGAATCGACGGTTGAAATGACTGAAACCTCATCAACTGTTTTTCCTTCAGAGTTTCTGACACATCCATCTGATCAGTCACCCTACTTCCTCGTTCTGGAATTCTTCGAGAAGGTATATCTGATGATCACAAGAGTTAGCAATCACATGAGACAAATCCGTCTCAGTCCCTTTCTGATCAGCTTACCTCTGATCAAGAATTGGTTCTGATTCGTTCTCAAATAATACACATTACCAAATCAACTCAGATATTCAGGTAACATGTGTCTTCAACAACAGTAAACACATATTGCAACATTAGCATATACAATGTAATTCAACATTATAAAAAATTACATGCTAGCAATCACATGCAAGGAAAGAAAACTCATTCTACCCCACTCACTAGCTTCTATCTCAGTCTCAAGAACCTACAATTCTAGACCTATTATATTGCTCTGATACCACCTGCTGTGGGGACCCGGACGCTAATTCGTGTCTTAATCATTATTAATGTCAAATATAACAATTAAGAAAAGTGAAACCAATTTTTTTTCCTTTTTAAATATAAATGCGGAAACGTAATATAATCTATCTGATATACATATCAATATCAAAGTACAAAACATGTACTACATGTCTCTATCTCAACTAGGTTCAACTACTATACATCCAGTGCAGAATCCTATCCTGCTTCTGGGCCCGGATCTCCACGCTATCTATAATCTATCATCCTCTTCCTGATCCTGATCCTGTCCCACCTGTTTTCAAGCACACATACAGACAAGACAACAGCCGGATAACTCCGCTGGGAATTACATTGTCAGTATAAATCATGTATACATGCATTTCATATAAACAAATATAACAGCAGGAAACAAATATTCATAACATGTATCAAAATCAGAACATGAATCAATATAAACTCTGAATCACACTCCGTGATTCTTAGACTTTGACTCGACTCATCCTAATCTAGGGATCCCGATCTGAATAAGAACATACACCCACCTACACTCCCGATGGGGGTGGTGGTACGTTCTTACTCACGGACTTTGGCTCTTTCCATATCGAATATCAGTAATAGAAGGAAATCCAATTCTATCCACTTCGATATAACCAAACATCCGGCGTCTTGACCTATCCGTCACAAACTTTGGCACTTTCGCCAAATCACTATCCTGTGACAATGTGCAATGTGCCAGTGACGATTCCATCACTATCCAGCATCTATGTCACTAGATCAATCGTCTACGACTAGGCGCATCTGTCCTATGACTCAATACATAAATCAATAGATCAAATATATCAATCTCTCATTCAATTGCAAATATTAATGCAATAAGGTGTAAAGTATGTGATTTTGGGAAACTCAAGTCAAATCAAACTCGAGTTGTGCAATCCCGCATCAACATAAATTTATACCTTTCTCTTCTAGGTCTGAGGAAGTCGAAGTCTCGAAATAAAATCTGTCCATACCCAATCTGGCAATGATAATTTCAAATAGGTACAATATAAGTATACACTCTAAAATCAATACTGAATATACTGTGTCAAAGTACAATTCAATTCACGGCCTGTTCTGATCAATATGCAAATCAAGACATAAGTTGATCAATGTCAACGATACAACGATACAATCTCAATCAAACGAATCTGATTAGTATCAATCTACTGATGTTTCGACGGCATAACAATACAATCTCAAAAACCTTGTCAATTTCAACATCACAGATATAACAACACGGCTCATACTCAATATCAGTACAACCCGAAATCTTGATAATAACAGATCATAATCTCGACTCTGTACAATCTCGCAATACCAGCAATACAATATCAGTATATGCGAATCAACAACTCATCTGATCCAAATCTGAATAATATCAATATACTCAGCGATACAGTATCAATCAAATATCAATCCCAACATCTCATGATCAATAACAATATAAATCTGATACCAAATCGGTCTAATCACGATCAAATCAACTCTGAAAATTCATAACAATTTTATACGGTATCTGTTCTTCAATCCGATTTCGATTATACGATGTCTGATTTCATAAGAACAACATATATCAATCGTATCTGATTCTGGCAGTTTCATAATTTCAAATCATATTAAAGTAACAAAACTTACGTCCAGTTGAAGCTCTCGTCGCTAGGAACTCAGTACTGTACTCAGATTCAAAATCAAACGGACGGATCTTACAATAACCTTCAAATTCTTTTGGAATGAATAAGCTTTCCCCGAAGCTTCTCTTTTCTCGTTCCTTTTCTAATTCATCAGGAATGAAGGTTACATATATATATATATATATATCTCGAGCATTCCAAGACCAATTGGATTATTTTCGTTTTGCATGCCGCGCGCATATGCGCGCCCAAGATCCGCGCATATGCGCCGGAAGTTTTATCCGGATACTTAACTACTGGACTGCTCGCGCATATGCGCGCACACAAGCCGTGCATACGCGCGAGACCTTCTGGTCACGCACAATTCCTTCCACACAACTCGGACATATTCGCGCGAGAGGTCTTCTGCCCATCTCGCGCATATGCGCGCATCTGTGTCGCGCAAATGCGCGAGGTGTACTGTCGTCGCACAATTTTCGTGTCTTCCTCCGTCTTGTCGGTTTAATCCTTCCCGTCTATAATCACATCAATTATCATCAAATCATTTCAGATCATGGTAATTAAATTCTCGGGCATTACACAACACCTTGTACAAACCCACTCCAAAAGTGCACCACCCAACTAGAACTCCTAGCACTCATGATTGCAGGCAGCACCTGACAATCCGAATAATGTTTAACATCTCTTATGCAAAGATTGTAAATACAATGTTTAATGTCTTTGTGTGAATACTCACTCAGCTAAACAATAAGCTCAACTCTCTGTGTATGTGAGTGATTGTGCGTTAATGTGTGAGAACTTATCTAATCAATACAACTAGGAAAACTGCATCTAGTAAGCTGATATGAAATGAACGTGCCCTATGTTTTCTTCACACGTTAGTATTTTGGTTGTAGTTTCGCTTCTTCTTCAATGGTCTTGATCTGTTATTTATAGTCGCTTAGCTTGCCGTACATGAAGACTCAATAATAATGTCTGTTGTATTTGCATGTGATTCTTTATGATATGCCTCTTCATTCTTACAATGGTTCTGGAAGCTTTCCTCTTTTAGCTCTGCTGCAACGTCCATTATCATGTCTTCGTCTATGAAGTTGCTTGTACCTTGTACCTTGTATATCCATGCTTATCTGGATTCCATTTGATATTCTTGTCGTGATATGGGAATTGATCGGTTAAAACTGATGATCTGAACTGGACTGGTGAAATTTTTTTGGACTGGTTCAGTTTTGGCAATCAGTTGGCGTCTCGATAACTTTAGTTTTGGCTTGGGAATTGATCAATTCGGGACCTGATCAGTTTCATATTTTATGCGCACTAGATAAACTTGGTAGAAACAAAATAACAAGTTTTGTTAACATCAAAATCAAGATTGCGAACATAAAATGTTCCAATAATATCCCCCTATTTGATGATAACAAGACTTTAACAGTTAAAAAGTAATTAATGAGTAAAACTAAAAAATAGCGATTAAAGAAAACTCAGTTTGAGGAATAAAAAAGCTTCCCCTCAAAAATTGAATTGGAAAATATTTTAGACAAAATTTTAACAGATAAATTTTTTTTAAAAAAATATCAATTCGAGGGATAAAATATTGAAACGATTTTAGAACTTTCCCTTAAAAACTAAATTAAAAACTCTTTTTTAAGATAAATTTTATTAGCCTTGGACATCCAAGCAGTTTAGGCAACGAAAATGAAATTGCAGTTCAGTTACTTACAAACTTAACTGGATAAACATAATGTTTATTTAATCAAATAAGCGTCCCTTGTCTCATACAATTAAGTACATCATCATTTGTAAGGGAAATTGCTATTGAAATAGCACATATTGAAGAACATTAAGTATAAGTCAGTTTTATACATAATAAAACTGTATATACCAATAACTGGTTGTCTTGAACACTTGAATTGTTGCATTGATTCTGTGTTTCTTTGTCACAAGAAAAGCTAACTCCTTGGACTTGATCTCTGTGCTTGAATACTGGTCTAGCTAATGCAAACTGGACTCAATTAATGTTGAAGCACATTGATCATTTGATCTGTCCTGATATGACAATGAATCGGCATCATACTGCTGATGATTAAGCTCCACTCACTCAACAGTTTCAACTAGAAGTTGGGTTTCGTCTGTTGATCAGTTGAACTGGTCGGTTTTTAACTTAATATAATCCACTGATATGTTTTGCAGAAATTCCAACAGGTAGGACTCAGAAACCCTGCAAGCTGATTAAAACACCAAAGCTTGGAATCTAGAAAAGTGGCTACAATGTTATTTGCAGAACCAATCCTCATTATTCTTTGCAACGCGTGTTAGATAAATTTTTTAAAAGGATTTTGAAAATAATATTAAGTATTTTTAACTAACATATTAAAATATTTTTAAAGAAAACAAATTTTAATCAGTTTTCAATTGTCATTCTTAGAACAGCTATGTAAGGTCCGAAATGCGATTATATAATTCAACTGCATGCAAATCTAGGAAGAATAAGAAATTCCTAATTAAATTATTTTAATGGCGTTTATTAAATGTGGTAATCATGTTTACATAGTTAAGATATGGTTTCCTACTAGAATGCATAAAATTGTGTTTTAAAGGTTATTCGAGACGCAATCGAGGAACGGAGACTGGAGACCATAAAATAGAAAAATATTTTTATTAAATGATAATTTTTATTTTTTTAATATATGGTATATTTTAAATGGTATTTTCGGAAATGGAAACTTTTGAGGTATTTTTACGCGCCGAGTCGTATTTTAAACTGATATTTGATTTTTGAAAACAAAGATTTATTTGGAACTCGGCTAATATTTCAAAACCTTTTCTAAAAAAAAAAATTTCCTACTATATCATGGGTCTATTATACCAAGATTATTGGGTCTAAACTTGTACCATGTATATAACAACCAAGGCCCCAAAACCCCACTCTACAACTTACAAACTCAAGCCCACAACCTAGAAACCCTAGGATTCTATCTCCACCAGCACACACACGGCCAAACACAAATTTCTAAGGCTTTTCACGTGATTTGAAGGGAATTCAGCAAGGTCTTCGCTCTGCCAACATTCCTCGCATCGCAAATTGTTTTTCGTGCATAAAAAATGCAAAGTGAAGGATCGAGTGTGCTAGTGTCTTTGAAGGCATTTCAATCACTATATTCTCGAATGAATTGCAATAGCTCGTGTTCTAAGAATGTTAACACCGATGAATTAAATCGAGTTTGGTTTAAACCAAGCGGAAGAAACTCGAAGTAATTCTTCGTGAAGAAGACTGTTGATTAGAAAACATTTTAACTCATGTAAACTAAATAACTGAAAAAGTGTAGATTGGTTTTTGCATTCATTAGTTCAGTTATGATGACAACTTAACTGACGGATACTCTAACTGATCCAAACAGTTTGAAAACAGCAGTTAATCAGTTAAATACACAAGATATTTTTATGGATGTTCGGAGACTTCAACTACTCCTAAGTCACCCCTTCTACCACCTCGGGTAGGATCCAATAGAAGACTTTGATTATACAACACTTTGTACAACCCACTCAGCTAGGACTTACACTACTGCATAAACTGAACTCCTATGTACGACTGAAGGAAGCACCTTCCAGCCAACACTTCTTTAACGTCTATGTGTCAAAGACTACATACACAAGTTTAACATCTTTGTGCATGACTGTGTTTGAGTGGTTAAGAGTATTTATGTGTGAGAACTTAACAAGGATGTTCACACACACTGAGGAAAACAAGCTTCTAAACTAAGAAGATAACACGTTAAAGTGTCCCTCTGCGCTGATTGCTTCTGAAAGCTGATGTTCAATGTGCGTGCTCTTTCTTTTCTCTCTTGTTTGCGTTGAAGCTTTTTGTTAGTATATCGTTCTTTTTCTTCAGCTTATTCTTGTTGAGTCTTTACTAATCTTCTCTTTATATAGGGGGAAAACTGAACGTATAGTGAGACTCATTTATTGTATTTGTTGTATCTTGAATTCGTTACTTGGACTTTGTGTCTCGATTTTTCGACTGCCCTTCTGAAACATTTTGTTTTAATGCTCTAATGCAACGTCCCTCGTTGTCCTTTGATTGGAAAATGGCTTTGTACCTTCTCGCACAACTGGAATCCACTGAAAGAGTTTTCCTTCATCTACAACTGAAAGATCTGACTCATGCTTCGAAATGGTCAGTTGAAATGATCTTCAGTTGGGCTGGTGAAATCAGTTGACTCGTCAGGTCTAGGTCGAAGGAGTTTATGGCTTGGATTGGTTAGGCTTGGTTCGAATTAGTGCAGGAAGTTCCAGCAGGTACCTAGGCTTGATAGAGGGTCTTAAATGGTTTTATAAGGTATGGTTACATGTTTATAAGTTATGGTCCAAGTTTGGTAAAGTTTGGTTAAGTTTTGAGTCGATTCAATTTAAATCAGGGTCCCACGTCTAATTTTTAAAACGAATTGAGAAATTAGTCGAGAAGCTTAAGTCCACGACTAAGAAATATTTATGGGTGTGATTTTAAGGTGTTATCTTAAGTTTGGATGGATTTTGATCGTCGTTTTAAGGGCTAAGAATAAATTGGGAAAGTTAGGTTTCAGAGCAAAACTGTAATTTAATATCTGAAAAATGTTAAATGTTTCGGCAATGCCCTGAATGTTGTAATGAATGTTAAAATGATTGTTTTGAAAGTTTATGGAATTTTAAGATAAAAAACGATAATGTCAAAATACGTGTTGGATGCTTAGTGTTTATAAGTGATGAAAATAATGAAAGGTTGAAGAAGGTGACTTGATTGTGAGTAATACGATGATATGATGATATGTAATGCAAAGGCCCGTATTTCGTATTCGTATTTTTACGGAATTATCAAAAAAAAAATTTTAATAAATAACTTGCCTCATTTATAAAATAAATCTATAAATTGATTTAACTTTAAAATAACAGCGGAAGTAAATTTTGAGTTTCAAAACAACAACTTAAAAATGATCCAACATATTAAAATCTGAATTTGTACATAAAAAGGTGAATAAACTTAAGCATGAGGTCCTCGGGTTCCTACTACTACTGACCCAAGCTAGCTCACTGGTCCCCGCCCTCAGTCTCAACCTCATCAGTACCTACAACAATCAAGTCTAGTAGGTCTAAAGACTCAGCATGCATATATCGGGAATAGCAATTAAATATATCATAAAATCGCATGCAACGTAAAAATATCGTATAGTAAGGCGTAACGTGAAAATCGTGTCATGAGTAAGTATAAATACGTGCATAACTGAAAATTGTATGTAAAAGCATGGCTCAGAAGAGCCCTATCATAACATTTCATATCATGAAATTATCTGGTAGAGATAATGTTTCAACGCAAGTAGCCTATAACATAACATGAACGTCTGATCAGACTAAACCGCAGTATACTGGGCGGTAGAGATCACCACAGCCCTTGGACTGGATATCCGTACCCATACATAATCGTAAACCTGTAGTAAGTCACCGGGTGGAGAGATCTCATAAGCGTGAGGCCACAAGACATATAACATATATCTCAAAATAAACATTTTATATTTTATGCACGTAATATAATTAAAAATCTGTTTTTACCGGATGAGTTGGATCATTCCCAGGCTGTCTACGACCTAATCGTAATATGAGACACATGAAAATAATCTCAACTTGGCAAAAACTTCATATCCGAACCAAAAACGAGATAAACGAGACCAACAACCTAATTTCCAACCATGGCTTCGCACAAACCCGAACTGACATTGAACCCTCGTTTAGCCATGATTAAAAATACACCTATCATACTGAAATAATATCCCTAAGAATTTTAATACACGAAAAATAGTGAATGGAGGCAAAAATCATGAAACTCTCTTTCGAGAGTCACTTTGGCACATTGCACCGTAAATTCTCGTACGACCTCTAAACTCAACCAAATCACAAACGACCAAAATATGACCATCATAACTCATTGGGTTACTGTCCAGTCCAAGGCCATAGGCTAAAAGCCAACCAAGGACTAGAAAAAGACCCCTGAACGGAAACAATTCTGCTGTCCAAGTGCAGTGGCAGCAGCTGCGCAAGAGGTATTTAATTTATGAAACAAATGGCCATTGAGCTTGAACCACCGACCTGGGTCTCTTACCACCACCCTAAGGCGTTGCTGGAACCATGGCTAAGGGCAATTTGCCAAACACAACTCAAGCAAATACCTAGGACAACCCACATCTCCAATCGAGAGCACCAAATTCTGTGAAGTGTGGTGTGTTGAAGTGTTGTGCTGTCTTGTGTCGTTCCAGTGGTCATATGACCAACCATGGCTCGATCTTGACATGATGAGTCATTGTGTGAACAATAGCTATGGGCTAGAAGCCAACCACAATCCACACAAACTACCCAAAGCCGAAACTCACTCACCCAAACTAGAAATGAAAACCGATGGGCATTTGTTTTGTTGTTGAAACAATTTTAATGGATCCATGAACCAAGCCTTGAAAGACTATCTTGGACACGTCTAGACATGCTAAGGGAGGGTTGTAATCATGGCTACAGTCCTTAGAACAGCCATGGTCTGAACACTCACCTTAGACAACCAACAACAAAAATTGTGGCTCAATACTGCACTAATGAAATGTTTTGCTGCCATGGCTTCAACTTGAGTGTATGTACTTAGACCAATGAACCATCAACACCCTAACACACTCTATATCATGCCTAGATGTAGCCTTGAGTGCCTTGAACCGAAGCAACACCCTGAAATCACAAGAACACACATCACCCGTGAATTTAAAGTAAATGGCCGAGGAGGGGCCTGCACGATTTCCTACAAGTTGTTGTCAAAATTTTGTTTTGTTCCTTGAATCATGAACATATAGTGGTTTAAAAATATCTATAGGACTTTATTGAAGAGGAAATAAACAATATATATATGCCTGGAAAATTTGTTTTGAATAAAAAAAAGCAATACGACGAACACGGCGCGGCGGGGTCGGACTTGTATTTTTCTTTCTTATTTCCTGCTGCTAACTCACGATTTTAGCTACTGTATTCACTGATATTTTTGAAGGTAAGGGTGGAGGAAATGCTAGGTAATGAAGGTGGAGGTTACAAGTGAGGAGTTTTATTGGCAAGTCTATTGTTTCTATTCTTGCTACACGAATTGAAGGGATTGACATGCAAGATTAGTGGGTTGAGGGAAATTACGTGGATGGGATGACCGAAATTTGTTACTAATTTGCAAGGTAAACTGTTGATTGAATCTTGTATTTTAAATCCTTAAGGTTTTAAACACCCATTATATATTTTAATGAATTAACAGCTTAAATTAGGGCAACAATCTTGCATGGCATGGCTTGGTCTTAAAATTAATTATTAAAATGTTAGGTTTTAATTTCTTGAATATAATAGGTCTAGATTAATTTTATCTCAATTGGTTACACATTTTAATTTAGGCTTTAATAAATATTAGACATAAAAGAACTTATTTAATAACTTAACTCCAATTAATTTAATAAATCTTAAAAACATTCTTTATCAATAAAATAAATTATTCATTGGCTTAGATTAAATTTAGGATTATTTTCTTATTATTAATCTTATCTCGATTCTCCAAACTCCTCTCCGGCCTCGCGTATTTATCGGAAAAGATAAAACTAAACTTCTGCGATTAAAATACATAGTCATGACTTAACAAAGTTTAAAAAGGAAATAAACCCTTCATTTATATATAAAAATCATTTTTAACTTAAATAATAGTAATTATTCATGGCTTATACGTAATCTGATTTTTCGAGTTATACAACTCTCTCCCCATTAAAAGAAATTTTGTCCTCGAAATTAAAACTTAACGAATAACTCGGGATATTGACTCTTTATTTCTGGCTCGGATTCCCACGTAGCTTCTTCCTCCGAATGATTAAGCCATTTGACATTCACTAGCTTCACCAGTTTGTTCCGAAGCTTTTTCTCTTGTCTGTCTAAGATTTGCACTGGTCCTCATTCTATCACGGATGTTGACTACTAGGTCGACAGTCTGCTGAATAATCTCTGGACCCAATCCTGATATCTCCCCTACTTCATCCCAGGCGATCTACACTTACGATTGAACGGTGCTTCATATGGAGCCATACCTATAGAAGACTGAAAATTGTTGTTATAGGTGATCTCCACCAATGTCAACTTCGGCTCCCAACTCCCTGAGAAATCGATGACACATGCACGAGAATATCCTACAAAATCTGGATAACTCTCTCTGACTGACCATCTATCTGAGGGTGGAAGGTTGTGCTAAACAACAACTTCGTACCCATAGGTGAATGCAAAATCTTCCAAAATGAGGAAGTGAATCTAGGATTTCGGTCAGACACTATAGAAACGGGAATACCATGAAGTCTGACTATCTCTCGGATATACAACTCTGAATATTAAATCATGATGAAAGTCGTCTTAATATGCAAGAAGTGCGCTGATTTGGTAAGAAGATCAATAATCACCCAGATAGCATTTGACCCTCTAACTGACTTCGGCAAACCGACAACGAAGTCCTTGGTAATATTCTCCCACTTCCACTCGGGAATAGGAAGAGGCTTGAGCATACCTGCTGGTCTCTGATGTTCCGCTTTCACTAGCTGACACGTCAGACACTCGGGTACAAAACGTCTGATATCCTTCTTCATCCCGTGCGACCAATACAACAACTCCAGATCTTTGTACATCTTCGTACTCTCAGGATGAATAGAGTACGGCGACATATGGGCCTTAGATAAAATATCCGCTCGAATAGATTCGCCTCTAGGAAGACACATTCTGTCTCGATATCTCACAATACCGTCGCTAACTGTATAGAAGATATTGTCCTTGGCCTCATCTCTCTGCCACCACTTCGCCAACTGCTCATCTGCTGGCTGTCCATTGCGAATACGGTCTAGAAGAGAAGACTGAATCAACAAAGTAGATAGACGGGGAACTCTACCTCGAGGAAATGTCTCCAGATCAAACTTCTGCATCTCAAACTGAAGAGGCCTCGTAATCCCCAAATGAGCCATCACTGCGACTTTCTAGCTTAACGCATCCGCAACTACATCAGCTTTGCCAGGGTGGTAGCTAATGTCACAGTCTTAGTCCTTCACTAGCTCCAACCAACGCCTCTGACTCATATTCAACTCTTTCTGCATAAAGAATTACTTGAGGCTCTTATTGTCGGTAAAGATCTGGCATTTCTCTCCGCACAAATAATGCCTCCAAATCTTCAAGGCAAATACGACAGCTGCCAACTCTAGATCGTGGGTAGGGTAATTCCTCTCATGGATCTTCAACTGACGAGAAGCATAAGCTATCACCTTCCCATGTTGCATCAACACTGCGCCTAAACCGAGCTTCGAAGAATCGGTATACAAAACAAATCTCCTGGCCCTGACGACATGGCCAATATTGGCGCTGAAATAAGAGCTTGCTTTAAAGAATCGAAGCTTTTTTGACACTCATCGCTCCACACATACTTAGAATTCTTCTTGGTCAACGACGTGAGTTGAACTGTGATAGAGGAGAATCCCTGAATAAACTTCCTACAGTATCATGCTAGTCCAAGGAAATTACGGATCACCGATGCATTTTGGGGCATAACCCAATATCTTACTGTTGCAACTTTCAGTGGGTCTACATCAATACCGCTACTAAAAATGACATGGCCTAAGAACGTTACCTTCTCTAACCAGAATTCACACTTACTGAAATTCGCGAATAACTTGTGCTTTTGCAAGGTCTGCAATACTGCGGTCAGATGTCTGCTATGTTCCTCTTGATTCTTCGAGTAGACGAGAATGTCATCAATGAATACTATCACGAACTGATCAAGATACGGCTGCAATACGCGATTCATGATATCCATGAAGATCGTTGGCGCATTCGTCAAACCGAACGACATCACCAGGAACTCGAAGTAGCCATAACGAGTCCTAAAAGAAGTCTTGAGAACATCGGCGTCTTATACCCTCATACACAGAGAGTTGAGCTTATTGTTTAGCTGAGTGAGTATTCACACAAAGACATTAAACATTGTATTTGTAGTCTTTGTATAAGAGATGTTAAACATTATTCGGATTGTCAGGTGCTGCCTGCAATCTTGAGTGCTTGGAATTCTAGTTGGGTGTTGCACTTTTGGAGTGGGTTTGTACAAGGTGTTATATAAATCAAAGTCTTCTAGTGAATCCTACCCGAGGTGGTAGAAAGAGTGACGTAGGAGTAGTTTAAGTCTTTGAAATTCTATAAACATATCTTGTGTCTTTAACTGTTTAACTATTGTTTCAAAACTGAATTGACCAGTTCAGCTGAAGCCCGAACTGATCCCCTTATTTCAGTTATTCAGTTTACACAAGCTAAAAGCTTTAAACTGTTTAGTTTTCTTAAAAAAAGATTATTTCGAGTGTCATCCGCATGGTTTGAAAACGAAAATCAATTTAATTCACCGGTGTATTCATTCTTAAAACACAAGCTATTGCAGCTTATGGAGAATATTGTGTTTGAAGCACCTTCAAGGGTACCGATCCTTCAATTGATATCAGAGCTAGCAGTACAAAAAAGGACATTTGAAAACTGATTAAATTTGTTTTCTTTAAAAATATTTTACAAGTTGTTTTAAAGTACTTAATATTACTTTCAAAATCCTTTCAAAAAATTTATAGAACACGCATTGCAAAGACTACAGAGGATTGGTTCTGCAACTAACATTGTGGTAACTTCTCTAGACTCCGAGATTTGGTGTTTTAATCAGCTTGTAGGGTTCTGAGTCCTAACTGTAGGAATTTTTGCAAACTTGATCAGTGGATTAGATTTCAATTGCAAGACGACAAGTGCAACCGATCAATAGATGAAACCCAACTTATAGTTGAAACTGGTAGATGATTGGAGCTTAATCATCAGTAGTATGCCGCCGATTCATTCATATCAGATTAGATCAAATAATCAATGTGGTTCAGCATCAGTTGAGTCTAGTTTGCATCATCTATACCAGTTTGTAAGCATAGAGATCAAGTCCAAGGAGTTAGCTGTTCTTCTAACAAAGAAACTTCGAATCAATGCAACAATTCAAGTGTTCAAGGCAACTGGTAGTTGATATATCTTATGTGTGAAACTGGATGATACTTAATGTTGTTTAATATGTGCTGTTCTAATAGCAATTTCCATTACAAATGATGATGTAATTAAAAAGGACGCTTATTTGAATAAATAAACATTATGTCTATCCAGTTAAGTTGTGAGGCCCGGGGCCGAAGAGGGCGGGGGGTGATTGTCGGTGCCATCAGTTACACGGACAATGAGCGGCTCCTGGCAGGCTTCTAGGTGGAGGGAACATGAATGTACCGACTCATACGGGAATCAGAGGGATTCCGAGACTGTTCAATGTAATGGACTGTACAGTTGAAGAGGGCTTAAAAAGATTTGAATGGTACTACTCATATCACGAAGGTGCATCTTCTTTTCGGTAGCTCATCACATAAAAACTCCAAAGTTAAGCGTGATTGAATTTGGGCCATTTTGGGATGGGTGACCTCCTGGAAGTTTCCCAGGGTGCGTGTGAGTGAGGACATAAGCACGCTGGAAAGATCCGTCTTGTTATAGTGAGGACAGTTATCGAATTTGGGGCATTACAAGTGGTATCAGAGCCGACCTCTCTTAGTACGGTGTGGTTCGAGGACGAACCAAGCGGAAGCTGGTGGGCATGTGAGGCCCAGGGCCGAAGAGGGAGGGGGGTGATCGCCGGTGCCATCAGTTGCACGGACAATGAGCGGTTCCTGGCAGGCTTCTAGGTGGAGGGAACATGAATGAACCGACCCACACGGGAATCAGAGGGATTTTGAAACTGTTCAATGTAATGGACTGTACAGTTGAAGAGGGCTTAAAAAGATTTGATCAAAAATGGGATTTTATTTGGGTATTATTACTCGCAAGATTTATTTTTATACGGTACGCAAATTCTATCGAATCTGGGGCGTTACAAGTGGTATCAGATCCGACCTCTCTTAGTACGGTGTGGTTCGGGGATGAACCAAGCGGAAGCTGGTGGGCATGTGAGGCCCGGGGCCAAAGAGGGCGGGGGGTGATCGCCGGTGCCATTAGTTGCACGGACAATGAGCGGCTCCTGGCAGGCTTCTAGGTGGAGGGAACATGAATGAACCGACCCACACGGGAATCAGAGGGATTCCGAGACTGTTCAATGTTGTAAGGCCCGAGATGTTAGTACAATAATTTGAGATTAATCTGAAATGATTGATTCATCAATGGAAATGATTATAGACAGAACGGATTAGCTGGAGAAAAGTAATGCCCAAGATTTTAAGTTGATAAAATGAGATTTTGAAAGAGGGCATGCGAAGAAAGACCGCACCTGCAGTCGAAGAAGGACCGCACCCGCGGTCAATATTAATGAAATTGGGAAGAGGAGGCTGAAGCCTCACCGCACCGGCGGTGTTAGCAGGGACCGCACCCGCGGTGCAGTACCGCACCCGCGGTCTTGACATGTACCGCACCCACGGTCGTGCAATTTCGGAAAATGAAAAGACTGCCGAAGCATGAGCGCACCCGCGGTCTTACACGTACCGCACCCGCGGTGCAGCGTGTTTTGCTAAAATTGTGCCACCTCGTCGAATTCATGCATGGATATATATAAACGAAATCCTTCAGAATTATTCAGCAAAACTCAGAGAAAGGGTCGAAGCTTTGGCACAGAAAATCCTTACGCCTTTTGCGAGAAATCCGTCCGTCTGATTTTGAATCCTGACTTCGGTATCGAGTTCCAATCGACGTAGGCTACAACTGGACGTAAGTTTTACTACGTTTTGACATGCTTTGAAATTATGATATTGTCAGAATTGAATGGAACTCATATATGTTGTTCTTGACATATTAGAAATCATAGAATCGAAGTCAGATTAAGAAACGAACTGATTATAGAATTGTTATGATTTTTAGAGTTGAGTTGAATAAGAATTGATATCAAGATTGAGTGATTATCGAGTATAAGATGTTAGAATTGATATCTGACTGATATGGTATTACTTGATATATTGAGATTACGATGTTATGCCGTTGAAACAGAATTTGATTGAATTCTGATTATATCCAGTATTGATTGAGTGGTGTATTGATACCATACCCTCGATATTGTTATTGTCAGACTGAGTATTGACAGGCTTGGGGTTCGAGACTTCGACAGAGTCAGAGTATCAGAAAGAAAGGTATAAATTAATGTTGAGTTGGGATTGCACAACTCGAGTGAGGTTTGACTCGAGTCTCCCTAAATCACATACTGTCATTTATTGCATTGATATTTGCAATTGATGAGACTTATGATTGTAGTCTATTGATTTATAGCTACTGCATGTAATGACTGCTGATTTGCTAGTCATCGATTGATTTACTTAGATACTGAATGCATGTATTGATTACTGAGTCGTTGAGTCATTGGCTGATTCGCCTAGTCACCGGCTGATTCGTCTGGTTATGGGCTGATTCGCCTAGTCACTGGCTGATTCGCCTAGTTATGGACTGATTCGTCTAAACTTAAGCTGATTCGCTTAATTACAGGCTGATTCGTCTGGTTATTGGCTGATTCGCCTAATTCTTGACTGATTCGTAAATTCTGCGGCATGATTCTCCCAGACACTGGATATATGAATTATATCGATGCCGTTTAGGGATTGATTCATTCCTATCGACTGAGATTCGATATAATTACCTATATCCAGACATCGGGATCCCTAGAATAGAGTTGAGTCGAGTCTGAGACGACGCGTCAGTTGAGTCGAGTCTGAGACGACGCGTCGGTTGAGTTGAGTCTGATACGACACATTGATTAACATTGTTTATATCATTCATGTTTATTGAATGCTTGATATTGATTTATGTTTCTGATTTGAGACATGTTATGAATAATTGTTATATGCTTTTATATATGTTTTTATATGATTGCATGTATACATTGTTTGTACTGGGATTCATTCTCACCGGAGTTATCCGGCTGTTGTCTTGTTTTGTATGTGTGCATGACAACAGGTGGGGCTGGATCAGGGTCAAGAAGAGGATGAGAGAAGATAGATAGCGTGGAGGCTCCGGACTTGATTTAGAAATAGGGTTAGACACTTGATATTAGCTGTTAAACCCTAGTTGAATAAATGTATGTTGTACACGACTTGTACTTTTATACTGAGATGTATATATGTTCAGGACTTGTACTTAGATCTGAGTAGTGATCTTGTAAATGAAATAGGATTTATTTCATACGCTGCGTACGTTTCTGCTTTGTATTTTAAAAAAAAAATTTAGACCCTGTTTTTATAACTGATTAATTAGTCCCCAATGATGATTAAGAACATGATTAGCGTCCGGGTCCCCACAACAGGTGGTATCAGGGCGATAGATCCTTTAGATTAAGATAGAAGAGGCTAGTGAGCGGAGTAGATTGAGTTTTCTTGCCTTGCTTGTGATTGTTAGCATGTTGTACTGCTTTATATAATACATGTTACTTGATTTATCTGATTTGATTTTGTAATATGTATTATTGGGAACGAATTTGAATTGATTCTCGATCAGCAGTAAGATGATCGGAGGAGGGACTGAATTGAAACAGGTTTGTGGGATTGGGTTACTAATCCTTTTGATATTCAGATATGCCTCCGAGACGAATACCAGAACAGGGTAGTACATCGAATCCTCCAATGGATGTAACACCGACTCCAATGGAAACCTTGCTAAAGAGGTTTCAGTCATTCAAACCACCCACTCTGAAAGGTACTGAGACATCAGTCGAGTGTGAGAGTTGGTTAGGTAGCATTGAGTTGCTGTTTGATTCACTGGAGTACAGTGATGAGCGCCGGATTAAATTGATTGGGCACCAGTTGCTGGATGTTGCACAAAGCTGGTGGGTTACAATGAAGAGGGCCTTGGAGCAACGATGTACGATTATTACTTGGGATGTATTTAAAACTGAGTTTTATCAGAGATTTTTCCCAATATCGTATAGAAAAGACAAGGGGGCGGAGTTTGCCAATTTGAGACAGGGTCAGCTGAACATTGAAGAATATGTGACCAAGTTCTCTACCTTGTTGAAGTTTGATCCACATGTGGCTGGAAATGACGAAGCCGTTGCTGATCAGTTCATCAATGGCTTGAATCCTGATATTTTTACATTGGTGAACACAGGACGACCGAATAACTTTGCTGATGCCATGAATAGAGCAAAGGGCGCGGAAGCGGGCCTGATAAGGCAGAGAGGAGCTGAATTTGTTCCTCCAGTGTTGAGACCACCGCAACCACCTCTCCGATTCGAGAGTGGCAGTAGCAGTGGTGGAAAGAAAGATTTTCTGAAGGTTAGAGGAAAGCAGTTTAAGAAATCTGGCGGCAGTTCTTCTGGCTCTAGTGATTCTCAGCAGAGTTATACAGGCGTTTACTGCGGAAATTGTGGTGGGAGACATTCCACTAAGCAATGCCAAGGAGTACTTGGTAGCTGCCACTTCTGCAAGCAACATGGACATTTTGCCAGAGTATGTCCACAGAGGGGTTCCCAAAGATTCCAGGGAGCTGAACCATCTGGATCAGCGGCAGAGTGGAGTAGATGATCAGTGGCTGTTCATTCATTTCAGCCAGCACCATCTCAGTCACAGCAGAGGCCGGGAGGAAGCCAAACAGTTGGCCAGCCTCCTAGACAGCAGGCCAGAGTATTTGCTTTGACCGAGGAGCAGGCTCAGGAAGCACCAGATGATAATGATGCAGGTAACTGATTTGTTTGATTATCCTGCATATGTATTGAGGGATACCGGTGCTTCACATACTTTTATTTCTGAAAGATTTGCATTGATGCATGCATTATCTGTTGAATCCCTATTTACTGTAGTATTTGTTTTGTTCCTTTGGGAAAAGATCTTGTATCAGTGATTTCTGTTAGATCTTGTATACTACAGTAGGATGAGAATGAGATTGAGTTAGATCGTGTGGTAGCTTGTATTGTGCTAGTGTTCTCTGATTTTAGTACGGCATTACTGATATTGATATGCTGACTAAGTACAGAGTTATCATAGATTAGTTCCAGAAGATGGTGAGAATCAGACCTGAGATGACCAAGAGATGAATATTGTACGATAAGAATTCTAGACTGAGAATTCCTTTGATCTCCGTACCATCTATGACTCGATTATTACAGAAAGGAGCAGAATGACTCCTTATGTATTCTGTTGATTTACTGAAGCTGAGTCTATCGTTGGTTGATTTACCAATGATAAGAAAGTTCTCGATGTTTTCTCTGATAAGACTTCAGATCTGATTCCAATCAGAGAGATTGATTTTAGTCTTGAACTGATCTTAGAAATTGTTGAAATTTTGAATCCTGATTGAGACAGATAGTAGACAATAAAGATTATATTGTACAGTCCGAACCAGAGCTGATTTCGAAACGATAGCAGTGTAAAAAAAAGCTGATTAGGATGTTTAGAACTCAATATCGATAATCAGAACAGAGTGTCGATCAGAGTAACATATATGTGATTTTATATGTTGTATGAGATTGATTATTCTGTGATGTCATATGTGTCAGAATTGTACCGTAAAGCTTGATATTGATAGTCAGAGCCGAATACCAGGTAGGTATTTCCTCTTTAATTTATGTTATTAACTGATTTGTGTATATCAAATAGTTCGAATCAGAAAGAACAGATATTGTTAGAAGCTTACAGTCATGGATTCAGTGTTCAGTCTGATGATTGAGACTGTATTGTATTCAGGACAGATAGTTGAGATATAGACAGATGAGATCAGTTATAACAGAAATGTCAGGATTGTATGGAAATGTTGGCAGAAATTGTACTGATATGTCTAAATTGCTAACAAAAAAGATAGAAAGATAGAAATCAGAAGAATTATTACAGAATTGTAAAGTTCTAAATAGAAATGAGAGTACATTTCTATAGCCTTCGTAATGAAATTACCGTCATTTTACAGATTGTAATATGATATGATTAAGATTGACAGATTGTTCAATCTATATCTATCAGTTTGTACTAGATAATGTACAAACATGATCAAATGACACCGATTGATGTCAGAGAAGTGGTTAGAAAGATCAGAATGCCACCATAGAATGTATCAGAAGAGTGATTAGACTGCACTGAATGCCTAAATTGACGATATCATACCATGATTTTTGGTTGATTTTGTATTTTTGGTAGAATAGATCACAAACTCTTTCACCTATCGTCTATAGATTGACGAATAATCAGAGCGAATTATCCAGATACTGGAGAATACCCAGGAACTGTAGTGCTATATTTTAGCACTAGTTGACATGATTTATTGTCATTTGTAAATTGTGTACAACAACAGCTTTCAAACGAGTATTGAGATAACTCCTTTTGAAGCGTTGTACGGAAAGATATATGGATCCTTTCTTTATTGAAATGTATCTCTGAGGTTCCTAAGATTGAATCTGAAATGATCTGAGATATGACTGGAAAGATCAAGCTATTTCAGAAGAGAATGAAAATAGCTCATGATAAACAGATTGAATATGCCAACGTCGGACGATGACTGTTGGTATTTGAGATCAAAGATCGAATATATCTTAGATTTGGGATAGCAGATTCGGTAACAGCTGATAGTGTTGAGTGTTACGGACTGTTAATGGGTATATACGGATGTTGTATAACCAGTATTACGAGATTGACTTTATCAGAGCTATTTGTAGAAATATAATTTGATATGAAATTGAAATTTCAGAACAGATTCATTGCGATGAGTTTCTGATTTAAACTCTGCATACATTTCTTCGGATACATCTGAAGTGATTACTTGCGAGTTCGAGGACGAACTCAGATCTAAGAGGGGGAGAAATGTAAGGCCCGAGATGTTAGTACAGTAATTTGAGATTAATCTGAAATGATTGATTCATCAATGGAAATGATTATAGACAGAACGGATTAGCTGGAGAAAAGTAATGCCCAAGATTTTAAGTTGATAAAATGAGATTTTGAAAGAGGGCATGCGAAGAAAGACCGCACCTGCAGTCGAAGAAGGACCGCACCCGCGGTCAATATTAATGAAATTGGGAAGAGGAGGCTGAAGCCTCACCGCACCCGCGGTGTTAGCAGGGACCGCACCCGCGGTGCAGTACCGCACCCGCGGTCTTGACATGTACCGCACCCACGGTCGTACAATTTCGGAAAATGAAAAGACTGCCGAAGCATGAGCGCACCCGCGGTCTTACACGTACCGCTCCCGCGGTGCAGCGTGTTTTGCTAAAATTGTTCCACCTCGTCGAATTCATGCATGGATATATATAAACGAAATCCTTCAGAATTATTCAGCAAAACTCAGAGAAAGGGTCGAAGCTTTGGCACAGAAAATCCTTACGCCTTTTGCGAGAAATCCGTCCGTCTGATTTTGAATCCGACTTCGGTATCGAGTTCCAATCGACGTAGGCTACAACTGGACGTAAGTTTTACTACGTTTTGACATGCTTTGAAATTATGATATTGTCAGAATTGAATGGAACTCATATATGTTGTTCTGGACATATTAGAAATCATAGAATCGAAGTCAGATTAAGAAACTGACTGATTATTGAATTGTTATGATTTTTAGAGTTGAGTTGAATAAGAATTGATATCAAGATTGAGTGATTATCGAGTATAAGATGTTAGAATTGATATCTGACTGATATGGTATTACTGGATATATTGAGATTACGATGTTATGCCGTTGAAACAGAATTTGATTGAATTCTGATTATATCCAGTATTGATTGAGTGGTGTATTGATACCATACCCTCGATATTGTAATTGTCAGACTGAGTATTGACATGCTTGGGGTTCGAGACTTCGACAGAGTCAGAGTATCAGAAAGAAAGGTATAAATTAATGTTGAGTTGGGATTGCACAACTCGAGTGAGGTTTGACTCGAGTCTCCCTAAATCACATACTGTCATTTATTGCATTGATATTTGCAATTGATGAGACTTATGATTGTAGTCTATTGATTTATAGCTACTGCATGTAATGACTGCTGATTTGCTAGTCATTGATTGATTTGCTTAGATACTGAATGCATGTATTGATTACTGAGTCGTTGAGTCATTGGCTGATTCGCCTAGTCACCGGCTGATTCGTCTAGTTATGGGCTGATTCGCCTAGTCACTGGCTGATTCGCCTAGTTATGGACTGATTCGTCTAAACTTAAGCTGATTCGCTTAATTACAGGCTGATTCGTCTGGTTATTGGCTGATTCGCCTAATTCTTGACTGATTCGTAAATTCTGCGGCAGATTCTCCCAGACACTGGATATATGAATTATATCGATGCCGTTTAGGGATTGATTCATTCCTATCGACTGAGATTCGATATAATTACCTATATCCAGACATCGGGATCCCTAGAATAGAGTTGAGTCGAGTCTGAGACGACGCGTCAGTTGAGTCGAGTCTGAGACGACGCGTCGGTTGAGTTGAGTCTGATACGACACATTGATTAACATTGTTTATATCATTCATGTTTATTGAATGCTTGATATTGATTTATGTTTCTGATTTGAGACATGTTATGAATAATTGTTATATGCTTTTATATATGTTTTTATATGATTGCATGTATACATTGTTTATACTGGGATTCATTCTCACCGGAGTTATCCGGCTGTTGTCTTGTTTTGTATGTGTGCATGACAACAGGTGGGGCTGGATCAGGGTCAAGAAGAGGATAAGAGAAGATAGATAGCGTGGAGGCTCCGGACTTGATTTAGAAATAGGGTTAGACACTTGATATTAGCTGTTAAACCCTAGTTGAATAAATGTATGTTGTACACGACTTGTACTTTTATACTGAGATGTATATATGTTCAGGACTTGTACTTAGATCTGAGTAGTGATCTTGTAAATGAAATAGGATTTATTTCATACGCTGCGTACGTTTCCGCTTTGTATTTTAAAAAAAATTTAGACCCTGTTTTTATAACTGATTAATTAGTCCCCAATGATGATTAAGAACATGATTAGCGTCCGGGTCCCCACAAATGTAATGGACTGTACAGTTGAAGAGGGCTTAAAAAGATTTGATTGGTACTACTCATATCACGAAGGTGCGTCTTCTTTTCGGTAGCTCATCACATAAGAACTCCAAAGTTAAGCGTGCTTAACTTGGGACAATTTTGGGATAGGTGGCCTCCAGGGAAGTTTCTCAGGGTGCGTGTGAGTGAGGACATAAGCACGCTGGAAAGACCCGTCTTGATACAGTGAGGACAATCATCAAATCTGGGGCGTTACAAGTGAAATAAACATACATTTAATGCTTTAAAAACAATTAAATAAAATACCAAAGAAGTTTAATAACTTGCATGCATGCCAATTTTTTTTTTAAAAAATATATATTTATTAACATGCTAAATTACCACTTCTTAAATAATTCTTTATTAACTTATCTCAATAATTTAACTGAATTAACTGAAAAGATAACAATTAAACTACTGCGTAAAATAAATAAATTTAAAGAAAATAATTTAAATACTTATACGATAAAAATCATTTTAATTTTAAATACTAGAATTATGCATGGCTTATACGCAATCCAATTTACGGGTTCTACATAAGTTGTATGTAATTGGACTGCCATTTCAATTTTGTTGCCTAAACTGCTTGAATGTCCAAGGCTGATAAAATTTATCTTAAAAAGGAGTTTTTAATTCAGTTTTTAAGGACGAGTTTTAAAATCTTTTAAATATTTTATCCATCGAACTGAATTTTTTTTTAAAAAAAATTATCTTTTAAATTTTTTTTTAAAATCTTTTCAATTCAGTTTTTTATGGGGAGGTTTTTGTTTATTCCTCAAACCGAGTTTTCTTTAGTCGCAAAATTTTTAAATTTTTACTCATTAAATACTTTAACTATTAAAGTTTTGTTATCATAAAAAAAGGGGAGATTGTTGGAACATTTTATGTTCGCAATCTTGATTTTGATGTGGGGACCCGGACGCTAATTCATGTCTTAATCATTATTAAAGACAAATAACAATTAAGAAAAGTGGGACTAAATTTTTTTAAAAAAAATATAAATGCGGAAACGTAATGTAATTTATTTAATATACATGTCAGTATAAAATTACAACGCATGTACTATAGATATATATATTAACTAGGTTCAACATCTATACATCAAGTGTTGGATCCTACTCTGATTCTGGGCCCGGATCTCCACGCTAACTATACTCTCTCATCCTTTTCCTGATCCTGATCCTGTCCCACCTGTTGTCAAGTACACATACAAACAAGACAACAGCCGGATAACTCCGGTGAGAATTACATTCTCAGTATAAATCTTGTATACATGCATTTCATATAAATAATTATAAAATCATGAAATAAACATTCTTAACATGTATCAAAATCAGAAACATAAATCAATATAAACTCTGAATATAACATGTATCAAATCCGACACATGAATCAACACAAACTCTGAATCACACTCAGTGACGCATTGACTCAGACTCGACTCGTCCTAATCTAGGGATCCCGATTGGAATAAGAACATACACCCACCTACACTCCCGATCGGGGTGGTGGCATGTTCTTATTCACGGACTTTGGCTCTTTCCATATCGAACACCAGTAATAGAAGAAACTCCAATTCTATCCACTCCGATATAGCCAAACTTCCGGCGTCTTGGCGAATCAGCCACAGATTGGGCCTATCGACCCTGTTGTCTATATTGAACATCAGTAATAGAAGAAACTCCAATTCTATCCACTTCGATGTAGCCAAACCTTGGTGACAATGTGCAATGAGCCAGTGACGATTCCATCACAATCAGGCACACCTGTCACGGGATCAAATGTATACGACTAGGTACATTCGCCTATGACTCAATACATACATTGTCTATAAATCCATAGATCACAGATATCAATCACACTCAATTGCAATTAACAATGCAATAACATAAAGTATGTGATTTTGGGAAACTCAAGTTAAATCAAACTCGAGTTGTGCAATCCCACATCAACATCAATTTATACCTTTATCTTCTCCGTATGATGAAGTCGAAGTCTCTATTTCAAATCTGTCCATACCCAAATCTGGCAATGACAATATCGAGCAGGCACACTATCAATATATGAAAGGATCGGTTAAACTAATAAAGAGTGTTTAGAAGGGGGGTTGAATAAACACTTCTCGAATTTAAGTATTCTTCGACAATGTGAGTTCAACTATGTTACAAAGTGAAACTAAATATCCCGTCGGTCAATGACAATCAGTTAAACTGAACAAAACAGTTGTGGAAAATGAACTGACTGAAAGATAGAGTATCTAATTGAAAATAATGACTGAAGTAAAGATAACACAATATGTTTCTGGATAGGATATCCACTAAAAGACTTTGATCAAATACAAGATACTACACTGACCCACTTCAGTTTGGACTTATCACTTTGCCACAACTGAAACTCTTAGTATATAACACTTTTACAGATGGTAACTGATGTTAGCACAACTTAGAAAATCTATCAAAGATTACAAAGTGCTTTTTAAGCTCGAGAATGTAGCCTTGAATGCTACTGATAAAACTAGTAAGCGAGATCTTTTGGCTTCTGAGTATGAGTAGATATTTTAGCAGAGTAACAGCAAGTAGAATGAAATAGCTAAGATCAGTTGTTTTCTTCGGCTGCTATCTTCGATTATTTATAGGTTTCTCTCTCAACAGTAACATTAAAGGATATTTGAATATTCTAACCGTTGATTGACACGTCGATATACTCTGACAGTCGTACACTGCTTTTCTAAAATGCGGCGTTCCACTACCAGTTGCAGGTAGTTGCACTATTTGTCGGTTGTCCCTTTCAACTGATGACGTGTACAGCTGAGAGATCAGCTGGTAAAGAATCAGTTGACGAGAATGAACTTCAGTTGTATCGATTAGTTAACTGAGTTCAGCTGATGACGTGTTCAGTTGACGATTAGTTCAGTTGGTTCATCTTTTGTCGAAACACCGGAATTAAGTTTCCATCAATTTTCCCCTTTATGGTGTTTGACAAAACTAGAGTAAAATATAACTGAATAACTGAACTCATAGTAGATAAAGTAAGATGTAGATTAACTGAATCAAATGAATTAGTATTTCTTCAAACAAATACAAGAGAGACTGCTTCTAAGGTTTCTTCTGTTGTTGTTCTAAGATCTCTTTGATTTCTTTCCCCTTTTTGTCAAACAGCTCCATTTTGAGAGATAATTTCCGAACGTCAAGTGAAAGTAGCTTGACAGAGGATGAAATATTATCGATGGCAGTAGACATTGTGACTTGTAGCTAGGGATGTAAATGAACCGAACTGTTCGCGAGCTTTTCGGATCTCGGCTCATTAAAAAGCTCGTTCGGGCTCGTTCGTTAAGCTTTTCGAGCCAAGCCTGAGCCTTATTTTGGGCTCGACAATTTTGTGGAGCCGAGCTTGAGATTAATGATGTTCGGCTCGTTAGCTTGTGAACATGTTCGATAATAGGTTCGTGAGCTCAAAATTGAGCTCGGCTCGTTTAGCAGGCTCGTGAGCTCGGGATCGAGCTCGGCTCGTTTAGGTAGATCATGAGCTCGAATTTGAGATAATTAATGAGTTATAATATTAAAATAATTATGTGTGATAAATAATAATAAATTAAAAATTAAAAATTATATTAAAAATGTGAATGTTATGGCAAAATTCCATATTCCCGTAACCTCATCCTCATCTATTCCAAATCCCAAACCCTATTCGGCTATTCCCGTAACCTCACCTATTCCCCCCGAATCCGCGCCTCCCGACCTCCGCCCGCCGTCGTCGAGGGTCTCCGGTCGTAGCCCAGGTCCGGTCGACCATTATCGAAGCAGAAATCGGTAGATTTGAGCGTGTATAGGCAGCGAGACCCCTTTCCCGTCCACCTCTAAACCGCGTACGATTTCCGACGATTCTCCGTTCTTCCGCCGGCGCTGAGGGCTGAAAATCCTTGTACCGTCTGGGTCGACTTTGATTGAGGCGTGAATCGAGATTTTGATGATCGTATAGGTCGCGAACCCTAGCTCTGATTATGGTTTGGTTTCATCTTCAAATACAGTGGGCAAAACAATTAGAGACAAAAGTTCAAAAGTTTCAGCCTCTCAGGTGTGTTTGAATATTGCTGCTACGGCAATAAATTTAGTCTACTTAAGAAACTCATATTTGTTGGATTGTTAATGCAATGATATAAATATCTGTTAATGCAATGATATAAATTAATTCTAGCGTATGCACTCTCACTCCGTAGAAATTAATTCTAGCGTATGTAGAGACAAAAGTTCAAAAGTTTCAATCTGTTATTGCTGCTACGGCAATGAATTTAGCGTATGCACTCTCACTTCTAATTAATTCTACATATGATTATACGTATATAATCTTATTATTTAAAAATATTATGATTTGAAAATAATTATACTTTAAAGTAAATATATAAAAAAAATTAAAATATTTTAATATAATAAACTGAATATCAGACATCAAAGGCAACCGACTAGATATCTAATGTCGTCGCATAGAAGAAACCTTAGCATTGTGAGGTCCAAAAATACAAGGCCACATACGTGATACATTATATAGTATCATATTATAATATGATATGGTCCAAAATTATATAGGCCCACGTAATTCATTATATTTATATATATATATATATATATATATATATATATATATATATATATATATAATATTCATTTATTCAAAATTCTAAATTGTATCTTACAGAAATTATAATGTTATAACATTAGTAGAAAAATCGGATTTTACTTCGGCAGACTTTACTTCGACAATAATAAATTACGAAGTAATACATTACCAATAACTTCAGTAATAACACAAGCGAAGTAAAATAATACATATTACTTCGGATGTTTAAAAACACGGGCTTCACTATATTTTTTTATTATATTTTACTTCGGCATATCAATGTTGACGAAGTAAAAAAATAAGAAAAATAAGTTC
Organism: Primulina eburnea; assembly: GCF_022965805.1. Taxonomy (NCBI): domain Eukaryota; kingdom Viridiplantae; phylum Streptophyta; class Magnoliopsida; order Lamiales; family Gesneriaceae; genus Primulina; species Primulina eburnea. The sequence goes on along the minus strand of NC_133112.1, from coordinate 18,302,182 downwards.
ATGATGAAGTAATAAGATGAACCGCGCAGATTAAAAAAGAAAACTAAACTATACTGAACATTTAGCGACGGTTTTTCGCTAACAAACCGTCGCTGATTGGATTGTTTGAAAATCCGTCGCTGATTAAATCAGCTAGTGCCTCTGAGCAGAAACGAGCTCGCTTAACGAGCTAGTTTAACGAGCCGAACCCGAGGCAGGCTCTTTAAACAAGATAAACAAGCCATTAACGAGCCAAGCTCGAGCCGATCCCGAGCTTCATAACTTCCGAACGAGCCGAGCCCGAGCTTCAAACCAAAGGCTCGAGCCGAGCCCGAGCCGAGCCCGAGCTTGATACTGTTCGGCTTGGCTCGACTCATTTAAATTCGTACTTGTAGCAGATCGATTTTTCTTGAGAAAAGTGTCTCCACATTGTCGACTGGTCGGTTAATAGAGTCTTGAGTGGCAGTAAGACTCGAAAATATCCCTCTTTTTTTCTGTATATCTTCAACTGCGAATGACAGATAGGTAACAACAGTTTGTATGGCGTTCAGTTTTTGTAAGTTGAACTGATGAGAATGGTCTAACTTCAGAGTGTGTGACAGTTGAGTGTTCTGAATCTTTGAAATGGCAGTAAGCATTTGATTCATAATGTCCTTCATATTCTGAACTTCTTCAAAAATAAGATCAAAATCTGATGAAGATGGAGGAGGAGACTGATGAGAGGTTCCTGGTTCTCTTATTGTGTGTTCAGAAATGACTAAGGCTTGGTCAGTTGAGACTGTATCAGCAACATTCTGAACTGGAACATCATTACAATGATTTCTCCTTGAACTGGAGGCGATGAGGGTGGATTCTGATCAGTAGAAGAACTTGCTTGATGAATAGCAGATGGTGATGAAACCAAAACTGGTGCCTCTAAAGGATGAACTTGAGAATCAATCGGCACATCAGTGGAAATAGCTTGTTCAGCAGATAGATCTTGCTGAACTAGTTCTTCTGAAGAGATGGTGACCTCTAGATTGATTTGATCAGCAGAGTGATCAACTGGATTAGACATAGGTTCACTCAATTTGTTATCCTGCACCACTGCTTGGATAATTTCCTCAATGTTTGCAAAGGAAAGCTCGGCTTCAGTGTACATTAGAAGTTCAGCAGGAGAAGATTGAGGCATAACCTGAATTGGCTCTTCAGTTGGAACAAGAACCTGTTCAGAGGATGGTTTTTTCTGCAAAGAAGACGGTTCTTCAACTTTTTCTTCTTCATCATCATCTGAATCTCCTTGATGAAAAACTAACTCTTGATCTGTTTCCCAAAATTTTATCTGAGATTGTAACCCAAACAGATCAGTGTCTAGGTGAGTAATTACTGCTTGATCAGCATACGCAGTAGGATTCGTTGGAACGTAGTTAGCCTTCAGTTTATTAAGAATTTGTGCTAACTTCTTTGCTCTCATCTTATCAAACAAATAAGTTTTTCTTTCCATATCCTGAGCAATTGTGGCAGCTTTCACCGTTCTTAGAACAAATGCTTCCAATTTGATGAAGGTGTTCAGCTGTGATTTCTTCTTCAGTTGCTTGGCAAAAACTTTTGTACGAAAAGTTGTCCAAGCATCATAAGACTGAATTTTTGAAGCTGCAAAACTATTAACCTTTGCCCAAACAAGGTCAATATGTGTCTGAATGGCATTGGAAGGTCTGGGTTCTTCAATCAGCTTACCCTTGCCTTTATCAGTACTCAGAATGTGAGGGATTTCCAATCCTGTTCGAGTTGATTCCACCAGCTCTATAAATTTTATACCTTTGGGTCGAGCAGGTGCCACACTAGTAGGGCGAGTGATCTGGATCCTTCTAACTGATTCCTTTTTGGCACAAACTGAAGCTTCTGGTGGAATGATCTTCAGAGGGACTGCTTCTATAGGCTGCTGAACACCTGAAGAAATTGGCTTGTCAGAAGGAATGGATTCCTCTGTAGTTGTTGATTTAACCCTTTGGGTTCTTGGCTTCTTGCCAATTTGTGGGGATGGAGCACTCAAAACTAATTTTCTCTTTTCTACCTGCAGTTGGGCCAATGTCTTGGTCTTCTTTATTGATTTTGGGGCCGCTTGATGAGTCCCAATCTCCTGTTTGATCTCGACAAACTGAGCAGGAGAAATGTCCAATTTGTTCTTGAGTGGCTGAGTGTTCTTCGCATTGAAGACTTTGAATTTTGATGATCTTTCTGAATCATCAGCCACTAATCCCTTTATTTACAGCAGATAGCTGAGTTGCACTGCAAAACCCTTGGACTGTTTGGAAGACAAAAACATATTCTTCAAAATATTGAATGTAAGATGTTTCCAGTTGAATTTTCGCTCAGCCATAATGATTGAAATGGCTTGAAATTTCTCCAACGTGAGTGCAGCAAAAGATCCAGCCTTCGCCAAAAGCCCTTTGGCAACTACATCAGCAAGTAACTGAACCTCATACTTCAGCTCCTTCTTTGGATCGGAAACTTTGATTTTCCGTCCATCAGCAGAGAGTGCGGTTTGCATTTCTTCAACATCAGAAGCTTTAACATCCGAGAGGTGTGCCAATCCATCAGAAGGTAAAGAAAATAATTCTCCAAAGGAGTCTTCAGTGATGGTCAGCAACTGACCATTGACAGTAGAAACTATGTTTCCATCAGAGTTGACCATACCGGTGGAGTAGAATTCTTGAAGCTCTTTGGAGTAGATTTCTTGGGATGATTTTCCCAAGAATGTCCTTAATCCAGCAGTTTCCAGTTTTTGAAAAACTTTCTTGACATCAGCATCACCGAAGGATAGAATTGATCTGAAATTGATAGCCATTGCATTTATCATATAAGCGGGAGTTTGAGTTGCCATTTAGAACTGAGTGAATTCCTGAAAAGAAATTGAAGGATGAGATTTGTTCTTGCTCTCAAAAGTTTGTGGATAAACGTAAGGTAAAACTGAAATGGAGCGGGGAATGGTACATATGTACGTGACTATTCAAATTCTGGACACGTGTCAGTCCATAGAAATTCTGAATTACAACTTGTGTACGTGTGCTGTAAGCGTGTGTAATTTAACGGTTCGAAAAGTGTCCACGTTTCTACTAATCATTTTCTGAAGGATAGCATTTAATGCTTGAAGAACAGTCACGTCGCTTGATTTGGAATATAATATGATTAATTAGTTAACTTATATGAGAAGATTAGTGAAATATTCAACTGAACGATCAGTTGTAACACTGTGTCCTTTCAGTTGAGAATTTAGTAACAATTGTATTCTCAGTTAACCTTTTAAAATCATTATTCCCCCTTAATTGGTGCATAAAATAATTAAAGCGAATAAATAAATATCAGAGATATTATTTGTTGCTGAAACGTTGACGACCCTTCAGCTTCCTTGATAATCTGCTATAAATAGAAATAACATTGTTAGTTTCAGTCATATTAGTGAAAGAAAGAGAAAATATTGAAGACAAAAAATGGCAGATGCGAGTTGCTCGAGTGTTTCGCCATTTTTTATGGAGGCTAGGAAGGCTGCTATCGAAGATGAAGTCTTCTACACTAGTCTTCCCTATTGGGAAAAGTTACAAGAGCTTGCGTTCCTTTATAATTCTGGAGAGGCTACCACTCCCAGACTGGTGGCACAGTTGACAGAAGTGCGGGAGCGCTTGAATATAGCTGTGTGGGTGGACGTACTTAAAGATGGTCATATCTATCAGCTGATGCTCCAAAAGGAACTGGAGATTCTTAATCGCATAGTTTCTTCTCACAGCTTTTTTAAGACGTCTTCCTCAGCTCTATTAGTTTGGTTGAGAATGTGGATAGACGATGTAGAGGAGAAATATGAAAATGTAATCCAAGCAAATATTTATCGTTGAATGAAATATTTATTTTGATGTAACTTTGTTTTTCTTTCATCAGTTGAGAGTCATATGCATAAACAACTAACTGAAGAATCAGTAAATGACAGTAAAGCTGAAAGATGAATTAAGAATCAAGACAACGATAACAACTGGTTAGGATAAATCAATTAATCCAAGTCTATTTCGAAAATGAGAAAACTTAGTCTCAGCCAGTGGTTTGGTGAAGATATCAGCTGCTTCCTGCTCAGTTGAGACATATTCCAGTCTGATGTCCTTCTTCAGGGCATGATCTCTGATGAAGTGATGTCTGATATCTATGTGCTTGGTTCTGGAGTGGAGAACTGGATTATAGGTGATAGCAATTGTACTTGTATTATCACAAATTATTGGCGATTCTTTAGCATCAATTCCATAATCTCTCAGTTGTTGCTGAATCCAGAGCAGATGAGCACAGCAGCTTCCAGCAGCAAGATATTCTGCTTCAGTTGTGGAAGTTGCTATGAATGTTTGCTTCTTGCTGGACCATGAGATCAGTCTGTCCCCTAGAAACTGACATGATCCACTAGTACTTTTACGATCAAGCTTACATCCTGCATAATCTGCATCTGAATATCCAACTAAATTTAATGATGAATCTTTAGAATACCATAACTCAACATTTTGTGTGCCCTTAAGATATTTCAAAATACGCTTGGCAGCTGCAAAGTGTGATTGCACAGAATTTGCTTGAAATCTAGCACACATACATACAACAAATACAATATCAGGACGACTAGCAGTTAGGTACAATAATGAATCTATTAAACCTCTGTAAAGTGTCGTCTCAACTGATATTCCGCCTTGATCAGTGTCCAGTTTTACTGATGAACTCATGGGAGTACTTGCAGTTGAACATGATTCCATTCCAAACTTCTTCAGTAGTTCCTTCGTGTATTTAGTTTGACTAATGATGGTACCCGACTCCAGTTTCTTCACTTGTAATCCAAGAAAGAATGTCAGTTCACCCATCATGCTCATTTCAAATTTCTCCTGCATTAACTTAACAAACCTCTCGCATAATTTGGGGTTAGTTGACCCAAAAATAATGTCATCAACATAAATTTGAATGGGTAGAATATGATCATTTTTGGAAATTTTGAACAGTGTCTTATCAACTGATCCAACAGAAAAATCGTGATCAGTTAGAAATTTTGAAATAGTTTCATACCAAGCTCTTGGAGCTTGTTTAAGACCATATAAGGCTTTGTTCAAATGGTAGACATGATCAGGAAGGTGATGATTTACAAAACCTGGAGGTTGTTCAACATAGATTTCTTCCTGCAACTGGCCATTCAGAAATGCACTCTTTACATCCATTCGATAGACTTTGAAGTTTTTGAATGAAGCATAGGCAAGGAATATTATGATTGCCTCCAGTCTTGCAGCTGGTGCATATGTTTCATCGTAATCAATTCCTTCTTCTTGCCTATATCCTTGTGCTACTAGCCTTGCTTTGTTGCGCACAACTGAACCATCTTCGTTCAGTTTGTTCCTGTACACCCATTTTGTACCTATAACAGTTTTTGAAATTGGTATTGGAACTAAGTTCCAGACATTGTTATGGATAAACTGATTTAGCTCCTCTTGCATTGCATTTATCCAGTTTGGATCAGCAAGAGCTTCATCAGTCTTCTTGGGTTCTATTTGTGATACGAAAGCTGAATGAATGAATAGATTGAGCATCTGATTTCTTGTTCTCACTGGATCAGATGGTTTACCTATTACCAACTCTGAAGGATGTGATTTCTTCCATCTGAGTTCAGAATTTATTGCTTCTGAATCAGCAACTACTTCTGTGGGCAACTGAACGTTTTCAGTTTCAGTTGGTAACTGAATGTCATTTGGTTGCTCTATTAACTGATCATTAGGAATAGCTTCTGGTTCTTCTAGTTGATCTAATACTTCTGGTTCAGGTGTTTGGAGGTTGTTTGATTGATATGGATTTCTTCTTCATCATCATCATCCAAGCTTATATCTGTAAATCTATCAGCTAGCTCAACTTGATCAGTTGCCTTATTAGTTAGTACAGTTTAATCAAAAACAACATTGATAGATTCCTCAACATTTAAAGCATTTTTGTTGAAGACTCTATAAGCTTTACTCATTGAAGAATAACCAAGAAATATTCCTTCTGCAGATTTAGCATCAAAGGCTTTTAAATGAGTTTTACCATTGACAAGTATAAAACATCTGCAGCCGAATATTTTGAAGTAAGAAACCACACTTTTTCTTCCATGCCAGATCTCCTAAGGTGTTTTCATATGATTTTTATAAATCATTAACCTGTTTTGAGTGTAACACGCAGTGTTTACTGCCTCTGCCCAAAACCTTTGAGAGATACTAGAATCAGCAAGCATTGTTCTAGCAGCCTCTTTGAGGGTCCGATTTCTCCTTTCAGCTACACCATTTTGCTGAGGAGTTCTAGCTGCTGAAAGCTCATGCTTGATTCCGGTATTCTCTAAATAATTTGAAAGAATTTGATTGATAAATTCAGTTCCTCGATCGGATCTGATTCTATCAATTCCAACTGATTTTTCATTTAATAATCTTTTGAAAAGCTTAATCAGTTGAGCAGCAGTTTGGTCTTTGGATTTGAGAAATATAACCCAAGTGAATCTTTAAAAATCATCTACAACCACCAAGGTGTATTTCATTCCCCCTAAGATCATTACTGGTATTGGACCAAATAGATCCATATGTAACAGCTCTAAGCATCGGGAAGAAGATTTACGACCCTTGTTCTTAAAAGAAGATTTGATTAGTTTACCAAACTGACATGCTGAGCAAATTTTGTCTTTGATAAAATCCATTTTGGGCAATCCAGTAACAAGATCGTGGTTACTCAAATATGCAATAGACTTGAAGTTCAGGTGGTTTAATCTCTTATGCCACAACCAGTTTTTAGAGGATTTTGAAGCAATAAAACAAACTAGTGCATAAGGTTGATCATTCCAGCTGACTTATAAATGTTTCCACATCTTTTGCAAGTTAGGATTGTCTCTTCAGTTGAGCTTTTGACTGAACAAGAATGTTTGTCAAACTGAACTGAGAATCCATTATCGTATAATTGACAAATGCTGGTCAAATTATACTTGAGATTCTCAACTAATAATACGTCATTAATGGTGAAGTTACTATGGATAAGCTTACCCTTACCCACAGTTTTACCTATAGAATTATCTCCAAAACTGATGTTTGGTCCAGTGTACTTAACCAGTTGAGATAATAAATTTGAATCTCCTGTCATGTGGCGTGAACATTCACTATCCAAGTACCATATAGATTCAATGCTTGTACCTCTTACCTGCAATCACACACAAGATAAGATTCTGGTACCCTTTTTCTATTTGGGTCCAAAGTTGATTAGTCCTTTAGGAATCCAGACTTGGATCAGTCTAACTAACCGTCCAGTTGATGTATTCCAGATGGTCTTTCCCGGTCTGTGTGTGCTTGGTGTATGGTGTGCAGGAGATACAACATGTGATTTGCCCTTTTTCAACTGATTGTTCAGCCAGTATCTCTTCTGAACTGGCTTCCTGTTATAGTAATTTGAGTAGCCATTTGAGTAATTTTTGCTGAAAATTTTTGATGGCTGACTTCGTGAGTCAGTCACAACTTTTGGGCTATAACCAATACCACATCTTTTGCCCTTGTTCATACTTTGAGTTGGCTGTTCAATCAGTTTACTTGGCTCAGCTTGTTCTTGTACCATAACTGATTTGACAAAGTGAATGTATTTCCCTTTATCCATATTCAGTTTTGGTCGAGTATCCTTGGGAGACATTTCATCTTGGTTACTGAACCCTAAACCAGTTTTATCGGTAACTGATTTTTGTGAGTTCTGTATATCAGTCAATGCAACAGATGATTTGTTCCAAGCCTGAATAAGCTCAGTTTACTTTGAATTTTCAAGCATCAACTTTTGAATCATTAACTGATCCTTGCTTCTTTAAGTATTGAGTTCAGCAATCTCATTTTTCATACTCAACATGTCAACTGATTCATCAGTTGTAGTCTTATTGTCTATAGGATCAGTTTTCTTTGCTCTGGCCTTTTCAAATGATAAGGCAAGCTTTTGATACTCACTAACCATATCATGCAATGTTGAAATAAGTTCTTCTCTCGTAAAATCAGTGAGCTAAAGTCAAATACCTGTTGGCTGCTGGACTCCAATTCTGTATCATCAGCCATCAGACATTTCACTTCTTCTTCACTGTCACTAGAACTACATGAAGTTTCTGGTTCTGACTCCTCGCTGTCAGTGTCTGCCCACTTTGATTTGCTCTCTTCAGCTAAGAGCACTTCATGCTTCTTCCTGGAGAACTTCTTGTCATCTTTGGATCTCTTTTTGTGCTCATATGATTTCTTTCTTCTTTCAGTTGAGCCCTGATTGTCTTTCTTTGGTTTGGTACAGTCAGCAATGAAGTGACCTGGTTTGCCACAGTTGTAGCAAGCGTTTGATTCTTCCTTGGAATTGTTTCTTTGATATCTATTTTGAAAGATTCCTTGATTTTTCCTCATAAATGTTCCAAACATTTTGATGAACAATGACATGGCATCATTGCTTAGTTGATCAGAAGCTTTTTCAACTGAACCAGTTGGTTCTATTCTAACAGCAGCTAAGGCAGTTGTGACTGCTGGAGTAGAAGATTCTCCTTCTCGAGTTTGCAACTCAAACTCGTAGGCTTTCAAATCAGCAAATAGATCATGAAGCTCAACTTTGTTCAGATCCTTGGATTCCCTTATTGCCATGGTCTTCACATCCCACTCCTTGGGAAGACCTCTGATTATCTTCAATGCAACTTCTTTGGTTGAGTACACTTTTCCAAGTGCATTTAGTTCATTGATGATGCAGCTGGTTCTTTCATCATAATCATGCATCGTTTCACCAACTCTCATTTTGATATTATCAAACTTCTGAACAGCAACAGAAAGTTTTTCTTTGGTTTCTTCGTTCCCTTCGCAGAGCTAGATCAGCTTCTCCCAAATTTTTGTCTTGCACATTTTGATTTTGCTGAAAGTTACTTTATCCAGCGTCTTGTATAGTATATCCTTTGCCACATTATCCAAGTAGGCTTTTCTTTTATCCTCTGTGGTCCATTCTTCTCTGGGCTTTTCTATACGATGAGGTGCCCCATCAGTAATGGCAACAGATGTGTTTGCTTTCAAAATCTTCATGTGTCCGTCAGTTACAACGTACCACATATCATCATCTTGTGCAGCTAGGTGAGCCTGCATCCTGATCTTCCAATCATCGAAGTCTTCTCTAGAGAACATAGGAATCTTGTTGAATGAAGACATAATGAACAATTTGAGTATAGATATTCTGAGACGAGATATAACCGCTCTGATAAAGAGTGTTTAGAAGGGGGGGTTGAATAAACACTTCTCGAATTTAAGTATTCTTCGACAATGTGAGTTCAGTTATGTTACAAACTGAGACTAAATATCCCGTCGGTCAATGACAATCAGTTAAATTGAACAAAACAGTTGCCGAAAATGAACTGACTGAAAGATAGAGTATCTAACTGAAAATAATGACTGAAGTAAAGATAACACAATATGTTTCTGGATGTTCGGAGACTTGAATAACTCCTAGATCACCCGTTCTATCACGAAGATAGGATATCCACTAAAAGAATTTGATCAAATACAAGATACTGCACTGACCCACTTCAGTTTGGACTTATCACTTTGCCCAATTGAAACTCTTAGTATATAACACTTTTACAGATGGTAACTGATGTTAGCACAACTTAGAAAATCTATCAAAGATTACAAAGTGCTTTTTAAGCTCGAGAATGTAGCCTTGAATGCTACTGATAAAACTAGTAAGCGAGAGATTTTGGCTTCTGAGTATGAGTAGATATTTTAGCAGCGTAACATCAAGTAGAATGAAATAGCTAAGATCAGTTGTTTTCTTCGGCTGCTATCTTCGATTATTTATAGGCTTCTCTCTCAACGGTAACATAAAGGATATTTGAATATTCTAACCGTTGACTGCCACGTCGATATACTCTGACAGTCGTACACTGCTTTTCTGAAATGCGGCGTTCCACTACCAGTTGCAGGTAGTTGTACTATTTGTCGGTTGTCGCTTTCAACTGATGACGTGTACAGCTGAGAGATCAGCTGGTAAAAAATCAGTTGACGAGAATGAACTTCAGTTGTATCGATCAGTTAACTGAGTTCAGCTCCTGACGTGTTCAGTTGACGATCAGTTCAGTTGCTTAGTTCAGTTAGTTCATCTTTTGTCGAAACACCGGAATTAAGTTACCAACAATATACAATTCAATTCAGACCCTGTTCTGATCAATACTCAAATCAAAACATATTTTGATCAATGTCACGATCGAACGATACAATCATAATCAATACTGAATCTGATTGATACCAATCTACTGATGTTTTGACGGCATAATCATACAGTCTCAGTAACCACAGCAATATCAACATCACTGATATAATGCCACTAGGCATAATCGATATCAATACAACTTATAACCCCATCGATAATAGATCATAATCTCAAATCTTTCTAATTTCAATCATATCTATAACTAGTCTGTTCTTCGATCTGACTTCCATTATACGATGTCTATTATATCGAGAACAGCATATATCAATCATATCTGATTCTAACCGTATCATAATTTCAAAATATCTCAAAACGTAACAAAACTTACGTCCGTGTGAAGCCGCTAACACGAGGATTACATATACTAGATCAGAATTCTGACGGCCGGATCTTGAATAAATCGAATTCTAAAATCAAAAGCTTACAATTTCCCAAATTCTCGATGCTTTCCCTTTTTCGTTTCTGAGGAAATATAGTATACATATGTATATATATCATTGCATGCAACAACTATGTGGCTCAATGTGCATACTACACGTCTCGCCGCAGGTGCGCTCGCCTTCTCACTGCGGGTGTGCTGTGCGTTCTGGATCACATCTAACAATTCAGAAGGAACGACCGCGGGTGCGCTGGGTCTTGCACCGCGGGTGCGGTTCTGTCTCGGTACATCCACCGCAGGTCCGGTCTTGTTCTTACCGCGGGTGCGCTACCTCTACTGTACCAACACCTAAAATTTTAGAATGACAACCGCGAGTGCGGTAAGGTTTCTGGCGCGGGTGCGGTGTCTCGTTGTCACTAAACTCAAATTGCAACGTCGCTTCTCTATGTCTGTTCTTCCATTTCCTTATTCATAATACATGATAATTCAAAAGTATTAATTAAAATCTCGGGCATTACATTTCTCTCCCTCTTAGATATGAGTTCGTCCTCAAACTCACAGGTAATTCAGTCAGGTATCGAATTCAATATCCACCAGATACCCTAAGGAATGGAGAATAGAAGTGAAATAAGAATACTTACATTGATAAAACAATTATGGGAATCTCTGTCTCATGTCTACTCAGTCTTCCAAATATCTTCTTCGATGCTATAATGATTCTATTGAACTTTCACAAGCAGAATAATCTTCGTGCAGAATTGCTTTTCTTTACGATCGAAAGATCTGAATCGGCTTCTCGAAGTTACTCAGTGTTGCATCCAATTCGACTTCATCGGACGGAATCATATGCATAGCACCATACAAATATCTCCTGAATACCGATACACACAATATCGGGTATTCCTGATAAAGAAGACGATCACATGACTCAATAAGCACAATTCCTATCCTCTTCAGAAGCTCATACGGCCCAATATACCGTGGAGGCAATTCCCTTTTTTGTCAAACCTGACAATATTACTGAAAGAAGAAATCTTTAAAAATATTCAGTTTCCCGCCTCACATACCAATGGTTTACATCAAACCTTGGCATATTTGGTATGTCTCTCTAGAGCTGCCTTCCTTCTTTCTTGAATCCACTTCACTTTCTCAGTTATATCTTTAATTATATAAAGTGCAATATCCTGGAACCTTCGAGATATCATTCCAAATCAAGAGGAGATCCATGCTTATTACCATACAACGTCTCAGCTGGTGATAGTTGTAGTAGTATGAAAACTCACCACATGGCAATGAATCCTGCCAATTAGTACTAGAATCAAGCACTACAGTTCTAAGAATATTCTCAAAAATCTGGATCATCCACTCCGACCGTCCATCAGTCGTTGAATGATAAGCAGTACTCAAATATAATCTTATACCCAACTCTTGCTGTACACTCTGCCAAACGTGCAAAATCAACCAAAATCATGGTCTGATCTAATCAACTCTCAACACTTTGTATAATCTAATCACTTTTCTGACAGAAATCTCAATAATATAATCACATTTGTACGTCTTCATGTACGAGCTAGAACTCGCAGACTGGGTCAGTCTGTCATTCCTAACTCAATCAATGTTCAATTTCGAGAGGAACGTGTTAGCTTCATCACGATATCCCTGGAAATTTAATCCCATTTCCATTCAGGAGTCGATAAGTTATATAACAAATCTCCTGGTTTCATTCTTTCAGTCTTCATCTGTCGGCAATTTAGACATTTCAATACAAATTCTGTCACAACTGGTTTCATTTGTTTCCCTAAAATCTGTCTTTTCAAATTATCATACATTTTTCAATCATCAGATTAAATGTTGATAAAAAAAAATTGTACATTTCTGATAATACTTGTCGCTTCACATCAAAAAAATCTGGCACAACACTTCAGTTATTCATATGCAATGCAGTCTCACATACCTAATATTCTGGTTGATACCCTCCTCTAACTATCAATAACACATTCTGAATATTCTGATCAAATTCCTAGACTGCTTTAATTCTCGAAATCAATTATGGAAAAATTCAACTTGAACAATATCGAGTCTCAACCTTATACAATCTGTATCAAATACATCTCCCAGAAATAACAATTCTCAATCAGATTTGAACCACAGTCAGATGTAATAGTCTGCTAAGCTCATGGAACTATAAATTCTGACACGGATATCAATCTCGGCCAACTGATCGCGGTCTCAATTGTGCTAGAATCAACAGATTTATCATCTTCAGATATCACAAATCTTGAATACAACTGTCTCAGTCAAAATACACATTTCCACAGTTTCTGTGTATAACTTTCCAGTCCCCAGAATATTCAATACAATACTCAGATATTCAACAAAATCAGTTATAATCTTCGAATATACCAGAATATCATAGATCAATTAATCAGAAAATCATCAAAATATTCCGAACATAGAGTTTATCAACCCATAATCATAGCTGAAATATTTCACAGAAGATTACTTAATCAAATGCAACTCTCAGCTAGTAATTCTTTTATCTGATCTTTCAAATCTTCCAATTCAGCCAATATCATTCTGTACGGTGTTTTAGCAGTAAAACAGTACCTGATATCAGGTCAAGACTGAAGTCGATCTTCCTGATTAAAGGCAAACCCGGAAGTTCATCTGAGACGACTTTAGCAACGCTCCTGCTACCGGCAAATCAGTCCATGATACGCTCAGTGTCGGTAATCAACTAAATACATAAGAAATCTCTCCATTCCTTTCGATAATCATCGAGTCATAAATAATACGGATGTCAAAGGAGTTCAAAATAGAGAATCCTTACCGTACATCGTTCATTATTCGGCCATTTCAGGTCCAAATCTTACCATCTCTTTGAAAAAATCTACAATAGCTCTGTACTTGGTCAATATATCAATATTAATATTGCGGTCAAAATCAGACAACACAAGTACAACAAGTATAACTCAATCCCATTCTCATCTTACTGCAGTATATGATATTTAGAGAATTCACTGATATCAATCTTTCCCCCAAAAGATAAAGAAATCAATATTACAGTACATACAGACCCAACAGATAAAACATATATCAGTGCAATTCATACAGAATCATGTATAGGATATATGAGTATCTCTTAATACATACACAAAATAATCATAAAAGAACAGTAACCTGTCACTATCTCATCAAGTGCATCTTGGGTCTGTCCCTCGGTCACTACAACCAGATGATTCTGCTCCATGAAATCTCCGGGAACCTTTCTGTGGAAAAAATCTAGCACAATGTCCCTGCTGTCTACAGATATTACATCTACCAGTCACTCCCTGGCATTGCTCCGTGGGATGTCTCCCTCCGCAAGTTCTGCAATAAATCCCCGTATAACTCGGACTAGAACCACTGGAGCTAGATGAACCGCTCCCTAACTTCTTGAACTGTTTCTTTCAAGCTTTTAACTGTTCTTTCTTTTCACCACTGCCAATTTCGATTCTAGGAGGAAGTTATTGTGGTCTCGGTACTGGAAAAACATACGAGGCTTCCTTTTGTCTCATCAGAATTGTTTCTGCTCTTCTGGCTCTGTTCAGAGTATCAGCAAAGTTATTCGGTTGTTTCACATTTACCAATGTACGTATCTCCGGATTCAATCCCTAGATGAACTGATCAAATACAGCTGCATCATTCCTAGCCACGTGAGGGGAAAAACGTAGCAAGGTGAAGAACTGGGCCAAATACTCATCAACATTCAACTGTCCCTGTCTCAGATTTGCAAACTCTGCACCTTTATCCTGTCTATATGATACGGGGAAGAATCTTTGATAAAATTCAACTTTAAAAATTTTCCACGTAATCGCTGGACCACGCTGTTCTAAGGCTTCTATAGTTACCAGCCACCAACTCCTTGCGACTTCCCGTAATTGGTTCCCAATCAGTTTAAATCTACAATCATCTGTGAAACCCAGAAATTCAAATAGCATTTCTATGTCATCTATCCAATTCTCACAATCGACTGGCATCTCAGTACCCTTCAAAATCGGCGGTTGAAATGATTGAAACCTCATCAACTGTGTTTCCATCAGAGTTTCTGACACATCCATCTGATCAGTCAAAGTACTACCTCGTTCTGGAATTCTTCGAGGAGGTATATCTGATAATCACCAGAATTATCAATCACATGAGACAAATCCGTCTCATCCCCTTCCTGATCAGCTTACCTCTGATCAAGAATTGGTTCTGATCCAGTTTCAAATAGTACACGTTACCGAATCAACTCAGATATTCAGAAAACATGTATCTTCGAAAACAATAACAACATACTGAAATATTAGCATATACAATGTAATTCCACATTATAATAAATCACATGCTAGCAATCACATTCAAGGAAAGAAAATTCAATCTACCCCGCTCACTAGCTTCTATTTCAGTTTCAAAAACCTACAGTTCTGGACCTATTGCTCTGATACCACCTGTTGTGGGGACCCGGACGCTAATTCATGTCTTAATCATTATTAAAGACAAATAACAATTAAGAAAAGTGGGACTAAATTTTTTTTTTTCAAATATAAATGCGGAAACGTAATGTAATCTATTTAATATACATGTCAGTATAAAGTACAACGCATGTACTATAGATATCTATCTTAACTAGGTTCAGCATCTATACATCAAGTGGTGGATCCTACTCTGCTTCTGGGCCCGGATCTCCACGCTAACTATACTCTCTCATCCTCTTCCTGATCCTGATCCTGTCTCACCTGTTGTCAAGTACACATACAAACAAGACAACAGCCGAATAACTCCGGTGAGAATTACATTCTCAGTATAAATCATGTATACATGCATTTCATATAAATAGTTATAAAAGCATGAAATAAACATTCATAACATGTATCAAAATCAGAAACATGAATCAATATAAACTCTGAATATAACATGTATCAAATCCGACACAGGAATCAACACAAACTCTGAATCACACTCAGTGACTCATGGACTCAGACTCGACTCGTCCTAATCTCTAGATCCCGATCGGAAAAGAACATACCCCAATCTACACTCCCGATCGGGGTGGTGGCATGTTCTTATTCACATGCTTTGGCTCTTTCCATATCGAACACCGGTAATAGAAGAAACTCCAATTCTATCCACTCCGATATAGCCAAACGTCCGGCGTCTTGGCAAATCAGCCACAGACTGGGCCATCGACTCTGGTGTCTATATCGAACATCAGTAATAGAAGAAACTCCAATTCTATCCACTTCGATATAGCCAAACCTCGGTGACAATGTGCAATGGGCCAGTCACGATTCAATCACAATCAGGCACCCCTGTCACGAGATAAAATGTATACGACTAGGCAAATCCGCCTATGACTCAATACATACATTGTCTATAAATCCATAGACCACAGATATCAATCACACTCAATTGCAATTAACAATGAAATAACATAAAGTATGTGATTTTGGGGAACTCGAGTTGTTCAATCCCACATCAACATCAATTTATACAGTTTATCTTCTCCGTTTGACGAAGTCGAATTCTCTATTTCAAATCAATCCATACCCAAATCTGGCAATGACAATATCGAACAGGCACAATATCAATATACAATTCAATTCAGACCCTGTTCTGATCAACACTCAAATCAAAACATATTTTGATCAGTGTCACGATCGAACGATACCATCATAATCAATACTGAATCTGATCGATACCAATCTACTGATGTTTCGACGACATAATAATACAGTCTCAGTAACCCCAGCAATATCAACATCACTGATATAATACCACGAGGCATAATCGATATCAATACAACTTATAACCCCAGCGATAAAAGATCATAATCTCAAATCTTTCTAATTTCAATCATATCTATTCAGAAAGTCATAACTATTATATAACTAGTCCGTTTTTCGATCTGACTTCCATTATACGATGTCTATTATGTCGAGAACAACATATATCAATCATATCTGATTCTAACCGTATCATAATTTCAAAGTATCTCAAAACGTAACAAAACTAACGTCCGTGTGAAGCCGCTAACACGAGGATTACAGAAATATACTCAGATCATTATTCTGACGGCCGGATCTTGAATAAATCGAATTCTAAAATCAAAATCTTACAATTTCCCAAATTCTCGATTCTTTCCCTTTTTCGTTTATGAGGAAATATAGTATACATATGTATATATATCATTGCATGTAATAACCATGTGGCTCAATGTGCATATTGCACGTCTCGCCGCGGGTGCGCTTGCCTTCTCACCGCAGGTGCGCTGAGCGTTCTGGATCACATCCAACAATTCAGAAGGAACGACCGCGGGTTCGCTGGGTCTTGCACCGCGGGTGCGGTCCTGTCTCGGTACATCCACCGCAGGTGCGGTCCTGTTCTTACCGCGGGTGCGCTGCCTCTACTATACCGACACCTAAAATTTCAGAATGACAACCGTGGGTTGGTAAGGTTTCTGGCGCGGGTGCGGTGTCTCGTTGTCACTAAACTCAAATTGCAATGTTTCTTCTCTATGTCTGTTCTTCCATTTCCTTATTCATAATATATGTTAATTCAAAAGTATTAATTAAAATCTCGTGCATTACATTTGATGTTAACAAAACTTGTTATTTTGTTTTTAACAATTTTATCTGGTGCACAAAACAGAAGAACCTTATCAGTTCTCGAACCAATCAGTTCCCAAGCCAAAATGAAGATATCGAGACGCCAACTGATTGCCAAAACTGAACCAGTCCCAACTAATTTCACCAAACCAGTTCAGATCATCAGTTGTAACTGATCGATTCGTATATCACGACAAGACTAACAACTGGAATCCAGCTAAGAACGAATAAACAAGTACAAGCTATAAGATACTTCATAGACAAAGGTACAATAATGGATGTTGTTTAAGAGCTAAAAGAGGAAAAATTCAAGAATAGTTGTCATAATGAAGAGACATATCATAAGGAAGCACATGAAAGTACAATGGACATTCTAATTGATTCTTCATATACGGTCAGCTAAGAGACTAAAAATACCAGATCAAGACCATCGAAGAAGAAGCAAAACTACAACACAGTACTAGCTTGTGAAGAAAATAGAGGGCACGTTCATTTCATATCAACTTATTAGAAGCAGTTAGCCTAGTTTTGTGAGAACACCTTCGTGTTGTATTGATTAAATCATTTCTCACACATTCACACACACTCACATATACAGAGAGTTGAGCTTAATGTTTGGATGAGTGAGTCTTCAAACAAAGAGATTAAACATTGTGTTTGTAGTCTTTGCTTAAGAGACGTTAAACATTATTCGGATTGTCAGGTGCTGCTTGCAATCTTGAGTGCTAGGAGTTCTAGTTGGTTGTTGCCCTTTTTGAGTGGGTTTGTACAAGGTCTTTTATAAATCAAAATATTCTAGTGGATCCTACCTGAAGTTGTAGAAGGGGTGACGTAGTAGCAGTTTAAGTCTCCGAGCATCCATAAACATATCTTTTGTCTTTAACTATTGTTTTAAAACTTATTTGATTAGTTCAGCTAATATCAAATTAGTTCCTCCCATAACTGGACTGATACAAGTACGAACTGATCCCCCTTATTTTCGTTATTCAGTTTACACAAGTTAAAAGCTTTAATTTGTTCAGTTCTCTTAACGACTGATTATTTCGATTGCCTTCCGCTTGGATTGAAAACCAAACTCGATTTAATTCATTGGTGTATTCATTCTTAGAACACAAGCTATTGCAGCTTATGTAGAATATTGTGTTTGAAGTACGTTCATGGGTGTCGAAATCGATCCTTCATACGCGCTTCTGAAAAAAGATGCAATTTGTTGGTATGAGTAGTACATATCAATTTCTCTAAGTCTTATTTTTTTATCTTGTGTGGGGGCTCGAAGAGATTTATTAGTAGTGTAACGCCCCAGATTCGACGACTGTGCTCACTGTATCAAGACGGGTCTTTCCAGCGTGCATATGTCCTCACTCACACTGCACCCTGGGAAACTTCCCAGGATGTCACCCATCCCAAAATTGCCCCAAGTCAAGCACGCTTAACTTTGGAGTTCTTATGTGATGAGCTACCGAAAAGAAGATGCACCTTCGTGATATGAGTAGTACTTATTAAATCTTTTAAGCCCTTTTCAACTGTACAGTCCATTACATTGAACAGTCTCGGAATCCCTCTCCTTCCGGTGTAAGAACGGTTCATTCATGTTCCCTCCACCTAGAAGCCTGCCAGGAGCCGCTCATTGTCCGAGCCACCTCATGGCACCGGTGATCACCCCCCGCCCTCTTCGGCCCCGGGCCTCACAAGTAGGCCAAGAAAGAACCACATTTCGATTGTTCAGCTCAAAATACACCTCCACATCAAAGAGTGTAACGATTTACATGAAAGGGGATCGGTTACAGTGACCGGAAGCACAACGGAAGTTTAAAAAATCGAATTTTCATCAAGAATTTCGGCCACCCCTTATAATGTGTAGCAAATACAATAAAACACAAAAATGACATTCATAGTGTGTTTAGAATTTTACCTATCAATCACAAGGATTGATGTATGGCTCCAACTAAGGTGTAAACACCTTAGCTCTTCAATGGTAGAAACTATCTTCAAGCTTCCTTTGAGCACTCCTTGCTCAACTATTAAGCCCACCACCAACTAGGTAGATCCCCTCATATTTTGCACTAGAAAAATATGAGGATTTTTCAAGGAGAAGTGAAGTGTTTCCTCAACAAATTGAAGAACAAAAATTGAGAGAAAAATGGGAGAGAAAAACATGAATATTTCGGCCATAGTAGTTGGAATGAGGGGGAAGGCAGACTTGTCTTGGTCTTGAAAAAATCAAAAGGCAAAAGTAGCATGCCAAGCCTTGATATTTGAAAAAGTTGTCTCCAACCCTTCACCTCCCATGCATGCATATATTATATGGTTTTTAAAAAATTAAAAACACATGGACTTAATTTAATTATCTCAAACATTTTTGAGATTAATTAAACATTACTTCAATTTACTCAAGTCCACTAGTTAAATAATTAATTTAAATTGAGCTCTACAAGACTCAATATAATTTAATTAATTTAACACTTGAATTAATTTAATTATTTGGACTCTACTAGGTCCACTAGTGTTTAATTAATTCAACACTTGAATTAATTTAATTTAGTCCATAATAATGTTTATGAAATCACAATTTTCAAATACATTATTCATTTGGCCAACTTTTAATTTAGGAACACTTCCATAAATTAAAAGTTACATTTCTCTCATAGAATTCATACTTCTATTTTTCTTTACGCTTATAAACTCATTTATAAGCCGTTCAACACATTGAACTATTTCTCTTCTCAACGGGATCTAGAAAGCTAGTACTTGTGTGGTCCTCAATGGTTCATTGATACAACTAGCCGTGGGTTCACATCTCCATGTGATTCGGACTAAACATGTCCTTATATGAGCATACCCCAATTGCTCCATTCTTACTTATCAACAACTTGATAACAAGAACGTCAGGAACTCAAGTCTGATCGTACCCAACCAATCATGTTAAACGCCTAGCAACATCGCTTACATGATTCCCTAGGTATCAAATGATAAGGCCTGTAAGAACCATTCAATTATGGTTAGCGTACAGTACGGTCCCTTCAAATCATATATCCCGACCGATTCGACAACCATTGGTTTCTCAAGAGTTGTCAATGAATCGATACTATGTGTCATGTCGTAGTTGCATCGATGGTGTAATCTATGAAACCACTTTCATAATTACCACCATACTCTGATCAGAGATTTCAACCTACATACACATGAGAACACATAGGATATCCATACCCGAAGGTAAGCGGTGAATCCCCGACTACAATGCATCAACTCCTATATGTTTCGACAGAACACCCAACCTTGCCACCTGATGACCCCATGAGAGTCGGTAAACAAGTCAAAGTGTAATTCTAGCAAATAGAGTCTCAATGTTGTCCCGGGTCATAAGACTAATGGTGTACAACCATAAACTAGGACGTTTCCAATCGATAAGAACCACTTGGAAAGTCCTTTACGGAGGGTTGTTCAGTGCACTCTACCAAGAGCACCTATCTGCATGCTCGGACATCACAATGTCCCCTACCAATGAAACATGGTACTCACATCACAGATACTAGTTTCAAACTCTAGCGGCCTATATCCTTCTTAGCGGCGGCTGAATCGACTAGGAACTGTTTAGAATATACAGTATTCCAAATATGAGTTTCATGATACTCATCATATGAGCATCTCATATTCTTTCTACTATTTGTATATTCAAGGGCTTTATCTATGCAACTAGCATGGGTATACCGATAAAGATGTGCCAAAATAATAATTTCAAATATTATTAAAATAAAGATTGCTTATACATAGAGTTTCATTGTGAACACTCGGCCAAAACTTGGCTCGACGGGCACCTACTCAAACAATCTCCCACTTGCACTAGAGCCAACTACCCATATGCTTCAAACCCATTGATTCGCGATGCATCTTGAATAATGGTCTAGGTAAAGGCTTAGCTAGTGGATCAATAACATTATCTGCGGAGCCGACTACGTCAATCGACACTTCTCCTCTTTCCACAATCTCTCGGAGGATGTGGTACTTTCTCAATACATGTTTGGACTTCTGATGAGACCTGGGCTCCTTTGCTTGAGCTATAGCTCCCGTGTTGTCACACAACACCGGGACATGAGCAACTCCATTAGGAATGACATCCAACTCTTAGACGAAATTCGTTATCCAAACAGCCTCCCTTGCTGCATCTGATGCAGCAATGTATTCGGCCTCTGTGCTGGAATCCGCAGTATTTTCTTGCTTGGAACTCTTCAAAGAGACAGTAGCACCATTGAGCATGAATACAAACCCAGAGGTTGACTTCGAGTCATCGATATCGCTTTGGAAGCTAGAGTCAGTATAGACTTCCAATTTCAGTTCTCCACCCCATAGACCAAGAACAATTTATTGGTCTTTCTCAACTACTTGAGGATGTCTTTCACAGCTTTCCAATGTGGAAGACCAGGGTTCGATTGATATCTACTCACTACACTTAGTGCGAAAGCCACGTCAAGACGTGTATATATCATCTCATACAGGATGCTACCAATCGCAGATTCAGAAGGAATGCTTGTCATCGCCGCTATCTCTGCATCAGTCTTGGGAGACATAGACTTGGATAGGGACACGTCATGACACATTGGTAGATGTCCTCTCTTGGACTCATCCATCGAGAACCGCTTCACAATGGTATCAATGTATGTGGACTGGGTGAGACCAAGCAATCTTCTTGATCTATCTCTATAGATCTGTATTCGCAATACAAAAGATGCTTCACCCAAGTCCTATATCGAGAACTCACTTGCTAACCATATTTTAGTTGATTGCAACATTCCTACATCATTCCCAATGATTAGAATGTCATCAACATAAAACACCAGTAATGTCACAACACTCCCACTAACCTTCTTATACACACAGGGTTCCTCAGGATTCTTATCAGAACCAAACTCTTTGATTGTACTATCGAATCTGAGGTTCCAACTCCTAGATGCCTGCTTTAGACCATAAATAGATCTTTGAAGTTTGCATACTATATGCTCACTTCAGATAGAGGTAAACCCTCCAGGTTTGAGACATGTAAATCTCTTCCTTAATATCCCCATTAAGAAAGGCTGTCTTGACATCCATCTGCCATATCTCATAGTCATACCATGTAGCTATGGCTAGCAAAATCTTATGGACTTGAACATTGCAACTGGAGAAAAGGTTTCCTCAAAGTCAACTCCTTGTCCTTGAGTATATCATTTTGCCACCAATCGCGTCTTGAAGGTCAATACCTTCCCATCCGCCCCAAGTATCCTCTTGTAAATCCATTTACACCCTATGGGAACAATTCCCTCAGGTGGATCCACGAGATTCCACACTTGGTTCGAATGCATGGAATTTATCTCAGATTCCATCGCTTCAAGCTACTTTGGATGAATCGGCATCAGATAATGCTTCCTTGAAGGTTCTTGGATCACATCCATGGATAGGCTCATCATAGCCCTCTTCAAGAAGCAGACCATACCTCATAGGTGGTCTCGGGACTCTCTCGATCTTCTAGGAGCTTGTATCTTCTCTCTTGGCTCTTCGGGTGTGGGTTCTATAACTGTGGGTGTCTCTCGAACCTCTTCGAGTTCTATCATCTTCCCTTTTCTATCCAATAGAAATTCCTTTTCCAAAAAGGTTGCATTCCTAGAAACAAACACCTTTGTTTCTTGGGGATGATAGAAATGATATCCAACTGAATTCCTTGGATATCCCACAAAGAAACATAAAATGGATTGACTATCCAATTTATCTCCCACTACCGGCTTCACATAAGCAGGGCACCCCCATATTCTAAGACAAGAATATTTGGGAGCCTTACCCATCCATATCTCATATGGTGTCTGTCTTTGAATGGACATTTAATGGAATATCTTTCAATTTTAAGTTATAGAGATCGTTTTCAAGTTCTCTAGTACCAATCAAACATTCATTCATGTAAATGTTGCAAACACCTTTGCAAAATAAACAAGAATATCCATTTTTATCAGCATAGAAATGGAAACAATGTTTTTCACAAAATTAGGTACAAACAAAACATCTCATAAAATTAACTTAAAACTATTGTTCAACAATAAGTAAACATCTTCAACAGCCTTGGCAGCAACTCTTGCCCTATTGCCCATCCTTAAGAAGGTCACACCATCCCTAAGTTCTCTACTTTTTCCCATCACCTGTAAATCATTACAGAAATGTGAACCATAACTGATATCTAATACCCAAGAAGTAGAGTTAATTGAAATGTTTACTTCAATTTAGAACATACCGTTCCAGAACTCTTTTGGGCAAGATATTCCCTGCAATTATGCCTCCGATGTCCAGGCTTCTTGCAGTGATGACATACATCATCAGTCTTGTCAGCCTTAACTGGTCTGGCTGCCTCAACGGGATTCGGAGATTGCCTCATCAAGGGCACGTTCTTCTTGGAACGTTGGAAAGAACGCTTCTTTCCATTCCCATGTGGATCAATCTTCGTACCAGATGAAGAACCTACATAAAGAACCAACTTCTCTTTCTTGATGGTTGATTCAAACGTAACAAGCATATTCACCAACTCCTCAAGGGTCGGCTCTAGCTTGTTCATGTTGAAATTCACCACAAAAGGATCAAATGAGCTAGGCAGCGATAAGAGCAACACGTCGGTGGTCAACTCTGAAGGAAAGATCAGATCCATGCCAACGAGCTTGTCCACGAGCCCAATCAACTTCAGGCCATGCTCATGGACCGAGGCCCCATCTCGCATGCGCAAAGTGATCAGCTCCTTGACGGTAACATGCCTAAGAGGCCGTGTTTGCTCACCAAAGAGCTCCTTGAGATGCAAATGAATGTCAGCAGCACTCTTTGCATCCTCAAGATGCCTCTGCAGCTCATCATTCATAGAAGTCAGCATATAATACCTGCCTATCAAGTCATGGTCACACCATTCCTTGTAAGCCTGCAATTCCTCAGGAGTGCAGTCAGTCGGAGCCTCAACAGGGGCGACTCAGTCAGTGTATATGCTACCCTTTCCGAATTCAAGACGATTTTCAGGTTTCTTAGCCAAGTGAGGTAATTAGGTCCAGTTAATATGTGTTTTTCGAGTATTACGGATATCGGATTGCAAATCGAAGACATTGTCAATTTGTACTGAAAAGTAAAAAGAGATAAATGTTGATGACTATTTCATAATATTTAGTAAGATATGAAGTTTGGACTTTTACTTCATAAATATTTGCTCCCACTGTTTTGACATCTTTCACTACCCTCTAGTGAAAACGGGAAACTCATTTCCTCAGTAGGTACGTAAGGTCCAATTAGCGAATTATGATCCCTAATAATATCAGCCAATCACAATTCCTAAAAGGTAGTTTCCAATTGCATCACAATGCAACCCTCTACGTAAATTTTTGTCTCACGTTTGATTAGGACCCAATAATATGACGTCGTTCATCTTTACGTGTCAAGCCTTACCCATCGATGTTGAACATTAATGGACGGTCGTCATGAGTTCCACCAATAATATGAGCTGAAATCATGGGAGTTCCACGTAGTTCACATCACCATGTCAATGGACGCCACAGCTTTCCGGCACCCAGAGCTCCCCAAATAATATGAGCCGAGCCCCGAGTACGGGTAGCGTTCATCATGCACCCATTGTCGATGGAAGACAAGGAAATTATAAACAAATTTATAATACCCCTTTTCGGGCTTGATATTAATTTTGAATCTTATTCAAAATGAGGGTTTTTAATTTTGAAAGGTCTCATCATTAATTTTTTTATTTTTTTTTAAAAGCTCGCCATGTTTGATCGTATGTCTTCCGGATTCATGCAACTTTGTTATTATCATAATAATAACGCAAATACTCATTATTTATAACATATCATGCATATATTATAAACAGTAAACAAAACAAGGATGATCAATCGCCCCAATACTAACGGCCCGTGTGAGCTAAACACGAGCCTAGGTCCAATCTTAGGGAAATGCATGGGATGCAAATGCAACTATTACATTAGCTTCCAATATTTACATGTATTCGATCTTCATAATCATCATGGCCACCATCTTCCAATCTTGATCATCCACTATACTAATATTTACAAATAAATATCTATGGCAAATAGGGATACATCTCATAGTGGTGGGAACGGGCCATAAACCAAGCCCACTTTATAAATTGATAATTATTACAATCATTCAACACAAAATATCCTAGCATACACCTAGCAAATTGGGCTTGGGCTTTTGATCATCCTTCATGCATAATATCACATATCATACACCATCAATTAATTATCACAATAATTAATTGATCCAATATTATATATCTTGATCCAATCACTAACCGCCACGATTATAAACTAAATTAACAAAGTATACAAACACCTTTGTCTACTTTCAAATTAATTTATTTATAACCGAATTTCTTGTAAATCACCATTTTCTATAAATATTTAAAGTCCAACTTAAAATATTTATTTCATGAGAAAATGTTTGCAACTTTTGTAATTTTAAACTTAAGGACCCAAAAACTTATTTTTCACCAAAAACATTTTGGCCCGTTTAAAATTCACAAATATGTTAGCCATCCAATGGCTCAACAACTCAAGGCCCATGACACTTTGATATTTCAAAGCACCTTTTGAAAACCCTAGTCGTCATCGCCGTCGCCAGAGCTCCGTCGCCGGATTCCAGCAACAAAATTTTTTTTTTAATTTTAAAAATGGGGGTTTCGGGCAGCCCCTTGGGCTGCCCTTGCTGCCCGTTTCAGGCAGCCCCTCGGGCAGCTTGGGCTGCCTGTGTTGCTGCCGAAATGTATCCCAAGTTGGCCTTGATTTTGTTGCAAAATTTTGTTCTCATGCGGTTAGAAATCGATCTCAGCATAATATCTTGTAATTGCTACACAAAATCATAACCAAAGCTCGGATACCACTTGAAATGGGATCGGTTAAGGTGACCGGAAGCGCAACGGGAGTTTAAAAAATCGAATTTTCATCAAGAAATTTCGGCCACCGCTTATAATGTGTAGCAAATACAATAAAACACAAAAATGACATTCATAGTGTGTTTAGAATTTTACCTATCAATCACAAGGATTGATGTATGGCTCCAACTAAGGTGTAAACACCTTAGCTCTTCAATGGTAGAAACTATCTTCAAGCTTCCTTTGAGCACTCCTTGCTCAACTATTAAGCCCACCACCAACTAGGTAGATCCCCTCATATTTTGCACTAGAAAAATATGAGGATTTTTCAAAGAGAAGTGAAGTGTTTCCTCAACAAATTGAAGAACAAAAATTGAGAGAAAAATGGGAGAGAAAAACATGAATATTTCGGCCATAGTAGTTGGAATGAGGGGGAAGGCAGACTTGTCTTGGTCTTGAAAAAATCAAAAGGCAAAAGTAGCATGCCAAGCCTTGATATTTGAAAAAGTTGTCTCCAACCCTTCACCTCCCATGCATGCATATATTATATGGTTTTTAACAAATTAAAAACCCATGGACTTAATTTAATTATCTCAAACATTTTTTAGATTAATTAAACATAACATGAATTTACTCAAGTCCACTAGTTAAATAATTAATTTAAATTGAGCTCTACAAGAATCAATATAATTTAATTAATTCAACACTTGAACTAATTTAATTATTTGGACTCTACTAGGTCCACTAGTGTTTAATTAATTCAACACTTGAATTAATTTAATTTAGTCCATAATAATGTTTATGAAAATCACAATTTTCAAATACATTGTTCACTTGGCCAACTTTTAATTTAGGAACACTTCCATAAATTAAAAGTTACATTTCTCTCATAGAAGTCTTACTTCTATTTTTTTTACGCTTATAAACTCATTTATAAGCCGTTCAACACATTGAACTATTTCTCCGCTCAACGGGATCTAGAAATCTAGTACTTGTGTGGCCCTCAATGGTTCATTGATACAACTAGCCGTGGGTTCACATCTCCATGTGATTCGGACTAAACATGTCCTTATATGAGCATACCCCAATTGCTCCATTCTTACTTATCAACACCTTGATAACAAGAACGTCAGAACTCAAGTCTGATAGTACCCAACCAATCATGTTAAACGCCTAGCAGCATCGCTTACATGATTCCTTAGGTATCAAATGATAGTGCCTGCAAGAACCATTCAATTATGGTTAGCGTACAATACTGTCCCTTCAACTCATATATCCAGACGAATTCGACAACCATTGGTTTATCGAGAGTTGTCAATGAATCGATACTATGTGTCATGTCATAGTTGCATCGATGGTATAATCTATGAAACCCCTTTCATAATTACCACCATAATCTGATCAGAGATTTCAACCTACATACACATGAGAACACATAGGATATCCATACCCGAAGGTAAGCGGTGAATCCCCGACTACAATGCATCAACTCCTATATGTTTCGACAGAACACCCAACCTTGCCACCTGATGACCCCATGAGAGTCGGTAAACAAGTCAAAGTGTAATTCTAGCACATAGAGTCTCAATGTTGTCCCGGGTCATAAGACTAATGGTGTACAACCATAAACTAGGACGTTTCCACTCGATAAGAACCACTTGGAAAGTCCTTTACGGAGGGTTGTTCAGTGCACTCTACCAAGAGCACCTATCTGCATGCTCGGACATCACAATGTCCCCTACCAATGAAACATGGTACTCACATCGCAGATACTAGTCTCGAACTCTAGCGGCCTATATCCTTCTTAGCGGCGGCTGAATCGACTAGGAACTGTTTAGAATATACAGTATTCCAAATATGAGTTTCATGATACTCATCATATAAGCATCTCATATTCTTTCTACTATTTGTATATTCAAGGGCTTTATCTATGCAACTAGCATGGGTATACAGATAAAGATGTGCCAAAATAATAATTTCAAATATTATTAAAATAAAGATTGCTTATACATAGAGTTTCATGGTGAACACTCGACCAACACTTGGCTCGACGGGCACCTACTCTAACATTACAATCGTTTGGCTAAAGCTATATGTATAGAGCACACCATAAGGCAGCTTACAAACGAGCAAAGCTAGGGGTTTAGGTGAAACGTCCAAATTACACAATAGGATGATTATGCACAATTAAAGTTACACGTCTAAATCACATGTGAAGACAATTCAAAAGCGAGCAAAGCTAGGGACTTAGGTGCAACGTCCAGATGACACAACATTGAAATTTTTTATGCCATGATATTTTGGTCTGGAATTATGAAAATTTGGATGAATATTAAGTCAAATCAAGGTACCATTAGGTGATGTGTAAATATGTGGAAGAAATTAAATGACATCATAATAGGAGGTCAGAAGCCTTACAAAAATTATGGAATTCACATGTTCTCAGCAAAGTTAAAATTCATATGTGGTGTGCCCTTATTGATTGTTTGCCTGCTCATTCTTTTCTTGATTTTCATTGAATTTGATGAGATGTTATTTGTCCTCGTTGGAATCCCCATCCAGAAGATATTATGCATGCTTTTTAGGGTTGTCACTGTAAGGTCCAAAATATGATAATGTAATCCAATTGCATGCAAATCTAGGGAAAATGAAAAATGAATAGTTAAATGGTTTTAAGTGTATACATTAAAAATGGTGTGCATGTTTACATGTTTAAAATGTAGTTTTATATTTGAATGCATAAAACTGCGTTTTAAAGATTATTTAAGACGTGATCGAGGAACGGAGACCTGAGAGCATATATGAGAGAAAATATTTTATTAAATAATAATTTTTAATTATTTAATGTGTGGTGTATTTTAAACCGGTAATCGTTGAAAATATAATGTAAAGGCCCGTATTTCGTATTCGTATTTTTAAGGAATTATCAGATAATTTTCTAAATAAATAACTCGCCTCATTCATAAAATAAATCTATAAATTGATTTAATTTTAAAATAACAGCGGAAGTAAATTTTGAGTTTCAAAACAACAACTTAAAAATGATCCAACATATAAAATCTGAATTTGAACATAAAAAAGTGGATAAACTGAAGCATGAGGTCATCGGGTTCCTACTACTGCTGACCCAAGCTAGCTCACTGGTTCCCGCCCTCAGTCTCGACCTCATCAGTATTTACAACAATCAAGTCTAGTGAGTCTAAAGACTCAGTGTGGGGACCCGAACTTAATTCAATTCTTAATCACTTTCTGGGAATAATTAATCAATTAAAATGAACAGGGTCTAAATTTTTTTTTTTTAAAATACTAGAGTACGCAGCATATGAAATAAGTCTTATCTCATTTACAAGATCACTATCCAGATCTAAGTACAAGTCCTGTACAAATATAAATCATAATATTTACTGTTTCTTCACTACAGCTCAGGTGATGTAACAGATATACTCCTAAGTCCGGATCTCCACGCTAACTGTCTTCTTTCATCCTCTTCTTGACCCTGATCCAGCCCCACCTGTTGTCATGAACACATAAAAAACAAGACAACAGCCGGATAACTCCGGTGAGAATAAATCCCAATATAAACAATGTATACATGCAATCATATAAAAACATATATAAAAGCATATAATAAATATTCATAACATGTATCAAATCAGAAACATAAATCAATATCAAGCAAGGAATCATACTCAGACTCAAACTCGACTCAAATAACGCGTCGTCTCAGACTCGACTCAACTCTAACCTAGGGATCTTGATGTCTGGATAATGATAAATATACCGAATCTCAGTCGATAGGAATGAATCAATCCCTAAACGGCATCAATATAATTAATATATCCAATGTCTGGGCGAAACAGCCGCAGAATTGACGAATCAGTCAAGAATTAAGCGAATCAGCCAATAAATAGACGAATCAGCCTGTAATTAAGCGAATCAGCCAAAGTTTAGACGAATCAGTCAATAACTAGACGAATCAGTCAATAACCAGACGAATCAGCCGATGACTAGGTGAATCGGCCAATAATTAAACGACTCAGTAGTCAATACATGCAGTGACTATAAATCAATAGACAACGAACATAAATCTCATCAATTACAAAAATCAATGTAATAAACTAAGTATGTGATTTAGGGAAACTCGAGTCAAACCTCACTCGAGTTGTGCAATCCCAACACAACATTAATTTATACCTTTCTTTCTGATATTCTGACCTATCGAAGTCTCGAACTCAAAGCCTCAATACTCAATCTGACAATAACAATATCGAGGGTACGATATCAATACACCACTCAATCAATACTGGATATAATCAGAATTCAATCAAATTCTGTTTCAACAACATAACGTCATAATTTCAATATATCCAGTACTACCATATCAGTCAGATATCAATCCCAACACCTCATACTCGATAATACTTAAATCTTGATATCAATTCTCAATCAACTCAACTCTAAAAATCATAACAATTTCATATGGTAGTTGTTCCTTAATCCGGTTTCAATTATACGATGTCTAACATGCTAAGAACATCATATATGAATCATATCAGATTCTGACAATACCATAATTTCAAATCATATCAAAACGTAGCAAAACTTAAGTCTAGTTGTAGCCCACGTCGATAGGAACTCAATACCGAAGTCGGATTCAAAATCGGACGGACGGATTTTTCACAAAAGGCGTAAATATTTTTCTTTCTTTCTCGGAAGCCTTCTTCTCAATTTTCTTCTTGTTCTGATTCTCTTTTGTATGCATATATATATATATATACACACACGGTTCTGGTAAGGGACAAGTGGCTTGTTCTTGCTTCGCATGCCGTGCGCATATGCGCGCCTAAGCATCGCGCATATGCGCCTAGCTTGCTGCCCGGCATATCCAAATCTATCCACCCGCGCATATGCGCGACTCTACCGCGCGCATGTGCGCCACCCCTTCTGCCTATCTCGCGCATGTGCGCGGCTCATGTCACGCATGTGCGCGTAATGTTCTGTTCCGTCTTCTTGGCTACTGGACTGCTCGCGCATATGCGCGAACTCAAGTCGCGCATATGCGCGAGACCTACTGGTCGCGCATATGCGCGCACCATCTCGGCGCATATGCGCGAGAGGTTCTGGACCTTCGGCGCAAGACTCGTGCATCCCCTCGCGTATGTGTGCGAATGCACAGTCTCGCACATATATTTCGCGTCTTTTCCCGTCTTTTCCGAACTAATCCGTTCCGTCTATAATTATCTAGATTAATCAATAAATCATTTCAGATTAATCTCGGGTTACGTTAATTATACTCAAATCATTTCAGATTACGGTAATCAAATTCTCGGGCCTTACATTTCTCCCCCTCTAAGATTTGAGTTCTTCCTCGAACTCGTAAGTAATCAATTCAGATATGTCAGAAGAAATGTATACAGAGTTTAAATCAGAAACTCATCTCAATGAATCTGTTCTGAAATTTCAATCTCATATCAAATTCTATTTCTAAAAATAGTTCTGATAAAGTCAATCTCGCACTGGTTATACATCATCTGTATATACCCAACTAACAGTTCGTAACAGCTCAACACCATCAGCTGTTATTAAGTCTGTTTATCTCAATCAAAGATATATTCGATCTTTGGTCTCAAATACCAACAGTCATCGTCCGACGTTGGCATATTCAGTCTGTTTATTATGAGCTATTTTCATTTTCTTCTGAATTAGCTTCATCTTTTCAGTCATATCTCTGATCATTTCAGATCCAATCTCAAGACTCTCAGAGATATCATCCTAATAAAGAGGGAATCAATATTTCTTTCCGTACAACGCTTCGAAAGAATCCATCTCAATACTCGTTTGATAGCTGTTGTTGTACGAAAATTCACAAAATGACAATGAATCCTGCCATTTAGTGTTAAATTCAAGCATTACAGCTTTCAGCATATCCTCCGAAATCCGGATAATCCACTCTGACTGTCTGTCAGGTAGTGAATACTATTCAGTATTCAGATATAATCTAGTATCTATCTCTTACGGTACATTCTGTCCAACGTGCAAAATCAACCAAAATCACGGTCTAATATACTCAACTCTTAGCACTCCGTGTAATCTAATCATTTTTCTGACAGAATCTCAGTAATATATCATATTTGTACATCTTCATGTACGGTTTAGCACTCGCAAACTAGGTCAGTCTGTCATTCCTAACTCAATCAATACTCAAGCCCGAGAGGAATGTAGTAACTTCATTACGATATCCTTGGAAATGTAATCTCATTTCCATTCAGGAACCGATAAATTATCTAACCAATCTCTTGGTTTGTTTTCTTTCTGTCTTTATCTGTCTGTACTTCAGACATTTCAGTCCAAACTCTGCCATATCTAATCTCATCTGGTTCTATCAATACATTTTCTGCTATCAGGATGCCTACTGAATCAAGTATTGCACCTTTCTGACAATCTATGTCATTTCACATTCGAAATATCGGGCACAAACAAATCAGTTATTAACATACAATACAGTATTACTTACTTGATATTCTGATCGACACTCTGTTCTGACTATCGATATTGAGTTCTAAACATTCTAATCAACTTTTTGAACTGCTAACGTTTCAAAATCAGCTCTGGTTCGGACGGTACAATATAATCTCCATTGTTTACAATATGTCTCAAACACGTATTCAGAATAACATCAATATTCAATCAGATTCAAAACATCACTCATTGATACTGATCTGCTAAACTAATAAACCGTAAATGTCTGACACCGATGTCAACCTCGGCTGACTAATCACGGTTTAACTCTGCTAAAATCAACAGATACCTCATTTTCAGATATAAAAATCTCTGAACCCAATCTGTCTCAATCAGGATTTACCATATCAACAGTTTCTAATATCAACTCAAAACTAAAATCAATCTATCTGAAATCAGATCTAGAGTCTTATCTGGGGAAAACATTAATACCTTTCTTATCATTGGTAAATCAGCCAATGATAGACTCAACTTCAGTAAATCAACTGAATACATAAGGAGTCACTCTGCTCCTTTATGTAATAATCGAGTCATAGCTAGTACGAATATCAAAGGAATTCTCAGTCTAGAATTCTTATCGTACAATATTCATCCCTTGGCAATCTCAGGTCCGATTCTCACCATCTTCTGGAATTAATCTATGGTAGCTCTGTACTTGATCAGCATATCAATATCAGTAATGCAGTTCAAAAATCAGAGAACACCAGTACAACACCATCTACCACACAATCTAACTCGATCTCATTCTTATTCTACTGTAGTATACAAAATCTAATAGAATCGCTGATACAAGATCTTTTCCCAAAGGAAAAGAAACAAATACTACAGTAAATAGGGACTCAACAGATAATGCATGCATCAATGCAAATCTTTCTGAAATAAAAGTATGTGAGCACCGGTATCCCTCAATACATATGCAGGATAATCAAACAAATCAGTTACCTGCAACATCATCATCTGGTGCTTCCTGAGCCTGCTCCTCGGTCAAATCAAATACTCTGGCCTGCTGTCTAGGAGGCTGACCAACTGTCTGGCTTCCTCCTGGCCTCTGCTGTGACTGAGATGGTGCTGGCTGGAATGAATGAACAGCAGCTGATCGTCTACTCCACTGTGCTGCTGATCCAGATGATTCGGCTCCCTGGGATATTTGGGAACCCTTCTGTGGACACACTCTAGAAAAATGTCCCTGTTGTTTGCAAAAGTGGCAGCTACCAAGTACTCCCTGGCATTGCTCAGTGGAATGTCTCCCTCCACAAGTTCCACAGTAAGCCCCGGTATAACTCTGTTTCGAACCACTGGAGCTGGAAGAACTGCCACCAGATTTCTTAAACTGCATTCCTCTAACCTTCAGAAAATCTTTCTTTCCACCACTGCTACAGCCACTCTCGAATCGGGGAGGTGGTTGCGGTGGTCTTAGTAAGAAAGGAACATCTACAGCTCCTCTCTGCCTTATCAGGCCCGCTTCAGCGCCCTTTGCTCTATTCATGGCATCAGCAAAGTTATTCGGTCGCCCTATGTTCACCAAGGTAAAAATATCGGGATTCAAGCCATTGATGAACTGATCAGCAACGGCTTCGTCATTTTCAGCCACATGTGGAGCAAACTTCAACAAGGTAGAGAACTTGGTCACATATTCTTCAATGTTCAGCTGACCCTGTCTCAAATTGGAAAACTCCGCCCCCTTGTCTTTCTTGTACGATACTGGGAAAAATCTCTGATAAAACTCAGTTTTAAATACATCCCAAGTAATAATCGTACCTCGTTGCTCCAAGGCCCTCTTCATCGTAATCTACCAGCTTTTTGCAACATCAAGCAACTGGTGCCCAATAAATTAAATTCGGCGCTCATCACTGTACTCCAGTGAATCAAACAACATCTCAATGTTACCTAACCAACTCTCACACTCAACTGATGTCTCAGTACCCTTAAGAGTCGGTGGTTTGAATGACTGAAACCTCTTCAGCAAGGTTTCCATTGGAGTCGGTGTTACATCCATTGGAGGATTCGATGTACTACCCTGTTCCGGGATTCGTCTGGGAGGCATATCTGATATCAAAAGGATTAGTAACCCAATCCAACTAACCTGTTTCACTTCAGTTCCCTCCTCCGATCAACTTACTGCTGATCGAGGATCGGTTCAAATTCATTTCAAATAATATATATTACACAATCAAATCAGATAAGTCAAGTAACATGTATTATATAAAGCAGTAAGACATGCTAGCATTCGAAAGCAGGAAAGAAAACCTCAATCTACCCCGCTCACTAGCCTCTTCTATCTCAATCTAAAGGATCTATCGCTCTGATACCACCTATTGTGGGGACCCGAACTTAATTCAATTCTTAATCACTTTTTCGGAATAATTAATCAATTAAAATGAACAGGGTCTAATTTTTTTTTTAAATACTAGAGTACGCAGCATATGAAATAAGTCTTATCTCATTTACAAGATCACTATCCAGATCTAAGTACAAGTCCTGTACAAATATAAATTATAATATTTACTGTTTCTTCACTACAGCTCAGGTGATGTAACAGATATACTCCTAAGTCCGGATCTCCACGGTAACTGTCTTCTCTCATCCTCTTCTTGACCCTGATCCAGCCCCAACTGTTGTCATGCACACATACAAAACAAGACAACAGCCGGATAACTCCGGTGAGAATAAATCCCAGTATAAACAATGTATACATGCAATCATATAAAAATATATATAAAAGCATATAATAAATATTCATAACATGTATCAAATCAGAAACATAAATCAATATCAAGCAAGGAATCATACTCAGACTCAAACTCGACTCAAATAACGCGTCGTCTCAGACTCGACTCAACTCTAACCTAGGGATCCCGATGTCTGGATAATGATAAATATACCGAATCTCAGTCGATAGGAATGAATCAATCCCTAAACGGCATCGATATAATTAATATATCCAATGTCTGGGCGAAACAGCCTCAGAATTGACGAATCAGTCAAGAATTAAGCGAATCAGCCAATAACTAGACGAATCAGCTAGTAATTA
Organism: Primulina eburnea; assembly: GCF_022965805.1. Lineage (NCBI taxonomy): Eukaryota > Viridiplantae > Streptophyta > Magnoliopsida > Lamiales > Gesneriaceae > Primulina > Primulina eburnea. The sequence goes on along the minus strand of NC_133112.1, from coordinate 18,266,501 downwards.
AGCGAATCAGCCAAAGTTTAGACGAATCAGTCAATAACTAGACGAATCAGTCAATAACCAGACGAATCAGCCGGTGACTAGGCGAATCAGCCAATAATTAAACGACTCAGTAGTCAATACATGCAGTGGCTATAAATCAATAGACAACGAACATCAATCTCATCAATTACAAAAATCAATGAAATAAACTAAGTATGTGATTTAGGGAAACTCGAGTCAAACCTCACTCGAGTTGTGCAATCCCAACACAACATTAATTTATACCTTTCTTTCTGATATTCTGACCCTGTCGAAGTCTCGAACTCAAAGCCTGTCAATACTCAATCTAACAATAACAATATCGAGGGTACGATATCAATACACCACTCAATCAATACTGGATATAATCAGAATTCAATCAAATTCTGTTTCAACAACATAACGTCATAATTTCAATATATCCAGTACTACCATATCAGTCAGATATCAATCCCAACACCTCATACTCGATAATACTTAAATCTTGATATCAATTCTCAATCAATTCAACTCTAAAAATCATAACAATTTCATATGGTATTTGTTCCTTAATCCGGTTTCAATTATACGATGTCTAACATGCTAAGAACATCATATATGAATCATATCAGATTCTGACAATACCATAATTTCAAATCATATCAAAACGTAGCAAAACTTACGTCCAGTTGTACCCTACGTCGATAGGAACTCAATACCGAAGTCGGATTCAAAATCGGACGGACGGATTTTTCACAAAAGACGTAAAGATTTTTCTTTCTTTCTCGGAAGCCTTCTTCTCGATTTTCTTCTTGTTCTGATTCTTTTTTGTATGCATATATATATATATATATATATATATATATATATATATATATATATACACACGGTTCAGGTAAGGGACAAGTGGCTTGTTCTTGCTTCGCATGCCGCGCGCATATGCGCGCCTAAGCATCGCGCATATGCGCCTGGCTTGCTGCCCGGCATATCCAAATCTATCCACGCGCGCATATGCGCGACTCTACCGCGCGCATGTGCGCCACCCCTTCTGCCTATCTCGCGCATGTGCGCGGCTCATGTCGCGCATGTACGCGTAAGGTTCTGTTCCGTCTTCTTGGCTACTGGACTGCTCGCGCATATGCGCGAACTCAAGTCGCGCATACTGTCCCTCGCGCATATGCACGCACCATCTCGGCGCATATGCTCGAGAGGTTCTGGACCTTCGGCGCATGACTCGCGCATCCCATCGCGTATGTGCGCGAATGCACACTCTCGCACATATATTTCGCGTCTTTTCCCGTCTTTTCCGAACTAATCCGTTCCGTCTATAATTATCTAGATTAATCAATAAATCATTTCAGATTAATCTCGGGTTACGATAATTATAGTCAAATCATTTCAGATTACGGTAATCAAGTTCTCGGACCTTACACTCAGCATGTATATATCGCGAATAGCAAGTAAATATATCATAAAATCGCATGCAACGTAAAAATATTGTATTGTAAGGCGTAAGGTGAAAATCTTGTCATGAGTGAGTATAAATACTTGCATAACTGAAAATTGTATGTAAAAGCTTGGCTCAGTAGAGCCCTATCATAACATTTCATATCATAAAATTTTCTGGTAGAGATAATGTTTCAACGCAAGTCGCCCATAACATAACATGAACGTCTGATCAGACTAAACCGCAGTATACTAGGCGGTAAAGATCACCACAGCCCTTGGATTGGATGTTCGTACCCATATATAATCGTAAACCGGTCGTAAGTCACCGGGTGGAGAGATCCCATAAGCCTGAGATGGGCACAAGACATATCACATATATCTCAAAATAAACATTTTATATTTTATGCACGTAATATAATTATAACTCTGTTTTTACCGGATGAGTTGGATCATTCCCAGGATGGCTACAACCTAATCCTAAGATGATACACATGTAAATAATCTCAACTTTGCAAAAACTTAATATCCGAACCAAAAATGAGATAAACGAGACCAACAACTTAATTTCAGCCATGGCTTCGCACAAACCCGAACCAACATTGAACCCTCGTTTAGCCATGATTCAAAATACACCTATCATACTGAAATAATATCCCTAAGAATTATAATACACGAAAAATAGTGAATGGAGGCCAAAATCATGAAACTATCTTTCGAGAGTCACTTTGGCACATTGCATCGTAAATTCTAGTACGACCTCTAAACTCAACCAAATCACGAACGGCAAAAAACATGACCTTCATAACTCATTGGAGTACTGTTCAGTCGAAGGCAATAGGCTAAAAGCCAAACAAGAGATCGAAAAAAATCCCTGAACCGAAACAATTCTGTTGTCAAAGTGCAGTGGCAGCAGCTGCGCATGAGGTATTTAATTTATGAAACAAATGGCCATTGGGCTTGAACCACTGATCAGAGTTTCTTACCAACACCCTAAGGCGTGGCATGAACCATGGCTAAGGGCACTTGGCAAACCCCAACTCAAGAAAAGGACAACCCATAGCTCCAATCGAGAGAACCAAATTTTGTGTAGTGTGGTGTGTTGAAGTGTTGTGCTTTCTTGTGTCGTTCCAATGGTCATATTGTTAGAGTAGGTGCCCGTCGAGCCAAGTGTTGGCCGAGTGTTCACAATGAAACTCTATGTATAAGCAATCTTTATTTTAGTAATATTTGATATTATTATTTTGGCACATCTTTATCTGTATACCCATGCTAGTTGCATAGATAAAGCCCTTGAATATACAAATAGTAGAAAGAATATGAGATGCTCATATGATGAGTATCATGAAACTCATATTTGTAATACTGTATATTCTAAACGGTTCCTAGTCGATTCAGCCGCCACTAAGAAGGATATAGGCCGCTCGAGTTCGAGACTAGTATCTGCGATGTGAGTACCATGTTTCATTGGTAGGGGACATTGTGATGTCCGAGCATGCAGATAGGTGCTCCTGGTAGAGTGCACTGAACAACCCTCCATTAAAGGACTTTCCAAGTGGTTCTCACTTATCGAGTGGAAAAGTCCTGGTTTATGGTTGTACAGAATTAGTCCTTATGACTCGGGACAACATTGAGACTCTATGTGCTAGAATTACACTTTGACTTGTTTACCGACTCTTATGGGGTCATCAGGTGGCAAGGTTGGGTGTTCTGTCGAAACACATAGGAGTCGATGCATTGTAGTCGGGGATTCATCGCTTACCTTCGGGTATGGATATCCTATGTGTTCTCATGTGTATGTAGGTTGAAATCTCTGGCCAGAGTATGGTGGTAATTATGAAAGGGTTTCATAGATTACACCATCGATGCAACTACGACATGACACATAGTATCGATTCATTGACAACTCTCGATAAACCAATGGTTGTCGAATCGATCGGGATATATGAGTTGAAGGGACCGTACTGTACGCTAACCATAATTGAATGGTTCTTGCAGGCACTATCATTTGATACCTAGGGAATCATGTAAGCGATGCTGCTAGGCGTTTAACATGATTGGTTGGGTACTATCAGACTTGAGTTCTGACGTTCTTATTATCAAGGTGTTGATAAATAAGAATGGAGCAATTGGGGTATGCTCATATAAGGACATGTTTAGTCCGAATCACATGGAGATGTGAACCCACGGCTAGTTGTATCAATGAACCTATTGAGGGCCACACAAGTACTAGCTTTCTAAATCCCGTTGAGAAGTAAAAATAGTTCAATGTGTTGAACGGCTTATAAAGGAGTTTATAAGCGTAAGGAAAATTAGAAGTATGCCTTCTATAAAGGAGAAATTAGTTCAATGTGTTGAACGACTTATAAATTAGTTTATAAGTGTAAAGAAAAATAGAAGTATGACTTCTATGAGAGAAATATAAATTTTAATTTATGGAAGTGTTCCTAGATTAAAATTTGGCCAAGTGAATAATGTATTTGAAAATTGTGATTTTCATAAACATTATTATGGACTAAATTAAATTAATTCAAGTGTTGAATTAATTAAACACTAGTGGGCCTAGTAGAGTCCAAATAATTAAATTAATTCAAGTGTTGGATTAATTAAATCATATTGAGTCTTGTAGAGCTCAATTAAAATTATTATTTAACTAGTGGGACTTGAGTAAATTCAAGTAATGTTTAATTAGTCTCAAATATGTTTGAGATGATTAAATTTAGTCCAAGGTTTTTAATTTGATTAAAAACCATATAATATAATATGCATGCATGGGAGGTGAAGAGTTGGAGACTACTTTTTGGGATATCAAAGCATGGCATGCAAAAAGATGTTTTTGCTTTTGCTTTTTTGGACATCCAAGACAAGTCTCCTCTCCCCCATTCTATCAACACCATGGCCGAAACTCTCCACCCCTTTCTCTCCAAGTTTTCTCTCCATTTTTGTGTTCTTCAATTGTTGAATAATACACACACTTCTCTTTGAAAAATCCTCATATTTTTCTAGTGCAAAATATGAGGGGATCTACCTAGTTGGTGGTGGGCTTAATAGTTGAGCAAGGAGTGCTCATTGGAAAGCTTGAAGATAGTTTCTACCTTTCAAGAGCTTTGTTGTTTGACAACAAAGTTGGAGCCATAATCAATCTCTTGTGATTGATAGGTATATTTCTTTAAAACACCCTATGTATGTCATTATGTGTGTTTTTGTATTTGTTGCACAAAGAAATGGGGTGGCCGAAATTTTCACTTAAAAATTCGATTTTTTAAACTTCCGTTGCGCTTCCGGTCACCGTAACCGATCCCCTTTCAAGTGGTATCAGAGCTATGGTTACGTTTTTGTGTAGCAAATACAATATATATTATGTTGAGATCGATTTCTAACCGCATGAGTGTATTTTTGCAACAAATTGAGGGCCGTTTTTGGGGAAATATTCGGGCAGCAAGTTGCTGCCCGTGTCGGGCAGCTCGGGCTGCCCGAGGGGCTGCCCGTTTCGGGCAGCTAGGGCAGCCCGAGGGGCTGCCCGAACAGCCCCTTACTTTTAATAAAAAAAAAAAAAAATTTTGTTGCCGGAATCCGGCGACGGAGCACCGGCGACGGCGATGACGGCTAGGGTTTCCAAAAGTGTTTTGGATTATCAAAGTGTCATGGGCCTTGAGTTGTTGGGCCATTGGATGGCTAACATGTTTGTGAATTTTAAATGGGCCGAAAATATTTTTGGTGAAAAATGAGTTTTTTGGGCCCTTAAGTTTAAAATTACAAAAGTTGCAAATATTTTCTCATGAAATAAATATTTTAAGTTGGACTTTAAATATTTATAGTAAATGGTGATTTACAAGAAATTCGGTTATAAATAAATTAATTGGAAAGTAGACAAAGGTGTTTGTATACTTTGTTAATTTAGTTTATAATCGTGGCGGTTAGTGATTGGATCAAGATATATAATATTGGATCAATTAATTATTGTGATAATTAATTGATGGTGTATGATATGTGATATTATGCATGAAGGATGATCAAAAGCCCAAGCCCAATTTGCTAGGTGTATGCTAGGATATTTTGTGTTGAATGATTGTAATAATTATCAATTTATAAAGTGGGCTTGGTTTATGGCCCGTTCCCACCCCATGAGATGTATCCCTATTTGCCATGGATATTTATTTGTAAATATTAGTATAGTGGATGATCAAGATTGGAAGATGGTGGCCATGATGATTATGAAGATCGAAGACATGTAAATATTGGAAGCTAATGTAATAGTTGTATTTGCATCCCGTGCATTTACCCTAGGATTGGACCTAGGCCCGTGTTTAGCTCACATGGTCCGTTAGTATTGGGGCGATTGATCATCCTTGTTTTGTTTACTGTTTATAATATATGCATGATATGTTATAAATAATGAGTATGTGCGTTATTATTATGATAATAACAAAGTTGCATGAATCCGGCAAACATACGATCAAACATGGCGAGTTTTTAAAATAAAATTAATGATGAGACCTTTCAAAACTAAAAACCCTCATTTTGAATAAGATTCAAAATTAATATCAAGCCCGAAAAGGGGAATTATAAAATTGGTTATAATTTCCTTGTCTTCCATCGACAATGGGTGCATGATGAACGCTACCCGTACTCGGGGCTCGGCTCATATTATTTGGGGGGCCTTGGGTGCCGGAAAGCTGTGACATCCATTGACATGGTGATGTGAACTACGTGGAACTCCCACGACTTCGGCTCAGATAATTGAGGGAACTCATGGCGACCGTCCATTAAGGTTCAACATCGATGGGTAAGGCTTGACACGTAAAGATGAACGACGTCTATAATGGGTCCTAATCAAACGTGAGACAAAAGTTTACGTTAAGGGTTGCATTGTGATGCAATTGGGAAACTACCTTTTAGGAATTGTGATTGGCTGTATAATCGAGATCATAATTCGCTAATTGGACCTTACGTACCTACTGAGGAAAGGAGTTTCCCGTTTTCACTAGAGGGTAGTGAAAGATGTCAAAACAGTGGGAGCCAATATTTATGAAGTAAAAGTCCAAACTTCATATCTTACTAAATATTTTAAAATAGTCATCAACATTTATCTGTTTTTACTTTTCAGTACAAATTGACGATGTCATCGATTCGCAATCCAATATCGGTAATACTCGACAAAAATTATTAACTGGACCTAATTACCTCACTTGGCTAAGAAACCTAAAAATCGTCTTGAATTCGGAAAGGGTAGCATATACACTGACTGAGTCGCCCCCTGTTGAGGCTCCGACTGACTGCAATCCTGAGGAATTGCATGCTTACAAGGAATAGTGTGACCATGACTTGATAGCCAGGTGTTATATGCTGACTTCTATGAATGATGAGCTGCAGAGGCGTTTTGAGGGTGCAAAGAGTGCTGCTGACATTCATTTGCACCTCAAGGAGCTCTTTGGAGAGCAAACACGTCCTCTTAGGCATGCTACCGTCAAGGAGCTGATCACTTTACGCATGCAAGATGGGGCCTCGGTCCATGAGCATGGCCTAAAGGTGATCGGGCTCGTGGACAAGCTCGTTGGCATGGATCTGATCCTGCCTTCGGAGTTGACCACCGACGTGTTGCTCTTATCGCTGCCTAGCTCATTTGATCCTTTTGTGGTGAACTTCAACATGAACAAGATTGAACCGACCCTTGAGGAGTTGGTGAATATGCTTGTTACGTTTGAATCCACCATCAAGAAAGAGAAGTTGGTTCTTTATGTGGGTTCTTCATCTGGTACGAAGACTGATCCACATGGGAAGGGAAAGAAGAGTTCTTTCCAACGTCCCAAGAAGAACGTGCCCTTGATGAGGCAATCTCCGAATCCCGTTGTGGCAGCCACACCAGTTAGGGCTGACAAGACTAGTGATGTTTGTCATCACTGCAAGAAGCCTGGACATTAGAGGCGAAATTGCAAGGAATATCTGGCCCAGAAGAGTTCTGGAAACGGTATGTTCTAAATTGAAGTAAACATTTCAATTAACTCTACTTCTTTGGTATTAGATACCGGTTATGACTCACATCTCTGTAATGGGTTACAGGTGATGGGAAGAAGTAGAATGCTTAAGGAAGGTGTGACCTTCTTGAGAATGGCTATGGAGCAAGAGTTGCTGCCAAGACCTTAAGAAATGTTTACTTATTGTTGAACAATGATTTTAAGTTATTTTTAAGAGATGTTTTGTTTGTACCATTTTGGTGAAAAACATTGTTTCCATTTCTATTGTGATAAAAATGGATATTCTTGTTTATTTAGCAAAGATGTTTGCAACATTTACAAGAATGAATGTTTAATTGGTACTTGAGAACTTGGAAACGATCTCTATAACTTAAAATTGAAAGATATTCCATTAAATGTCCATTCAAAAGGCAAACACCATATGAGATATGGATGGGTAAGCCTCCCAAATATTCTTATCTTAGAATATGGGAGCCCTGCTTATGTGAAGCAGGTAGTGGGAGATAAATTGGATTGTTGATCCATTTTATATTACTTTGTGGGATATCCAAGGAATTAAGTTGGATATCATTTCTATCATCCCCAAGAAACAAAGGTGTTTGTTTCTAGGAATGCAACCTTTTTGGAAAAGGATTTTCTATTGGATAGAAAAGGGGAGATGATAGAACTCGAAGAGGTTCGAGAGACACCCACAACTATAGAACCCACACCCGAAGAGCTAAGTGAGGAGATACAAGCTCCTAGAAAATCCGAGAGAGTCTCGAGACCACCTATGAGGTATGGTCTGCTTCTTGAAGAGGGCCATGATGAGCCTAACCATGGATGTGATCCAAGGACCTTCAAGGAAGCGTTATCTGATGCCGATTCATCCAAATGGCTTGAAGCTATGGAATCTGAGATGAATTCCATGCATTCGAACCAAGTATGGGATCTTATAGATCCACCTGATAGGAAAGGTTCCCATAGGGACTTGGGGCGGATGGGAAGGTATTGACCTTCAAGGCGCGATTGGTGGCAAAAAGATATACTCAAAGACAAGGAGTTGACTTTGAGGAAACCTTTTCTCCAGTTGCAATGTTCAAGTCCATAAGGATTTTGCTAGCCATAGCTGCATGGTATGACTATGAGATATGGCAGATGGATGTCAAGACAGCCTTTCTTAATGGGGATATTAAGAAAGTGATTTACATGTCTCAAACCTGGAGGGTTTACATCTATCGGAAGTGAGCATATGGTATGCAAACTTCAGAGATCTATTTATGATCTAAAGCAGGCATCTAGGAGTTGGAACCTCAGATTCGATAATACAATCAAATAGTTTGATTTACTAAGAATCCTGAGGAACCCTATATGTATAAGAGGGTCAGTGGGAGTGTTGCGACATTCCTGGTGTTGTATGTTGATGACATTCTACTCATTGAGAATGATGTAAGAATGTTGCAATCAACTAAGATATGGTTAGCGAGTAAGTTCTCGATGCAGAACTTGGGTGAAGCATCTTTTGTATTGTGATACAGATCTATAGAGATAGATCGAAAAGATTGCTTGATCTCACCCAGTCCACATACATTGATACCATCGTGAAGCGGTTCTCGATGGGTGAGTCCATGAGAGGACATCTACCAATGTGTCATGGCATGTCCCTATCCAAGTCTGTCTCCCAAGACTGATGCAGAGATAGTGGCGATGACACACATTCCGTATGCTTCGGCAATTGGTAGCATCATGTATGGGATGATATCTACACGTCCTGACGTGGCTTTCGCACTAAGTGTAGTGAGTAGATATCAATCGAACCCTGGTCTTCCACATTGGAAAGCTGTGAAAGACATCCTCAAGTAGTTGAGAAGGACCAATAAATTGTTCTTGGTCTATGGGGTGGATAACTGAAATTGGAAGGCTATACCGACTCTAGCTTCCAAAGCGATATCGATGACTCGAAGTCAACCTCTGGGTTTGTATTCATGCTCAATGGTGCTGCTGTCTCTTGGAAGAGTTCCAAGCAAGACAATACTGCGGATTCCAGCACAGAGGCCGAATACATTGCTGCATCAGATGCAGCAAGGGAGGCTGTTTGGATAAGGAATTTCTTCTAAGAGTTGGACGTTATTCCTAATGGAGTTGCTCCTGTCCCGGCGTTGTGTGACAACACGGGAGCTTTAGCTCAAGCAAAGGAGCCAAGGTCTCATCAGAAGTCCAAACATGTATTGATTAAGTACCACATCCTCGGAGAGATTGTGGAAAGAGGAAGAAGTGTCTTTTGACATAGTCGGCTTCGCAGATAATGTTGTTGATCCACTAGCTAAGCCTTTACCTGGACCATTATTCGACAAGCATCGCGAATCAATGGGTTTAAAACATATAGGTAGTTGGCTCTAGTGCAAGTGGGAGATTGTTAGAGTAGGTGCCCGTCGAGCCAAGTGTTGGCCGAGTGTTCACAATGAAACTCTATGTATAAGCAATCTTTATTTTAGTAATATTTGATATTATTATTTTGGCACATCTTTATCTGTATACCCATGCTAGTTGCATAGATAAAGCCCTTGAATATACAAATAGTAGAAAGAATATGAGATGCTCATATGATGAGTATCATGAAACTCATATTTGTAATACTGTATATTCTAAACGGTTCCTAGTCGATTCAGCCGCCACTAAGAAGGATATAGGCCGCTCGAGTTCGAGACTAGTATCTGCGATGTGAGTACCATGTTTCATTGGTAGGGGACATTGTGATGTCCGATCATGCAGATAGGTGCTCCTGGTAGAGTGCACTGAACAACCCTCCATTAAAGGACTTTCCAAGTGGTTCTCACTTATCGAGTGGAAAAGTCCTGGTTTATGGTTGTACAGAATTAGTCCTTATGACCCGGGACAACATTGAGACTCTATGTGCTAGAATTACACTTTCACTTGTTTACCGACTCTTATGGGGTCATCAAGTGGCAAGGTTGGGTGTTCTGTCGAAACACATAGGAGTCGATGCATTGTAGTCGGGGATTCATCGCTTACCTTCGGGTATGGATATCCTATGTGTTATCATGTGTATGTAGATCGAAATCTCTGGCCAGAGTATGGTGGTAATTATGAAAGGGTTTCATAGATTACACCATCGATGCAACTACGACATGACACATAGTATCGATTCATTGACAACTCTCGATAAACCAATGGTTGTCGAATCGATCGTGATATATGAGTTGAAGGGACCGTACTATACGCTAACCATAATTGAATGGTTCTTGCAGGCACTATCATTTGATACCTAGGGAATCATGTAAGCGATGCTGCTAGGCGTTTAACATGATTGGTTGGGTACTATCAGACTTGAGTTCTGACGTTCTTATTATCAAGGTGTTGATAAATAAGAATGGAGCAATTGGGGTATGCTCATATAAGGACATGTTTAGTCCGAATCACATGGAGATGTGAACCCACGGCTAGTTGTATCAATGAACCATTGAGGGCCACACAAGTACTAGCTTTCTAGATCCCGTTGAGAAGTAAAAATAGTTCAATGTGTTGAACGGCTTATAAAGGAGTTTATAAGCGTAAGGAAAATTAGAAGTATGACTTCTATAAAGGAGAAATTAGTTCAATGTGTTGAACGACTTATAAATTAGTTTATAAGTGTAAAGAAAAATAGAAGTATGACTTCTATGAGAGAAATATAAATTTTAATTTATGGAAGTGTTCCTAGATTAAAATTTGGCCAAGTGAATAATGTATTTGAAAATTGTGATTTTCATAAACATTATTATGGACTAAATTAAATTAATTCAAGTGTTGAATTAATTAAACACTAGTGGGCCTAGTAGAGTCCAAATAATTAAATTAATTCAAGTGTTGGATTAATTAAATCATATTGAGTCTTGTAGAGCTCAATTAAAATTATTATTTAACTAGTGGGACTTGAGTAAATTCAAGTAATGTTTAATTAGTCTCAAATATGTTTGAGATGATTAAATTTAGTCCAAGGTTTTTAATTTGATTAAAAACCATATAATATAATATGCATGCATGGGAGGTGAAGAGTTGGAGACTACTTTTTGGGATATCAAAGCATGGCATGCAAAAAGGTGTTTTTGCTTTTGCTTTTTTGGACATCCAAGACAAGTCTCCTCTCCCTTATTCTATCAACACCATGGCCGAAACTCTCCACCCCTTTCTCTCCAAGTTTTCTCTCCGTTTTTGTGTTCTTCAATTGTTGAATAATACACACACTTCTCTTTGAAAATTCTACCTTTCAAGAGCTTTGTTGTTTGACAACAAAGTTGGAGCCATAATCAATCTCTTGTGATTGATAGGTATATTTCTTTAAAACACCCTATGTATGTCATTATGTGTGTTTTTGTATTTGTTGCACAAAGAAATGGGGTGGCCGAAATTTTCACTTAAAAATTCGATTTTTTAAACTTCCGTTGCGCTTCCGGTCACCGTAACCGATCCCCTTTCACATATGATCGAAAATAGCTAGATATTCACATGATGAGGCATTGTGTGAACCATAGCTATGGGCTAGAAGCCTACCACAATCCACACAAACACCCCAAAGCCGAAACTCACTCACCCAAACCAGAAATGAAAACCGTGGGCATTTGTTTTGTTGTTGAAAAAATTTTGATGGATCCATGAACCAAGCCTTGAAAAACTATCTTGGCCATGTCCTAGACATGCTAAGGGAGTGTTCTAACCATGGATACAGTCCTTAGAACAGCCATGGTCCGAACACTCACCTTAGACAACCAACAACAGAAATCGTGGCTCAGTACTGCACTAATGAAATGTTTTGCTGCCATGTCTTCAACTTGAGTGTATGAACTTAGACCAATGAACCATCAACACCCTAACACACTCTATATCATGCCTAGATGTAGCCTTGAGTGCCTGGAACCGAAGCAACACCCTGAAATCACAAGAACACACATCACCCGTGAATTTAAAGCAAATGGCCGAGGAGGGGCCTGCACGATTTCCTGCAAGTTGCTGTCAAAATTTTGTTTTGTTCCTTGAATCATGAACATGTAGTGGTTTAAAAATATCTATAGGACTTGATTGAAGAGGAAATAAACAATATATACATGCCTGGAAAATTTGTTTTGAATAAAACAAAGCAATACGACGAACACGGCGCGGCGGGGTCGGACTTGTATTTTTCTTTCTTATTTCCTGCTGCTAACTCACGAATTTAGCTGCTGTATTCACTGATATTTTTGAAGGTAAGGGTGGAGGAAATGCTAGGTAATGAAGGTGAAGGTTACAAGTGAAGAGTTTTATTGGCAAGTCTATTGTTTCTATTCTTGCTACACGAATTGAAGGGATTGAAATGCTAGATTAGTGGGTTGAGAGAAATTAGGTGGATGGGATGACCGAAATTTGTTACTAATTTGCAAGGTAAACTGTTGATTGAATCATGTATTTAAATCCTTAAGGTTTTAAACACCCATTATATATTTTAGTGAATTAACAACTTAAATTAGGGAAACAATCTTGCATGGCATGGCTTGGTCTTAAAATTAATTATTAAAATGTTAGGTTTTAATTTCTTGAATATAATAGGTCTAGATTAATTTTATCCCAATTGGTTACACATTTTAATTTAGGATTTAATTAAATATTGGACATAAAAGAACTTATTTAATAATTTAACTCAAACTAATTTAATAAATCTTAAAAACATTCTTTTTCAATAAAATAAATTTTCCTTGGCTTAGATTAAATTTAGGAGTATTTTCTTATTATTAATCTCATCTCAATTCTCCAAACTCTAGTTCAGCCTCGTGTATTGATAGGTGTGGTTTTTACGTGTTTTATTGCATTAGTTTGAGTGTGTTTTCATTGTGTATGCGTACATTTCTTTCACATTTTTTTCGTTTTAGGGACGATCCGAAGTGAGTTCGGTGGATCCGAACATAGCCTATAAATAGTGCTCGGATTTCCTCATTTTGTATTGACAATCCTTGAGTTGTGTCTCATATTTGAGAGATTTGGAAGGTTTCTAGGGTTAGTTGCCGGTCGAGCGATAGCCAAGAGCTGCCAGGATTGGTAGTGTAGCGACGCCTGAGTTACGAGGCAATCGACATCAAAGGGCTGTCGACGGACGAAGGTAAACCCTAAACCTTTGGTAGTACTGGTTTTGCTAGTTGAGCATGGTAGTATTGTTCATTGGGTATGCTTTTGATGCATAGGCTTGTTCTAGACCTGATTAGCGGTGTTGTGTAAGGCTAGGCTTGCTGTGATAGAGGTACGAAAGTACTATCCGAGATATCCTGGTTGAGTATACATTCTTATATGTGTTGCATGATTATGTGGTGCATTGATATATGTCATATGATGCATGCTATTATGTCACGTTTATTACTGCATGTTGCATTTCATGTTGAGCCGTATCTTCTTCGAGATAGCCTTTACTGTTGAGCTGTATCTCTTTCGAGATAAGCTATATCTTGTGGGGCCGCTCAGCCCTGTCTTGTCTTGTGGACGCATGGACACCGAGAGTACACAGTGGCCGACGGGTCGGGAGGGCTTCGGTTATCCGGGACATTTTAGGTCCACGTCTGTTCTTGCAGTGGATGCAGTGACCCAGAGGTAGGACCGCGCGGCACTATCCACTTGGCGCCTCTAGACTGAGCATTTTGAGATCCTTTGTTACTCCTGTTTCTTGACTACCCTGGTATCATATCATAGCATGTGCATTTCATATAGGTTTGTATACTCATACTTTTGTACTGGGCGTTCTTATCGCTCACGTCCTCGGTTTTTGTTTATCTTGGACACCCCATTCCCACGGGGCAGGCCTCAGGTTGGACAGCTCGGGAAGAGCAGGAGGAGGACAGTGAGTATCTGGTTGGTTTAGTTTTCAGTACTATTCTATTTCGATATGGTTGTACCGAATATATTTTGAGTTGTTCTGATTTCGATTGGGTTGTATAACTATCATTTGTTGGTATTTCCGCTGTTATCTCTGATTTTTTATTAATTAAGTTAATTGCATGCTTAGTTCTTGATTAGTAGGTGATTCTGGAACGGGTCACTACATTTATGGTATCAGAGCATGCTTACGATTTTGGGATATAGATTTCTGTTTTGGGATTTTCGTTGACCATTTTTCCCTATTCTATCTTGTAGCGATGGCTGACCACTTTGGTGATGAGAGTAGTCAGGGGAGTGTAGGTCGTTGGGGTGACCAGGACGATCGTAGACGTCATTTTTTCCGTTTCTACTCCGATGGGTCATTCGTTGTTAGCTAAGCGTCTAGTGATGGGTTGTCCCTTAGATTTTGAGGATAACGATGTTGTTATTTCGTTTTGTTCATCCTCTAAGCTTGATTTCGAGGACGAAATCTTTTTAAGGGGGGGAGAATGTAGTAGCCCGAATTCCAAATTGGGTAATTAACGGATTAATGGTGATTAAGAAGGTTTAATGTGTAATTTTGACCGTGGTCATGATCGGACGGACCGAAGATGGTTCGGTAGCACCGACGAGTTCGGACGATCCGAAGTGAGTTCGGTGGATCCGATCATGAGGTGTCAAGAGCTGATGGACACGTGGGAGTTCGGACGTTCCGAAGTTTAGGTTCGGTGGATCCGATCATGAGGTGTCAAGAGCCGATGGACACGTGGGAGTTCGGACGTTCCGAAGTGTAGGTTCGGTGGATCCGATCGTGAGGTGTCAAGAGCTGATGGACACGTAAGAGTTCGGACGATCCGAAGTGAGTTCGGTGGATCCGAACATAGCCTATAAATAGTGCTCGGATTTCCTCATTTTGTATTGACAATCCTTGAGTTGTGTCTCATATTTGAGAGATTTGGAAGGTTTCTAGGGTTAGTTGCCGGTCGAGCGATAGCCAAGAGCTGCCAGGATTGGTAGTGTAGCGACGCCTGAGTTACGAGGCAATCGACATCAAAGGGCTGTCGACGGACGAAGGTAAACCCTAAACCTTTGGTAGTACTGGTTTTGCTAGTTGAGCATGGTAGTATTGTTCATTGGGTATGCTTTTGATGCATAGGCTTGTTCTAGACCTGATTAGCGGTGTTGTGTAAGGCTAGGCTTGCTGTGATAGAGGTACGAAAGTACTATCCGAGATATCCTGGTTGAGTATACATTCTTATATGTGTTGCATGATTATGTGGTGCATTGATATATGTCATATGATGCATGCTATTATGTCACGTTTATTACTGCATGTTGCATTTCATGTTGAGCCGTATCTTCTTCGAGATAGCCTTTACTGTTGAGCTGTATCTCTTTCGAGATAAGCTATATCTTGTGGGGCCGCTCAGCCCTGTCTTGTCTTGTGGACGCATGGACACCGAGAGTACACAGTGGCCGACGGGTCGGGATGGCTTCGGTGATCCGGGACATTTTAGGTCCACGTCTGTTCTTGCAGTGGATGCAGTGACCCAGAGGTAGGACCGCGCGGCACTATCCACTTGGCGCCTCTAGACTGAGCATTTTGAGATCCTTTGTTACTCCTGTTTCTTGACTACCCTGGTATCATATCATAGCATGTGCATTTCATATAGGTTTGTATACTCATACTTTTGTACTGGGCGTTCTTATCGCTCACGTCCTCGGTTTTTGTTTATCTTGGACACCCCATTCCCACGGGGCAGGCCTCAGGTTGGACAGCTCGGGAAGAGCAGGAGGAGGACAGTGAGTATCTGGTTGGTTTAGTTTTCAGTACTATTCTATTTCGATATGGTTGTACCGAATATATTTTGAGTTGTTCTGATTTCGATTGGGTTGTATAACTATCATTTGTTGGTATTTCCGCTGTTATCTCTGATTTTTTATTAATTAAGTTAATTGCATGCTTAGTTCTTGATTAGTAGGTGATTCTGGAACGGGTCACTACAAGTAAGCATATGCATTTGATCATTTCTCACTTGTGCGTGACGAATTTGCAGGAAAAATGGCCGGAAAACTAAAATCGGAGCCAAGTGCCAATCTAAGAAGATAAAATGCAGAAGAGGCGGCGCTCGGGCGGTGAAATTGCACCGCCCGGGCGCGAGAGAAATCACGCAAAGAGCTGAAGCCCAGAGAGGTCGGCGCCCGAGCGGTAGTTTTATACCGCTCGGGCGCAAGAAGTGATCCAAGAAGAGAAAAGTTGCAGAAGATGTGGCGCTCGAGCGGTAATTCTCTACCACCCGAGCGCGAGAAGTCGCATTCCAAGTGCTCTACAGAGAGTGTGGCGCTCGAGCCGTAATATTCTACCGCCCGAGCGCCACTTATTTTTGGGAAGATTTCTTGTCGGATTCCCTACCTTATTTTGGAGGAGAGGATGATATGGAAAGGGGAGGAGGACGTTTTTGGAGGACACTCAGACATAATTTCGGAGCCTCCACAAAGCTTTGGGGATTTTTCGCGCTAGAAGTTGAAGATTTGAAGATTTTTATGCGTCGTTTTTGCGATTTTCGTCACGCCAAGTATTTCTATTCTTTAAACTTTTTTTGGTTTAGTTTTAATATGAACTCGAGTAGCTAAACTTTTATTATTTGTTGGGATTTGAGGGGATCCTAACCCGAACGTTAATTTAAATTTAATTTATATTTCGATTGTTGCGTTACTCTTGATTATACTATTGTTTTATCGTGTTGTTAGAGCGTAGCTAACTTTAACAACGTTTTTATATTACGAGTGAGTTTGAGAGAATAACTTGTGATAGGAACGAGTAGTATAATCCGTGGATCTACAATTTACATAGACATATGAAATTGGATACGCACCGATAGTCATAGTCCTGAGGGTCGAAAACAAGGGGGTTTCATAAATCGACATGCAATTCACTCTTGATAAATAATTAAAGACATTTAATTACTTCATTGAGTAGAATTAGTTTGGCATAGCTCGAGAGAGTGTGTCCAATTGAATAGGAAATCCTGTCGGAAGCATAAAATCAATATCGAACGAATTAATAAATTAACGAGGGGTAGGCGAACTGATGTTCCCAACAAATTCATTTTTTATTGAGTTTTACTCAACCATTTTAAACATTATATTTCAGTACTTGATTTTAAATAATTTTTATTTGCATGTTTATTTTATTTTAGTAGTAATAAAACACCCAATCACTTTTCGTTGCTAAAGATCTAATAACTGAAAATAATAATTGTTAAATATAGTCTTCAGTGGAACGATACTCGTACTCACGTACACGTATTTATCCGAAAAGATAAAACTAAACTTCTGCAATTAAAATACCTAGTCATGACTTAAAAAAGTTTAAAAAGGAAATAAACCCTTCATATATATATATATAAATCATTTTTAACTTAAATAATAGCAATTATACATGGCTTATACGTAATCTGATTTTTCGGGTTCTACAACTCTCCCCTCTTTAAAAGAAGTTTTGTCCTCGAAACTAAAACTTACTGAATAACTCAGGATATCGACTCTTTATTTCTGGCTCGGGTTCCCACATATCTTCTTCCTCCGAATAATTAAGCCATTTGACCTTCACTAGCTTCATCAGTTTGTTCCGAAGCTTTTTCTCCTGTCTGTCTATGATTTGCACTAGTATTTCTTCATAACACAAGTTCGGAGTGAGCTGCAATGGTTCGAAGTTCAAGACATGCAAATGATTCGTCATATATTTCCTCACATAGAGACGTGAAACACGTTGTGTATTCCAGCTAGATTCGGCGTAAGAGCAACACGATAAGCTAACGTCCCAACCCTGTCGAGGATATCAAATGGTCCGATGAATCTCGGACTGAGCTTTCCTTTCTTCCCGAATCGCATGACACCTTTCATAGGTGCTACCTTCACGAAAACATGGTCTCCAACGGTAAACTCAAGATCTCTCCTCCTCTGATCCGCATAACTCTTCTGTTGACTCCGACAGTCTGCTGAATAATCTCCGGACCCAATCCTGATCTCTCCCCTACTTCATCCCAATGAATAGGCGATCTACACTTACGACCGTACAGTGCTTCATATGGAGCCATACCTATAGACGACTGAAAACTGTTGTTATAGATGAACTCCACCAATGGCAACTTCGGCTCCCAACTCCCTGAGAAATAGATGACACATGCACGGAGAAGATCCTCCAAAATCTGGATAACTCTCTCTGACTGACCATCCGTCTGACGGTGGAAGGATGTGCTAAACAACAACTTCGTACCCATAGCTGAATGCAAAATCTTCCAAAATGAGGAAGTGAATCTAGGATGTCGGTCAGACACTATAGAAACGGGAATACCATGAAGTCTGACTATCTCTCGGATATACAACTCTGAATACTGAATCATGGTGAAAGTCGTCTTAATAGGCAAGAAGTGCACTGATTTGGTAAGAAGACCAACAATCACCCAGATAGCATTTGACCCTCGGACTGATTTCTGCAAACCGACAACGAAGTCCATGGTAATATTCTCCCACTTCCACTCGGGAATAGGAAGAGGCTTGAGCATATCTGCTGGTCTCTGATGATCTGCTTTCACTAGCTGACATGTCAGACATTCGGATACAAAACGTCTGATATCCTTCTTCATCCCGTGCCACCAATACAACAACTCCAGATCTGTGTACATCTTTGTACTCCCAGGATGAATAGAGTACGGCGACATATGGACCTCAAATAAAATATCCGCTCGAATAGAGTCACCTCAAGTAACCCACATTCTGTCTCGATATCTCACAATACGGTCGCTAACTGTATACAAGATACTGCCCTTGGCCTCATCTCTCTGCCACCACTTCGCCAACTGCTCATCTGCTGGTTGTCCATTGCGAATACGGTCTAGAAGAGAATACTGAATCATCAAAGTAGATAGACGGGGAACTCTACCTCGAGGATATGTCTCTAGATCAAACTTCTGCATCTCAAACTGAAGAGGCCTCGTAATCCCCAAATGAGCCATCACTGCAACTTTCCTGCTTAACGCATCCGCAACTACATCAGCTTTGCCAGGGTGGTAGCTAATGTCACAGTAATAGTCCTTCAATAGCTCCAACCAACGCCTCTGACCCATATTCAACTCTTTCTGCGTAAAGACTTACTTGAGGCTCTTATTGTCGGTAAAGATCTGGCATTTCTCTCCGCACAAATAATGCCTCCAAATCTTCAAGGCAAATACTACATATGTCAACTCTAGATCGTGGGTAGGGTAATTCCTCTCATGGATCTTCAACTGACGAGAAGCATAAACTATCACCTTCCCATACTGCATCAACACTGCGCCTAAACCGAGCTTCGAAGCGTCGGTATACAAAACAAAATCTCCGGGCCCTGACGACATGGCCAATACTGGCGCTGAAATAAGAGCTTGCTTCAGAGAATCGAAGCTCTTCTAACACTCATCGCTCCACATGTACTTAGCATTCTTCTTGGTCAACGATGTGAGCGGAACTGCGATAGAGGAGAATCCCTAAATAAACTTCCTACACTATCCCGCTAGTCCAAGAAAACTACGGATCTCTGATGCTTTTGCGGCACAACCCAATCTCTTACTGCTGCAACTTTTGTTGGGTCTACCTCAATAACGCTGCTAGAAATGACGTGGCCTAAGAACACCGCCTTCTCTAATCAGAATTCGCACTTACTGAACTTCGCAAATAGCTTGTGCTTTTGCAAGGTCTGCAACACTGCGGTCAGATGTCTGCTGTGTTCCTCTTGATTTTTCGAGTAGACGAGAATGTCGTCAATGAATACTATCACGAACTGATCAAGATACGGTTGAAATACGCGATTCATGAGATCCATGAATATCGCTGGTGCATTCATCAAACCAAACGGCATCACTAGGAACTCGAAGTGGCCATAACAAGTCCTAAAAGCAGTTTTGAGAACATCGGCGTCTTTCACACTCAACTGGTGATACTCAGAACGCAGATCAATCTTTGAGAATACTGAAGCTCCTTGCAACTGATCAAATAAATCTTCAATCGTCGGAAGTGGGTATTTGTTTCTTCAATGTAACTCTGATCAATTCCCGGTTATCAATGCAGAGCCTCATCGAACCATCCTTCTTCTTCACAAATAAGACTGGCACGCCCCATGGCGAAAAACTCGGGCGAATGAATTCCTTGTCAAGAAGTTCCTGAATTCGCTTCTTGAGTTCTACCATCTCTGTCGGTGCTAATCGGTACGGTGCTTTTGAGATTAGTGTGGTACCTGGCAGAAGCTCAATAGAGAACTCCACCTCTTGCATAGGTGGCATACCAGAGACATCATCAGGAAAAACGTCTAGAAAGTCTCTGACAATTGGGACATCCGAGGCTGACTGACTGGGTGTTTCGGGAACAGATACAAAAGTCTCTAAAAACGCTCGACACCCTCTACGCATGAGCTTTCTAGCCTGTACACAAGATATTATACGCGGTAAATGAAAGTACCTATCTAGTTCAAATAAGAACTGCTCTCTCCTAAGCGGTCAGACTAGAACAGATATCCGCTGGAAGTCAATCAAAATTCTGCTCCTTAATAGCCAGTCCATACCCAGAATGATATCAAATTATGGCATCGGTAATACGATGAGATCCGCATAAACAAGATTACCATGAAGTTCGAGGTCTATTGTTGGGTGCAATAATTGTCCTTGCTTGGTAGAGCGATCGAACCATGGTGCTTGTGTTGCTGTGCGGTTTAAAAGATTTGAGTTGCACCATTACTACTAGCTATAGCTTTTGGTAAAGCGGTAAGCACTCGGTCCTACAATTGGTATCAGAGCCAAGGTCATGGGTTCGATTCCCATTGATTGCAAGGAGTGCAATTATTGGGAGGGAGATTGTTGGGTGCAATAATTGTCCTTGCTTGGTAGAGCGATCGAACCATGGTGCTTGTGTTGCTGTGCGGTTTAAAAGATTTGAGTTGCACCATTACTACTAGCTATAGCTTTTGGTAAAGCGGTAAGCACTCGGTCCTACATCTATGTCTCGGATCACATTAGTAGCTGTCAACTCCTTTCTAGAATATGCTATATCTAGCCCAATGGTCTTGACCTTGAGGAAATTTGCAAAGATCTCTGAAATGAACGAATGAGTAGCCTTGAATCTATCAAGGCATTCGTATCTGAACCAGCTATAAAAATTCTCCCTGAAAGATTGGAACACCATGCTGAACCCAATAGTTACAAGAACTAAACTTATAGACATGCAAATGTCAAAGTTATTCTGATCTAAATTCCCGAAAAATAACACTGACTAAAACATGCAATTCTATCCAAAATTCTAAGTTCAAAATTTTATCCCAAACTCTCGAAACATTAAATCTCAAATACAAATTAAAAGTTTTAAGATACCTGTCAAGAGCATCGTCTCCGGGTTTGTCTCCACTGCATGGAGAGCAAAAACTCTGCCTTGGGTAGGCAGATTCTTCTGAGGTCAATCCTTCAGTAAGTGGTCAGGACTACCACACTTGTAGCACTTCCCCGAACCATACCTACAAACTCCAGTATGGCGGCGTGTGCACTTGGCACAGACTGGATACTCTGAGGCCCTCGGGACTGCACGTCCCTGCTGCTGATGTCCTCTGCTCTTGGATGGGCATTGGAAAGGCTTCTTACTCTGATGTTGCTGCTGAGGAGTGCTTGAAATGGTCGCTTACCATGGCGATCGCCCTCAATATCATTCTGATCCTGCTCTGCAGCTAGAGCTCTGGAGACAGCGACATCATAGGTAGTAGGGCCAGCCACCCTAACATCACGGCGCAAGATTGGCTATAGACCATCCAGAAAATGCCTCAACTTGGCTCCAACATCATTTGCAATCAGTGGTACAATATGGCAACCCCTCTCAAACTTACGGATAAAGTCCGTAACAGTCATGTCTCCCTGGCTCAGAGTCATAAAATCCCTGGTCAACCTGGAACGTACCTCGTCAGTAAAATATTTAGATTAGAATACCTCTGTAAAGCGCGTCCAGCTTCGAGTGGCCAAATTCAAGGCTACAGATGCTCCTCCCACCACAGTCGAGCGTCTCTTCCAAACATATAGGTTGCGCAACGAACCCTATCTTCGTCTTCAAGTTCCATAAACATGAAGATAACCTCAAGGGACTTAATCCTGCCCTCGGCCACCAAGGGATCTATCGTTCCTGAGAACTCCTTCGGCCTTATCTTCATGAACCGGTCACAGATATCCTCAGACGCCGTCTGCCTGGCTACCACAGGATTTTTTCCCGCAAATTGTGCGAAGAACTGAGTCATCACAGCTAACATCTGGGTGTTCATGTCCGGTGGAGGGGGTGGTGGTAAATCTCTCTCCTGCCTATGATCCTCACTCTCCTCATGACGATGCTCATCTTCTCTCGTGCGATCATGAATGCATCTAGGAGACATACTGTTCCATACATATAATCTATACATAACCAACATGCATAATTCTATTATTTCTTTAAATTTAAATACATACTGCATAATCATAATCTTGACATAAAACGTTTCATGAAAACATGTAAAAATATTTCATGTTTTAAACGAAATGCGTAAACGTAAAACTTACAGAACCAATACGTGACTTCATGAGCTTCTCGAGATCAGTAGTAGTACAACCCCTTACAAGACCATAGTGTAATGCCCGAGATTTAATTAATGTAATCAGACGTGGATTAATTGACGTGATTGAGGTTATACGAACTCAAATAACGAAGCCGGGCGTTGGTTTATTTTAAGCCAAGATGTTGAACCGAACATCTCAAGATGTTAGGCCGAACATCTCGCGCCCGAGCGGTAGAAAAGAACCGCCGAGCGCCAATTTTAATTTTTGGACAGAATGTTTGGCGCTCGAGCGGTAGAATATTACCGCCCGAGCGCCAGGAGATGTTCGGTTGAGGATCTGGACAGAGACTTCCGCGCCCGAGCGGTAATTTTTAACCGCCCGAGCGCGAAACATGCAGAAGGAAAAATCGACATGTGGTGTATTGTGCAAAGTTGGTGTATATATATATATATATACATGCAAACTTTCCTCAGAGATTTCAGAGGAAAGAACGAGAGCTTCCGGAGGGAATTACATTCAATTCGATTTGTGATCAATCCGTCCGTTAGATTTTAAATCCGACTGCGGTACTGTGTTCCTATCGACGTAGGCTACAACTGGACGTAAGTTTTGCTACGTTTTGATATGTTTCAAAATTATGGTATTGTCAGAATCTGATATGATTCATATATGATGTTCTTGTCATGTTAGACATCGTATAATTGAAACCAGACTGAGGAACAGATACCATATGAAATTGTTATGATTTTCGGAGTAGTTTTGGAGCCGATTTGATATCAGAATTGAGTTGTATTGATTATGAGATATTAGAATTGATATCTGACTGATATGGTATTACTGGATATATTGAGAATATGCCGTTATGTTGTTGAAACAGAATTTGACTGAATTCTGATTATATCCAGTATAGATTGAATGGTGTATTGATACCGTACCCTCGATATTGTTATTATCAGATTAAGTATTGACAGGCTTGGGGTTCGAGACTGCGACCGAGTCAGAATATCAGAAAGAAAGGTATAAATTAATGTTGAGTTGGGATTGCACAACTCGAGTGAGGTTTGACTTGAGTCTCCCTAAATCACATACTTTCATTTATTGCATTGATATTTGCAATTGATGTGACTTATGATAGTAGGCTATGGAGTTATAGCTAATGTATGATAAGATTTATATTTGTAGTCTATTGAATTATAGCTACTGCATGTAATGACTGCTGATTCGCTAGTCATTGATTGATTTGCTTAGATACTGATTGCACGTATTGATTATTGAGTCGTTGAGTCATAGGCTGATTCGCTTAGTCACCGGCTGATTCGTCTGGTTATGGACTGATTCGTCTAAACTTAAGCTGATTCGCTTAATTACAGGCTGAGTTGTCTGGTTGTTGGCTGATTCGCCTAATTACCGGCTGATTCGTCGGGTTATTGACTGAGTCGTCAATTCTGCGGCTGATTCGCCCAGACACTGATATATGAATTATATCGATGCCGTTTAGTGATTGATTCATTCCTATCGACTGAGATTCGATATGATTACCTATATCCAGACATCGGGATCCCTAGGTTAGATTTGAGTCGAGTCTGAGACGACATGTCAGTTGAGTCGAGTCTGAGATGACGCATCGGTTGAGTGGAGTCTGATATGACATGTTGATTTACATTGTTTATACCATTCATGATTATTGAATGTTTGATCTGGATTTATGTTTCTGATTTGAGACATGTTATGAATAATCCTTATATGCTTTCGTATATGCTTTTATATGACTGCATGTTTACATTGTTTATATTGGGATATTAATATCTCACCGGAGTTATCCGGCTGTTGTCTTGTTTTGTATGTGTGCATGACAACAGGTGGGGCTGGATCAGGGTCAAGAAGAGGATGAGAGAAGATTAGATAGCGTGGAGATCCGGGCTTCGAAGCAACATAGGATTCAACACTGATATGTAGTTGAACCTAGTGGAATTCTTGTAGATAACACAAGATTTGTATGTTCATGTTTAATATGTAATTTGAGTAAATTACATTACGTTTCCGCTTTGTATTTTAAAAAAAAAATTAGACCCTGTTTTATAATTGATTAATTAGTCACAATGATGATTAAGAACATGATTAGCGTCCGGGTCCCCACAACAGGTGGTATCAGAGCTATAGGTACTAGAACTGTAGATTCTTGAGATTGAGATAGAAGAGGCTAGTGAGCGGGGTAGATTGAGGTTTTCTTTCCTGCTTTTGAATGCTAGCATGTCGTACTCCTTTATATAATACATGTTACCTGATTTATCTGATTTGATTTGTAATATGTATTATTGGGAACGAATCTGAATTGATTCTCGATCAGCAGTAAGATGATCGGAGGAGAGACTGAATTGAAACAGGTGTGTTGGATTGGATTACTAATCCTTTTGAGTTTCAGATATGCCTCCTAGACGAATTCCAGAACAGGGTAGTACATCGAATCCTCCAATGGATGTAACACCGACTCCAATGGAAACCTTGCTGAAGAGGTTTCAGTCATTCAAACCACCCACTCTGACGGGTACTGAGACATCAGTCGAGTGTGAGAGTTGGTTAGGTAGCATTGAGTTGCTGTTTGATTCACTGGAGTACAGTGATGAGCGCCGGATTAAATTGATTGGGCACCAGTTGCTGGATGTTGCACAAAGCTGGTGGATTACAATGAAGAGGGCCTTGGAGCAGCGAGGTACGACTATTACTTGGGATGTATTTAGAACTGAGTTTTATCAGAGATTTTTCCCAATATCGTACAGAAAGGACAAGGGGGCGGAGTTTGCCAATTTGAGACAGGGTCAGCTGAACATTGAAGAATATGTGACCAAGTTCTCTACCTTGTTGAAGTTTGCTCCTCATGTGTCTGAAAATGACGAAGCCGTTGCTGATCAGTTCATCAATGGCATGAATCCCGATATTTTTACATTGGTAAACACAGGACGACCGAATAATTTTGCTGATGCCATGAATAGAGCAAAGGGCGCTGAAGCGGGCCTGATAAGGCAGAGATGAGCTGAATTTATTCCTCCAGTGTCAAGACCACAGCAACCACTTCCCCGATTCGAGGGTGGTAGTAACAGTAGTAGAAAGAAAGATTTTCTAAAGGCTAGAGGAAAGCAATTTAAGAAGTCTGGCGGCAGTTCTTCTAGCTCTAGTGGTTCTCAGCAGAGTTATACTGGCGTTTATTGCGGAAATTGTGGAGGGAGACATTCCACTGAACAATGCCAAGGAGTACTTGGTAGCTGCCACTTCTGCAAGCAACAGGGACATTTTGCCAGAGTATGTCCACAGAGGGGTTCCCAAAGATCCCAGGGAGCTGAACCATCTGGATCAGTGGCACAGTGGGGTAGACGATCAGCTGCCGTTCCTTCATTTCAGCCAGCACCATCTCAGTCACAGCAGAGGCCAGGAGGAAGCCAGACAGTTGGCCAGCCTCCTAGACAGCAGGCCAGAGTATTTTCTTTGACCGAGGAACAGGCTCAGGAAGCACCAGATGATGATGTTGCAGGTAACTGATTTGTTTGATTATCCTGCATATGTATTGAGGGATACCGGTGCTTCATATACTTTTATTTTTGTAAGATTTGCATTGATGCATGCATTATCTGTTGAGTTCCTATTTACTGTAGTATTTGTTTCTTTTCATTTGGGAAAAGATCTTGTATCAGTGATTTCTGTTAGATCTTGTATACTACAGTAGGATAAGAATGAGATCGAGTTAGATTGTGTGGTAGATGGTATTGTACTGGTGTTCTATGATTCTGGAACTGCATTACTGATATTGATATGCTGACCAAGTACAGAGCTACCATAGATTAATTTTAGAAGATGGTGAGAATCAGACCTGAGATGACCAAGAGATGAATATTGTACGATAAGAATTCTAGACTGAGAATTCTTTTGATATTCGTACTAGCTATGACTCGATTATTACAGAAAGGAGCAGAGTGACTCCTTATGTATTCAGTTGATTTACTGAAGTTGAGTCTATCATTGGCTGATTTACCAATGATATGAAAATTATTGATGTTTTCTCTGATAAGACTTCAGATCTGATTCAAATCAGAAAGATTGATTTTAGCCTTGAATCTGATTGAATATTGATGCTTATTCTGAATACGTGTTTGAGACAGATTGTAGACAATGGAGATTATATTGTACCGTCTGAACCAGAGCTGATTTTGAAACATTAGCAGTTCAAAAAGCTGATTAGAATGTTTAGAAATCAATATCGATAATCAGAAAAGAGTGTCAATCAGAGTAACAGATATGTGATTGTGTATGTTGTATGAGATTGATTATTCTATGATGTCAGATGTGTCAGAATTGTACAGTAAAGCTTGATATTGATAATCAGAGCCGAATACCAGGTAGGTATTTCCTCTTTAATTTATGTTATTAACTGAATTGTGTATATCAAATAGTTCGAATCAGAAAGAACAGATATTGTCAGAAGCTTACAGTCATGATTTCAGTGTTTAAGTCTGACGATTGTGATTGTATTGTATTCGAACAGATAATGGTGATATAGACAGATGAGATCAGTTATAACAGAAATGTATTGAAATGTTGGCAGAAATTGTACGGATATGTCTAAATCGCTAACAGAAAAGATAGAAAGATAGAAATCAGAAGAATTATTACAGAATTTTTGTGGGGACCCGGGCTCTAACTCAATTCTTTTGGGATTTAATTGGATCTTTGTTCGAAAATGTGGGCCAAAATTTTGCTTTTAATTTTAATTCAAACGTATTAACTAAAGCATAACATATCTCGATAGAAATTAAACAACGTAATGTACATACAAGTCTGTTCGTACAACATACACTAGTATTCACATGACAACTACAAACATAAGTAGTACAAGTTCCATAAAAAAACACTAGTAATCTGCAATGCCCGAGATCTCCACGCTATCATCATCTCTCATCTAGCTCGTGACCCCGATCCTGCCCTGCCTGTTGCCATGCACACATACAGACACGACAACAGCCGGATAACTCCGGTGAGAACATATCCCAGTATAAAACATGGATGCATGCAATGTAATAAATCATGTACAAATGCATAACATAAATCAAGTAACATGAATATACATCTAAACATGTAGTAGAATACAAATCTGTATTCGACAATTCAAATCTTGACTCGACTCTTTTCTAATCTAGGGATCCCGGTGTGAATAAGACGGTCTGTTACCTACCCAACCACTCGGGGCAACGGTACGTCTTATTCCTAGACTTCGGTCAACTCTGTATCGAGGGTCTACACATATAGCAAATCTGCTCCTATGCGACGATACACCGAAACGTCTAGTTTTGGCAAGTCTGCCAATCTCTCCTATCTCAGGACTCGAATATAAATCAATAAACAAGGCATTACATAATCAATGTAATAACAATCTAGTATGTGATTTAGGGAAACTCGTATCAAATCTGAATCGAGTTGTGCAATCCCGTGACCACATGAATTATACCTTTCTTGTCGCACTGTCTGTCGAGATCTCGAATCAAATGTCAAACCTGTCACCTCAAATCTGAAATGAATGTGTAGACACACACTATCAATCTCTAACTCAAAGCAACATATATGCCAATCGATAATAAATCTCGGTACAAATCGACGGCATAACAGCGTAATTCTCGGTACCGGTCAACTCAATCTCAACAAAACAATATATACTATAGCCACAACTCATAATCTTCATAATATACTCATCAAAACTCAATATAACATGCTCAATTCTTCCAATCAATATCGATATACATGCTGGAAATTCGAACGTATAGCATATGGTATCTGAAAATCAATCCGGTAACGTATATACTATGCTCTATATATCAAGAACACATATTCTAACTCAAATCTGAATTCCCCCAACACATACATATCGAGACATGCTGGAAATGAACAATACTTACATCCTCTTGTAGCCTTCAAAGAGAGGAACACAAATCCGGTCTCGGAATTAAAATCGGATCTCTAAATCTTGCACAAGATAATTTCTAAAGGATGAAGAACTTGAAGTTAAGCCATGGAACTCTCGATTCAGATGCTGAAGACATGAAGAATGAAGTGTCATTCCAAACTATATATATACCATGCCATGTGTCAAGTGGAGAAACAAAGGTGGCAATCTCGCATGCAGACCGCGGGTGCGGCAACTCAAGAGCGCGGGTGCGCTATGCTCACGGCGAATTCATCAAAAAATGTTGCACCTAGACCGCGGGTGCGGTCCTTAAATGACCGCGGGTGCGGTCACGCTAACACCGCGGGTGCGGTGTCTGTTCGCAAAATTCCACAAATTTCTGTCACCTACACCGCGGGGGCGGTAGTCTAAGCACCGCAGGTGCAGTGTGGCTTCGGCCATGCCTTCAAAATTCTCATTTAAATGTCATGTATTCTTACCTCTATGAGTCTAGCATCAATGGAAACTGATAATTCTCGAGCCTTACATTTCTCCCCCTCTTAGACAAGAGTTCGTCCTCGAACTCATAAGCAAGTAATCATGCAATTATATACAAAACTGTAAAGTCACAATGGGAAGAAAGACTCACGTCATAAGAATAACTCGGGATGCCTCTGTCTCATCTCAGACTCTGTCTCCCAAGTTGCTTCCTCGATTCCATGACGACTTCATTGAATCTTCACTAGCGGAATGGTCTTGGTTCTAAGCCGTTTCTCTTTCCGATCAAGAATCTGTATCGGTCTTTCAACGTAGCTCAAGGTCTGATCCAGCTCGGCTTCGTCAGGTTGAATGACATGAGAATCATCCGGCATATATTTGCGTAACATCGACACGTGAAACACATCGTGAATGCCAGATAGTGAAGGAGGAAGAGCAAGTCTGTAAGCTCGATCGCCAATCTTCTCAAGGATCTCATACGGACCGACGTATCTAGGAGACAACTTTCCTCGCTTGCTAAATCTGACAACGCCTCTGAAAGGTGAAATCTTCAAAAATACTCTGTCTCCCTGTTCGAATACTAACGGTCTACGTCTAATATTGGCGTACTTCGCTTGCCTATCCTGTGCCGTCTTCATTCGTTTCGGAATGATCTTCACTTTTTCTGTCATCTCACGAATCATATCAGGCCCTAACTCTGGTACCTCAGAAATATCATCCCAGTACAACGGAGATCTGCACTTCTTTCCGTATAAAGCTTCGAACGGTGCCATCTCTATGCTCGTCTGATAGCTGTTGTTGTATGAAAACTCACACAACGGCAATGAATCTTGCCAACTAGTACCAAAGTCTAGTACTACAGCTCTCAGCATATCCTCTAAAGTCTGGATAGTCCGTTCTGACTGTCCGTCTGTCTGGGGATGATAAGCAGTGCTTAGGTGTAAAGTCGTACCCAAAGCCTGCTGCAAGCTGTGCCAAAAGTGAGAAGTGAATCGTGGATCTCGATCTGATACGATCGACTTCGGCACACCATGCAATCTGACGACCTCTCTGACATACAACGCTGCCATCTGATCATGTCGATAAGTCATCCTGTACGGAATAAAGCACGCTGATTTGGTCAGTCTGTCTATCACAACCCAAATCGCGTCACAGCCCCGCGAAGATCGAGGTAACTTCGTCACGAAATCCATGGAAATGTGGTCCCATTTCCATTCAGGAACAGACAAACTCTGAAGTAGACCTCCGGGTTTCTTACTTTCTGCCTTCACCTGTTGGCGATTCAGACATTTAGACACAAATTCTGCAATATCTGTCTTCATCTGCTTCCACCAGAATTGTGTCTTCAAGTCGTTATACATCTTCCTGCCACCAGGATGAATGCTGAACCGACTACAGTGTGCCTCTGACATGATCTGTCGTCTCAAATCTGAAATCTCTGGCACCACTAAGCGGTTATTCACATACAGAACAGAATCTCTGACCTGATATTCTGATATATGACCAGCTCTGACCATATCAATCGATCTCTGCACGCTCGGATCAGTTCTTTGTGCTTCTTTGATCCTCGAAATCAAGTCTGGCTCAATCTGAATCACAGCAAGTCGCAACGGTCTATTCTCTGTATTAAATGTCAATCCAGACAAGCAACAATCTTCTACTAAACTCGATACACCTACAGTCGACAAGGAAAGAGCACATACCTTTCGACTCAAGGCGTCTGCCGCTGCATTCAACTTTCCTGGATGGTACTTGATCTCGCAATCAAAATCTTTCAGCAGATCAAGCCATCGTCGCTGCCTCATATTCAACTCTGACTGAGAAAAGAGATATTTCAGGCTCTTGTGATCGGAATAGATCTCAAATTTCTCGCCATACAGATAATGACGCCAGATCTTCAAAGCAAAGACAATCGCCGCCAATTCAAGATCATGAATCGGGTAACGAGTCTCGTGCGGCTTCAGCTGTCTAGAGGCGTACGCTATCACGTGCCCTCGCTGCATAAGAACACATCCAAGCCCTCTGTGAGATGCATCACAATATACAACGAACTCACCTGTACCTGATGGAATCGTCAAGACAGGCGCACTAGTCAGCCTCTTCTTCAGCTCAACAAAACTGCTCTCACACTCTTCTGACCACACAAATGGCATGTTCTTCTGTGTCAACTGGGTAATCGGCTTCGCTATACTGGAGAAATCTCGAATAAAACGACGATAATACCCGGCTAGACCCATGAAACTGCGTATCTCAGGCACAGAAGTCGGTCTCGGCCAACTGACCACAGCTTCAACTTTACTCGGATCTACCGCAATACCATCTCCAGATATAATATGCCCCAAGAAAACAACCTGTCGCAACCAGAATTCACACTTGGACAGTTTAGCATACAACTGCTCCTGTCGCAAAGTCTTCAGCACAATTCTCAGATGATCTGCATGCTCAGTCAAACTCTTCGAATACACCAAAATGTCATCGATAAACACAATTACAAACTCATCTAAATATCTCTGAAAAATGCGGTTCATCAAACTCATAAACACCGCAGGTGCATTCGTCAAACCGAAAGGCATAACAACAAACTCGTAATGTCCATACCTGGTTCGGAATGCAGTCTTCGGAATATCAACATCTCTAACTCTAAGTTGATGATACCCTGATCTCAAATCGATCTTCGAGTATACAGAAGATCCCTGTAGCTGATCAAATAAGTCGTCGATGCGAGGCAACGGATACTTGTTCTTCACGGTCGCCTTGTTCAACTGCCTATAATCAATACACAGTCGCATCGAACCATCTTTCTTTCTAACAAAAAGCACCGGAGCACCCCAAGGTGATACACTGGATCTGATATATCCCTTGGACAGAAGATCCTCCAACTGTGCTTTCAACTCTTTCAGCTCTATCGGTGCCATCCTATATGGAGCTCTCGAAATAGGAACAGAACCGGGCATAAGATCTATGCTGAAATCAACCTCTCGAACCGGAGGCAACCCTGGAATCTCATCAGGAAAAACATCTGCAAACTCGCAAACCACTGGCAAATCTGCCAATGCTGGGCTCGTCTTCAGTAGATCTACTGAATATACAAGAAAGCCCTCTGCTCCTCTCTGAAGCAATCTACTCATAGTCAGAGCAGATACTAAGGGAATCCGAGATCTGGAACCCTTGCCGTAGAATTTCCACTCATCTGTCATCTCGGGTCTGAATCTGACAATCTTGTGGAAACAATCTACAGTGGCCCTGTACTTGGTTAACATGTCTATACCAACTATACAGTCAAAATCAGCTAAACCAAGTACTACACAATCAAGATCAATCTCATGCCCCTCAAACTGAAGCATACAGTGTCTAACAGTAGTCACAGATATCAAACCACTTCCCAACGGAGAAGCTATAGACACTACTGTCGACATCGACTCAACAGGCAATGCATGTCTCAATGCAAAATGTTCAGATATGAATGTATGCGATGCCCCTGTGTCTATCAACACATATGCAGGATAACCGCAAAGAAAACAGTTACCTGCAATGACGTCATCTGGCGCCTCCTGCGCCTGCTCCTCTGTCAAGGCAAAGACACGTGCCTGCTGTCGAGGAGGCTGACTCACCGTCTGACTACCTCCTGGCCTCTGCTGGGTCTGTGTAGAGGGTGGCTGAAAGGAGTGTACCGAAGATGCCTGTCTCTCCATCTGTGGCGCTGGTGCTGATGATCCTGTACTCTGGAATCGTGATGCACCTCTCTGGGGACAAACTCTGGCAAAGTGTCCCTGTTGCCTACAGATGTTGCAGCGTCCCAGAACTCCTTGACACTGCTCCGTAGCATGTCGCCCTCCGCATGAACCACAGTATGCGCCACTATACTCGGACCCCTGACCTCTCTGTCGAGATCCACTCGAACTCGATGAACTACTCCCAGATTTCTTAAACTGTTTGCCTTTAGCCTTCAGAAAATCCTTCTTGCCACTACCACTAGCTCCACTGTCAAAACGAGGAGGAGGTGGTGGAAACTGTACGGTAGTAGGCTGTGGCGGTCTCTGCCCCTGAACACCGTA
The DNA here is from genome assembly GCF_022965805.1 of Primulina eburnea. NCBI lineage: Eukaryota > Viridiplantae > Streptophyta > Magnoliopsida > Lamiales > Gesneriaceae > Primulina > Primulina eburnea. The sequence continues at coordinate 18,233,158 of NC_133112.1, read as the reverse complement.
GGAAGCCCCTCGCTGCCTGATCAAGCCAGCCTCGGCTCCCTTCGCTCGGTTCAGTGCCTCTGAAAAAGTACTAGGCCGGCCCGTGTTCACCAAAGTAAAGACATCGGGATTCAGCCCGTTGATGAACTGATCGGCCACTGCCTCATCGTTCCCGGCCACATGCGGTGCAAATCGTAGCAATGCAGAAAATTTAGCCACATACTCCTCGATGTTCCACTGTCCCTGCTTCAGATTCGCAAATTCAGCTCCCTTATCTTTCCGGTAGGAGACGGGGAAGAAGCGCTGATAGAACTCATCTTTGAAGACTTTCCACGTGATGTCAATGCCTCGGTGCTCCAAGGCTCTCTTCGTAGTCAACCACCAGCTCTTGGCAACCTCTTGCATCTGATGCCCTATCAGTTTCACACGTCGCTCATCAGTATATGCCAAAGACTCAAATAACATCTCGATATCATCAAGCCAGCTCTCGCACTCTACTGCACTCTCTGTGCCCTTCAGGGTAGGCGGATGGAAAGACTGGAATCTCTTCAATAAAGTCTCCATCGGCGTAGCGGTAACATCCATCTGTACACCGGACGTGCTACCCTGCTCTGGCTGTGGCACTCGTCTAGGCGGCATAAATCTGATTATCAAACTGATTAGTACAAAGTCAATATCATCTGTCTCAGCCCTCCTCTGATCATATACCTCTGATCGAGAATCGGTTCTGATTCAGGCTTGAAATGCTGTAAATCAATTCAGATAATACAACACAACATATATAGGGAAAGCAATAAAGCATGCTAGCATCTCAAAAGCAAGGAGGATGACTCGATCTACCCCGCTCATTCTATTCTATCTCAGTCTACAGAACCTACTGCTCTGATACCACCTGTTGTGGGGACCCGGGCTCTAACTCAATTCTTTTGGGATTTAATTGGATCTTTGTTCGAAAATATGGGTCAAAATTTTGCTTTTAATTTTAATTCAAACGTATTAACTAAAGCATAACATATCTCGATAGAAATTAAACAACGTAATGTACATACAAGTCTGTTCGTACAACATACACTAGTATTCACATGACAACTACAAACATAAGTAGTACAAGTTCCATAAAAAAACACTAGTAATCTGCAATGCCGAGATCTCCACGCTATCATCATCTCTCATCTAGCTCGTGACCCCGATCCTGCCCTGCCTGTTGCCATGCACACATACAGACACGACAACAGCCGGATAACTCCGGTGAGAACATATCCCAGTATAAAACATGGATGCATGCAATGTAATAAATCATGTACAAATGCATAACATAAATCAAGTAACATGAATATACATCTAAACATGTAGTAGAATACAAATCTGTATTCGACAATTCAAATCTTGACTCGACTCTTTTCTAATCTAGGGATCCCGGTGTGAATAAGACGGTCTGTTACCTACCCAACCACTCGGGGCAACGGTACGTCTTATTCCTAGACTTCGGTCAACTCTGTATCGAGGGTCTACACATATAGCAAATCTGCTCCTATGCGACGATACACCGAAACGTCTAGTTTTGGCAAGTCTGCCAATCTCTCCTATCTCAGGACTCGAATATAAATCAATAAACAAGGCATTACATAATCAATGTAATAACAATCTAGTATGTGATTTAGGGAAACTCGTATCAAATCTGAATCGAGTTGTGCAATCCCGTGACCACATGAATTATACCTTTCTTGTCGCACTGTCTGTCGAGATCTCGAATCAAATGTCAAACCTGTCACCTCAAATCTGAAATGGCAATGTGTAGACACACACTATCAATCTCTAACTCAAAGCAACATATATGCCAATCGATAATAAATCTCGGTACAAATCGACGGCATAACAGCGTAATTCTCGGTACCGGTCAACTCAATCTCAACAAAACAATATATACTATAGCCACAACTCATAATCTTCATAATATACTCATCAAAACTCAATATAACATGCTCAATTCTTCCAATCAATATCGATATACATGCTGGAAATTCGAACGTATAGCATATGGTATCTGAAAATCAATCCGGTAACGTATATACTATGCTCTATATATCAAGAACACATATTCTAACTCAAAATCTGAATTCCCCCAACACATACATATCGAGACATGCTGGAAATGAACAATACTTACATCCTCTTGTAGCCTTCAAAGAGAGGAACACAAATCCGGTCTCGGAATTAAAATCGGATCTCTAAATCTTGCACAAGATAATTTCTAAAGGATGAAGAACTTGAAGTTAAGCCATGGAACTCTCGATTCAGATGCTGAAGACATGAAGAATGAAGTGTCATTCCAAACTATATATATACCATGCCATGTGTCAAGTGGAGAAACAAAGGTGGCAATCTCGCATGCAGACCGCGGGTGCGGCAACTCAAGAGCGCGGGTGCGCTATGCTCACGGCGAATTCATCAAAAAATGTTGCACCTAGACCGCGGGTGCGGTCCTTACATGACCGCGGGTGCGGTCTCACACCGTGGGTGCGGTCACGCTAACACCGCGGGTGCGGTGTCTGTTCGCAAAATTCCACAAATTTCTGTCACCTACACCGCGGGGGCGGTAGTCTAAGCACCGCAGGTGCAGTGTGGCTTCGGCCATGCCTTCAAAATTCTCATTTAAATGTCATGTATTCTTACCTCTATGAGTCTAGCATCAATGGAAACTGATAATTCTCGAGCCTTACATTTTAAAGTTCTAAATAGAAATGAGAATACATTTCTATAGCCTTCGTAATGAAATTACCGTCATTTTACAGATTGTAATATGATATGATTAAGATTGACAGATTGTTCAATCTATATCTATCAGTTTGTACTAGATAATGTACAAACATGATCAAATGACACCGATTGATGTCAGAGAAGTGGTTAGAAAGATCAGAATGCCACCATAGAATGTATCAGAAGAGTGATTAGACTGCACTGAATGCCTAAATTGACGATAACATGCCATGATTTTTGGCTAATTTTGTAATTTTGGCAGAATAGATCACAAACTCTTTCACCTATCGTCTATAAATTGACAGATAATCAGAGCGAATTATCCGGATACTGGAGAATATCCAGGAACTGTAGTGCTAGATTTTTACACTAGTTGACATGATTCATTGCCATTTTGTGAATTTTCGTACAACAGCAGCTTTCAAACGAGTATTGAGATAACTCCTTTTGAGGCGTTGTACGGAAAGATATATGGATCCTTTCTTTATTGAAATGTATCTCTTAGGTTCCTGAGATTGAATCTGAAATGATCTGAGATATGACTGAAAAATGAAGCTAATTCAGAAGAAAATGAAAATAGCTCATGATAAATAGACTGAATATGCCAACGTCGGATGATGATTGTTGGTAACTGAGATCGAAGATCGAATATATTGTTGATTAAGATAAACAGATTTCATAACAGCTGATGATGATGAGTTGTTACGAACTGTTGATGGGTATATACAGATGTTGTATAGCCAGTATTGTGAGATTGATTTCAGAATGGATTCATTGAGATGAGTTTTCTGATTATACTCTGTTATCCATGTATTCTGATATATCTGAATTGATTGTTTGCGAGTTCGAGGACGAACTCAAATCTAAGAGGGGGAGAAATGTAATGCCCGAGATTTAATTACTGTAATCAGACGTGGATTAATTGACGTGAATGAGGTTATACGAACTCAAATAACGAAGCCGGGCGTTGGTTTATTTTAAGCCAAGATGTTGAACCGAACATCTCAAGATGTTAGGCCGAACATCTCGCGCCCGAGCGGTAGAAAAGAACCGCCCGAGCGCCAATTTTAATTTTTGGACAGAATGTTTGGCGCTCGAGCGGTAGAATATTACTGCCCGAGCGCCAGGAGATGTTCGGTTGAGGATCTGGACAGAGACTTCCGCGCCCGAGCGGTAATTTTTAACCGCCCGAGCGCGAAACATGCAGAAGGAAAAATCGACATGTGGTGTATTGTGCAACGTTGGTGTATATATATATATATATATATATATATATATATATATATATATATATATATATATATACATGCAAACTTTCCTCAGAGATTTCAGAGGAAAGAACGAGAGCTTCCGGAGGGAATTAGATTCAATTTGATTTGTGATCAATCCGTCCGTTAGATTTTAAATCCGACTGCGGTACTGTGTTCCTATCGACGTAGGCTACAACTGGACGTAAGTTTTGCTACGTTTTGATATGTTTCAAAATTATGGTATTGTCAGAATCTGATATGATTCATATATGATGTTCTTGTCATGTTAGACATCGTATAATTGAAACCAGACTGAGGAACAGATACCATATGAAATTGTTATGATTTTCGGAGTAGTTTTGGAGCCGATTTGATATAAGAATTGAGTTGTATTGATTATGAGATATTAGAATTGATATCTGACTGATATGGTATTACTGGATATATTGAGATTATGCCGTTATGTTGTTGAAACAGAATTTGACTGAATTCTGATTATATCCAGTATAGATTGAATGGTGTATTGATACCGTACCCTCGATATTGTTATTATCAGATTAAGTATTGACAGGCTTGGGGTTCGAGACTGCGACCGAGTCAGAATATCAGAAAAAAAGGTATAAATTAATGTTGAGTTGGGATTGCACAACTCGAGTGAGGTTTGACTCGAGTCTCCCTAAATCACATACTTTCATTTATTGCATTGATATTTGCAATTGATGTGACTTATGATAGTAGGCTATGGAGTTATAGCTAATGTATGATAAGATTTATATTTGTAGTCTATTGAATTATAGCTACTGCATGTAATGACTGCTGATTCGCTAGTCATTGATTGATTTGCTTAGATACTGATTGCACGTATTGATTACTGAGTCGTTGAGTCATAGGCTGATTCGCCTAGTCACCGACTGATTCGTCTGGTTATGGACTGATTCGTCTAAACTTAAGCTGATTCGCTTAATTACAGGCTGAGTTGTCTGGTTGTTGGCTGATTCGCCTAATTACCGGCTGATTCGTCGGGTTATTGACTGAGTCGTCAATTCTGCGGCTGATTCGCCCAGACACTGATATATGAATTATATCGATGCCGTTTAGGGATTGATTCATTCCTATCGACTGAGATTCGATATGATTACCTATATCCAGACATCGGATCCCTAGGTTAGAGTTGAGTCGAGTCTGAGACGACGTGTCAGTTGAGTCGAGTCTGAGATGACGCGTCGGTTGAGTTGAGTCTTATATGACATGTTGATTTACATTGTTTATACCATTCATGATTATTAAATGTTTGATCTGGATTTATGTTTCTGATTTGAGACATGTTATGAATAATCCTTATATGCTTTCGTATATCTTTTTATATGACTGCATGTTTACATTGTTTATACTGGGATATTAATATCTCACCGGAGTTATCCGGCTGTTGTCTTGTTTTGTATGTGTGCATGACAACAGGTGGGGCTGATCAGGGTCAAGAAGAGGATGAGAGAAGATTAGATAGCGTGGAGATCCGGGCTTCGAAGCAACATAGGATTCAGCACTGATATGTAGTTGAACCTAGTGGAATTCTTGTAGATAACACAAGATTTGTATGTTCATGTTTAATATGTAATTTGAGTAAATTACATTACGTTTCCGCTTTGTATTTTAAAAAAAAATTTAGACCCTGTTTTATAATTGATTAATTAGTCCCAATGATGATTAAGAACATGATTAGCGTCCGGGTCCCCACACATAGGCTCTGATACCAACTGTAAAGGCCTGTTTTCGTATTCGTATTTTACGGAATTATCAAAAAAATGTCTAAATAAATAATTTGCCTCATTCCTAAAATAAATCTATAAATTGATTTAACTTTAAAATAACAGGGAGGTAAATATTGAGTTTATAAACAACAACTTAAAAATGATCCAACATATTAAAATCTGAAATTGAATATAAAAAGGTGAATAAACTGAAGCATGAGGTCCCCGGGTTCCTACTACTGCTGACCCATGCTAGCTCACTGGTCCCCGCCCTCAGTCTCGACCTCTTCAATACCTACAACAATCAAGTCTAGTGAGTGTAAAGACTCAGCATGCATATATCACGAATAGCAAGTAAATATATAATAAAATCGCATGCAACGTAAAAATATCGTATCGTAAGGCGTAAGATGAAAATCGTGTCAAGAGTAAGTATAAATACGTGCATAACTGAAAATTGTATGTAAAAGCTTGGATCAGTATAGTCCTATCTTAACATTTCATATCATAAAAATTTCTGGTAGAGATAATGTTTCAACGCAAGTCGCCCATAGCATAACATGAACGTCTGATCAGACTAAACCACAGTATACTGGGCGGTAGAGATCACTACAGCCATTGGACTGGATGTCCGTACCCATACATAATCGTAAACCGGTCGTAAGTCACCGGGTGGAGAGATCCCATAAGCATGAGGTGGCCACAAGACATATCACATATATCTCAAAGAAAACATTTTATATTTTATGCACGTAATATAATTATAACTCTGTTTTTACCGGATGAGTATGGTCGTTCCCAGGCTGGCTACGACCTAATCCTAATATGATCAACTTGGCAAAACTTCATATCCGAACCAAAAACGAGATAAACGGACCAACAACCTAATTTCCAACCATGGCTTCGAACCAACCCGAACCAACATTGAACCCTCGTTTCGCCATGATTAAAAATACACCTATCATACTGAAATAATATCCCTAAGAATTGTAATACACGAAATAGTGAATGGAGGCCAAAATCATTAAAAGCTCTTTCGAGAGTCACTTTGGCACATTGCACCGTAAATTCTAGTACGACCTCTAAACTTAACCAAATCACAAACGGCCAAAACATGACCTTCATAACTCATTGGGGTACTGTCCAATCCAAGGCCATAGGCTAAAAGCCAACAAAGAACTCGAACAATAACTCTGAACCGTAACAATTCTGCTGTCCAAATGCAGTGGCAACAGCTGCACATGAGGTATTTAATTTATAAAACAAATGGCCATTTGGCTTGAACTACCGACCAGAGTCTCTTACCAACAACCTAAGACATGGCCTGAACCATGGATAAGGGCACTTGGCCAACCACAACTCAAGCAAATACCTAGGACAACCCACAGCTCAAATTGAGAGCACCAAATTCTGTGTAGTGTGGAGTGTTGAAGTGTTGTGTTGTCTTGTGTCGTTCTAGTGGATATATGACCGACCGTGGCTCGATCTTGACATGATGAGGCATTGTGTGAACCATAGCTATGGGCTAGAAGCCAACCACAATCCACACAAACACCCCTATGCCGAAACTCACTCACCCAAACCAGAAATGAAAACCGATGGGCATTTCTTTTGTTGTTGGAAATATTTTGATGGATCCGTGAACCAAGCCTTGAAATACTGTTTCGGGCACGTTCTAGACATGCTAAGGAAGGGTTATAACCATGGCTACAGTACTTAGAACAGCAATGGTCCGAACACTCACCTTAGACAACAAACAACAAAAATCGTGGTCTAATATTGCACTAATGAAATGTTTTGCTGCCATGTCTTCACTTGAGTGTATGGACTTATACCAATGAACCATCAACACCCTAACACACTCTAGATCATGCCTAGATGAAGCCTTGAGTGCCTGGAACCGAAGCAACACCCTGAAAACACAAGAACACACATCACCTGTGAATTTAAAGCAAATGGCCGAGGAGGGGCCTGCACGATTTCCTGCAAGTTGCTGTCAAAATTTTGTTTTGTTCGTTGAATCATGAACATATAGTGGTTTAAAAATATCTATAGGACTTGATTGAAGAAGAAATAAATAATATATACATGCCTGGAAAATTTTTTTTGAATAAAACAAAGCAATACGACGAACACGGCGCGGCGGGGTCGAAGTTGTATTTTTCTTTCTTATTTCCTGCTGCTAACTCACGATTTTAGCTGCTGTATTCACTGATATTTTTGAAAGTAATGGTGGAGGAAATGCTAGGTAATGAAGGTGAAGGTTACAAGTGAAGAGTTTGATTGGCAAGTCTATTGTTTTTATTCTTGCTACACGAATTGAAGGGATTGATATGCTAGATTAGTTGGTTGAGGGAAATTAGGTGTATGGGATGACCGAAATTGTTACTAATTTGCAAGGTTAATTGTTGATTGAATCTTGTATTTTAAATCCTTTAGGTTTTAAACACCCATTATATATTTTAGTGGATTAGCAACTTAAATTAGGGAAACAATCTTGCATGGCATGGCTTGGTCTTAAAATTAATTATTAAAATGTTAGGTTTTAATTTCTTGAATATAACAGGTCTAGATTAATTTTATCTCAATTGGTTACACATTTTAATTTAGGCTTTAATTAAATATTGGACATAAAAGAACTTATTTAATAACTTAACTCCAATTAATTTAATAAATCTTAAAAACATTCTTTGTCAATAAAATAAATTATTCATTGGCTTAGATTAAATTTAGGATTATTTTCTTATTATTAATTTTATCTCAATTCTCCAAACTCCTGTCCGGCCTCGCGTATTTATTGGCAAATATAAAACTAAACTTCTGCGATTAAAATACATAGTCATGACTTAACAAAGTTTAAAAAGGAAATAAACCCTTCATTTATATATAAAAATCGTTTTTAACTTAAATAAAAGCACTATTCATGGCTTATACGTAATCTCATTTTTCGGATTCTACATATAAGGTCAAGACTCAGTTGACGGGTGTGAGTGTCGCTGATGTACCCGCCGCTTGGTATCATGGTTATACATTGATGGATCCACTGACCTAAGTTGATACGAAAGTCATAATTAACTATCTGAATTAATTGAAAAGAGAAACGTATACGTATATGATGAAAGGAAGAAGGATTTAAAGTTATGCATGTTCATGAAAAGCTATTTTATTAAAAGTATCTTTCCCTATTGTTAGTGAATGTATATGTGACGTCTACTATTTTAAAGTGCTTTTATATATATTTTTTTTTTTTGTAAAGCTCACATTTTGAAAATAAACACTTGCCTATTTTGTATGCATGCAACCCTACTAAAGAAAGTTCCATTTAAAAATAATCGTAAACACTCGAAAATTTAAAAATAGTGCCGTTTAAAACGATCAGACTCATCCAAGTGTGTAATCGAAAGTATGAACAAATAAAAACTCTAGTAATCATCAGCACATCAAAACCAGTGTGAAAGTAATCCATGTCCTCTCATCTCTCCTAAAATCATGATGTACGGAAAAGTGTGGTCCTCGGGTCGTGCGCACATCCAGGCCTGTCTACTCAGAGTTCGGCACCTCCAATCCCCTAAATAACATGCTCACCTGCATCATTCACACCTAGTGAGTCTAAGGACTCAATACACTTGTACCGTAATAACAAATAAATACATATAACAAGCAGCAGTGAAAACTATCGTAATCAACATACAATTTATGTCTGCGGTAAAATCGAATGCATAATCGTGACCTGTCAAAGCATGTTAATAATCACAGCACATATCATCATAAAAATATATATGTGTTCATTTTCTTAATTTGAATTATGTTCATCAGCCGTGACTTACGTATTATCATGTCATTCGATGAATCCATCTACGTGTAACCGAGGTGCCCGGCGCCAGAGGCATCAGCAACGACATTGCCCATCCACTGAGCCCCAACCTTTCATGTCATCGTGTCATCGTATTAGTCACAACCAACTAACATCATTAAAAAACGTGTCATCATATTCACCACTTAAATAAAGGCATTCATATACATAATTTTTCCTTCAAACCAAGCATGCTACGTGTTTGTCATAATTTTGTAAAAATCATAAACATGATGCATAAACAGTTAAAAACATAATAATGTTGTGCTCAGGGCGCTGCCAGGAATAAAACTCACCCCGGGGTGCAAAATGGAACATTTTACCCCTGAAAACCCAAAATGACCATTTTACCCCCGGACCTCAAAATTTCGACCCAAAGCTTACCAAACTCCTTAAAAGTCCCAAAACATATTTAAAAGTATTTCTTAGACGTAAACTCGAGCCCGTTTCAAAACATATTTGATTCATTTTAAAACTTGGACCGGAACCCCGGTTTTAACTCGAATTGACACGAAACTTAACAAAATTTTTCTTAACATTTTACCACACCTTATAAACATAAAAAAGGCTCTAAAGCCATCAAGACAGACTCCTAAACCCCTCTTCTATAACCTGTATGCTGATGGAAAATTTCCTAATCAACCTACTCGAATCCCTGTGCACAACACCTATCCAAGTATCTGTCCCTAGCCCAAAACCATGCAGACCAGCCCTAACTCGACATCGTCTAAGCCACCATAGAACCCTACTGGACTCCCTTGAATCTATCCTACAGCCCCATGCAAGCTGCAACCTGCTAAGAACCGAGGAACATCCCAAGCCATCACGTGCGACCTCACCCCTTGCAATTTTACTCGATCGAACGGCCTTCAGGACAAGTCCAGCAGCGGTCAAGCCTTTCTAAGCCGCGTCTCAGACCCACCAGGGCCTGTTCCATGGCTTGGCTCAGCCTTTGCACTTTCTGCTCAGCCTCTCACCCTATCCCTACAAAAAAACGAGCACCCCTTCGACCACTAAACCTCTCGGCCCTCACTCTAACACAACAAAACCTCACACCATCCTCATGACTCCACCATCCTACCCTGAACAGCCCCTTAGCATCAACAAAATGGCAGCTTCCTTGCACAATTTCATAAAAACGTGAGTTCATGACAAGAGGATGCAAGTTTCATGTCAAACTAACACAAAAATGCAACCACAAGCGAGATCGAAGGACGCACATACATATAAATATATTTCAGCATACTATTGCGCAAATGATGAGAAAAACAAAAGCAAAAGTGTGGCTTGATGTATTTTACGCAAGAACGTCGAAGAAACGAGCGTCGGGGAAGCGCTGGAGGAATTTCTTGAAAGAAAATGTCTATGGCCGATGGGGGCTGCTAATGATCACGTGAAAAGCTACTGAGTGGGGGAGGTGGGCGGCTCATGCAAGTAATTAGGTTTAGGGTTGTTAATAGTACAATAATTAAATAGGCAATCAAGTGATAATAGGCCCTAATTGAGATTTAAAGAGGATTAAATAGGTTTTGAGCCCATTAAGCTTAAAATAAGCCCATCAAGTCCAAACACTCCAGAAAATAAATTCTTTACGTGAGTTTTTGAAAATATTGTCCGGAACCCTCAAAAAGTCGCCTGATTTGATAAAATTTGTGTACCGGATAAAAATAAAATCTTCCGGGTAAAATACCCGATAAAGCTCATCTTTGAAAATAAATACACTTAAAAACACACCATATTGATTAATAAAAATTAATCCCCTCATAAAATAATTTTTCTGATAAATCCTCGGTCTCCGTTCCTCGTTCGAGCGCGAAATGCATCAAGAAACCCTAATGCATGAACTTTTAATGTGGGGACCCGGGCTCTAACTCAGTACTTTTCGTGATTAATCGGATCGTTGTTAGAAAACGTGGGTCATAAAAAAAAATTTCTTTTAAACATCATGTCTAATGTACATAATTCATAAACAACAACATCTTTATTCATTCTAACACAATTTGATACAAGTCTTGTTTTATTCCCATTATACAAACTAGAGTTTACAACATATTATTTTTCAAAATCAAACATTCCTAATTCTTCTTCTTGGCCCGTGATCCCCACGCTATAATGTCCTCTCATCTCTGTCATGACCCAGATCCTGCCCCACCTGTTGTTATGCACACATACAGACACAACAACAGCCGGATAATCCATTGAGAACATGTAGTAGCCCAAATTCTAAATTGGGTAATTAACGGAGTAATGGTGATTAAGAAGGTTTAAGGTGTAATTTTGGCTATGGTCATGATCGGACGGACCGAAGAGGGTTCGGAAGCACCGAAGAGTTCGGACGATCCGAAGTGTAGTTCGGTGAATCCGATCATAGGTGTCAAGTGTTGATCGACACGTCATTTTCCATGCATGTTCGGACGGTCCGAAGTGTATGATCGGAGGATCCGATCATGAGCTGTCAAGAGCCAATGGACACGTAGCGTTCGGACGTTCCGAAGTGTTGTTCGGAGGATCCGAACATGGCCTATAAATAGTGCTCGGATTTCCTCATTTTGACTTGCCAATTTCTTGAGTTTTGCCTCATAGTTGAGAGGATTTGGAAGGTTTCTAGGGTTAGTTGTTGGTCGAGCGATAGCCAAGAGCTGCCAGGAGTAGTAGCGTAGCGGCGCCTGAGTTTCAAGGCAATCGACATCAAAGGGCTGTCGACGGACGAAGGTAAACCCTAAACCTTTGGTAGTACTAGGGAGTACTGGTTTTGCTAGTCGAGCATGGTAGTATTGATTGAGTATGCTTTTGATGCGTAGGCTTGTGCTAGACTTGATTAGCGGTGTTGCGTAAGGCTAGGCTTGCTGTGATAGAGGTACGAAAGTACTATCCGAGATATCCTGGTTGAGTATACATTCATATATGTGTTGCATGAGTATTTGCTGCATTGTTATATGTCATATGATGCATGCTATTATGTCACGAGTTATGATGCATATTGCATATCATGTTGAGCCGTATCTCCTTCGAGATAGCCTTTACTGTTGAGCTGTATCTCTTTCGAGATAAGCTATATCTTGGGGCCGCTCAGCCCTGTCTTGTGGACGCATGGACACCGAGAGTACACAGTGGCCGACGGGTCGGGAGGGCTTCGGTGGTCCGGGACATTTTAGGTCCATGTCTGTCTTGTAGTGGATGCAGTGACCCAGAGGTTGGACCGCGCGGCACTATCCACTTGGCGCCTCTAGACTGAGCATTTTGAGATCCTTTGTGATTCCTGTTTCTTGACTACCCTGGTATCATATCATAGCATGTGCATTTCATATAGGTTTGTATACTCATACTTTTGTACTGGGCGTTCTTATCGCTCACGTCCTCGGTTTTGTTTATTCTTGGACACCCCATTCCCACGGGGCAGGCCTCAGGTTGGACAGCTCAGGAGGAGCAGGAGGAGGACGTTGAGTAGCTGGTTGGTTTAGTTTTCAGTGTTTTCCATTTGATTCGATATGGTTGTACTGGATATTTCATTTTGAGTTAGTCTAGACTTCGATTTCGATTGGGTTGTATAACTATTGTTGTTGGCCATATTTCCGCTGTTATCTCTGATTATAATTGATTAGGTTAATTGCATGCTTAGTTTTTGATTAGTAGGTGATTCTGGAACGGGTCACTACAGAACAAATCCCAGTATAAGACATGTATACATGCATATTATGCAAGGGAATATAAATCATGATACATGACTATACAAATACAACATGAACATACTATCATGAGTGAAATCAATATAACATGTTCCACAATCTATGAAACATAACAATATAAACATGTAATCTCATTCAATTCATGTCTTGACTCAACTCGGTTCTAACTCTAGGGATCTCGGTATGAATAAGACGTCATTGTCTGTCACTTACCCTCCCAATCGGGGTAACAGTACGTCTTATTCCTAGACTTCGGTCATATCTGTATCGAGTGTCTACACACGGAGTCGATCTGCTCCAATGCGATGATACTACCAAACATCTAGTTTGACACATCTGTCAATGACTCCTATCTCAAGGTTTGAATATAATTCTATACACAAGGCATAAACATTCAAATATAAACATAATCTAGTATGTGATTTTGTTGGGAAACTCAAATGGAATCTCATTTGAGTTGTATCTTCCCCAAACAAAACATGACTTATACCTTTCTTGTTGAACCTTTATCGATGTCGAGGTCTCGAAGTCGAAGTGAGGCCCAATGAATCTGAAATGGCAATGTTCAATAGATACAAGGTCAATATTGAACTCAATCAATACATGTACGTAGCAATATTAATTCTCGGTACATTTTAACGGCATAATGACGTGATCTTGTAATACCAAATCAATTCAAATATCCATACTCCATATCCATAACTCATAACCACTATCATATACACTTGAAACTTCTTAAATTCTGCATAAACTCAAACATATATATGCTGGAAATTCATAAAAATTGCATATGATAACATTTCTTCGATCTGTTTTCGATTCTCTAACCTCTATGATCTAAAGAACATATATTCCCAATCATATCTGAATTTCCCCGATATGTCAACTTCAAAACAGGCTGGAAAGACATAAAAGTTATACCCTTTTGAAGCTTTTGATGCAAGGAACACAAATCCGAACTCGGAACTAAATTCGGGTAATCGAATCTTGTAAAACTAGAAAGTTAAGCTTGAAAGAACTTGCTGAATTCTCTTGGCTTCTCTCGGTCTTTTGCTGTTCCAAAGGAAGGAAATGAAGACAACACTATATATATCTTGCATGGTAACAAACACATGGCTCCTTCTTTGAATTACACGTCTCGCGCATATGCGCGACATCACCCGCGCATATGCGCGAGACCTACGGGTCTCGGCAATGAAAATCCCAACTCCTCGCGCATATGCGCGCTTCATCTCGCGCATGTGCGCCAAAGTCTCTGGAGGTGTCGCGCAAATGCGCGCCTTATCTCGCGCATGTGCGCCAATGTTTCTGGAATTGTCGCGCATATGCGCGCATGTGCGCCATCTGTTCTGTCCTATTTTGAATATTTTCTCATCTCAACTCACTTACTACTTCCCGTTGTATATCATGCATACTCATATTTTTGAATGTCACGGCAATGAAGATTAAGAAATCTAGTACTTCTCATTTTATATCATGCATACTCATATCTTCCGAGTCTCACATCAATGAAGACTAATAATCTTAAGCCTTACATTTCTCCCCCTCTAAGAAATGATTTCGTCCTAGAAATCGCTGGCAATCTATCAATGCAAGTATAAGAGGCAATGTAATCAAAATTGAAGAAATACTCACATCACATAAATAACTCAGGATGTTTCTGTCTCATATTTGTTTTTGTCTCCCAAGTCGCTTCTTCAATGCCATGACAACTCCACTGGACTTTCACGAGCAGTATAGTCTTTGTTCTGAGCTGTTTTTCTTTCCGATCAAGAATCTGTATCGGTTTTTCAACATAACTCAACGTCTGATCCAGCTCAGCTTCGTCAGGTTGAATGACATGAGAATCATCAGTCATATAATTCCGCAACATCGATACATGAAAAACGTCATGTATTCTGGATAGAGAAGGAGGAAGAGCCAGTCGATAGGCTCGATCGCCAATCTTTTCAAGAATCTCGTATAGACCGATGTATCTAGGAGACAACTTCCCGCGTTTGCCAAATCTGACAACGCCTCTGAAAGGAGAAATCTTCAAGAATACTTTGTCTCCCTGCTCGAATAATAACGGTCTACGTCTGATGTTGGCATACTTGGCCTGTCTATCTTGTGCTGTCTTCATTCTTTTCTGAATGATCTTCACTTTCTCAGTCATTTTCCGAATCATATCAGGCCCGAGTTCCGGTACCTCAGATATATCATCCCAGTACAATGGAGATCTACACTTCTTGCCATACAAAGCTTCAAACGGTGCCATCTCGATGCTCGTCTGATAGCTGTTGTTGTACGAGGACTCACAAAGTGGCAGTGAATCTTGCCAACTAGTAACAAAGTCTAGCACTACAGCTCTCAACATATCCTCTAAGGTCTGGATAGTCCGCTCTGACTGTCCGTATGTCTGAGGATGATAGGAAGTACTCAGGTGCAATGTCGTACCTAAAGCCTGCTGCAAACTGTACCAGAAGTGCGAAGTGAATCGGGGATCGCGATCTGATACAATAGACTTCGGCATACCATGCAATCTGACAAACTCTCTGAAATACAACTCTGCCATCTGATCGTGTCTTTACATCATTTTGTATGGAATAAAACACGCTGATTTGGTTAATCTGTCAATATTGACCCAAATTGCATCACAACCCCGAGATGATCGAGGTAACTTCGTCACGAAATCCATGGAAATGTGATCCCATTTCCATTCAGGAATAGACAAACTCTGAAGTAGACCTCCGGACTTCTTTCTCTCGGCCTTTACCTGTTGGCAATTCAAACACTTAGACACAAATCCTGTAATGTCTGATTTCATCTGTTTCCACCAGAATTGTGTCTTCAAGTCCAGGAAATTTCATCTGTTTCCACCAGAATTCTGTCTTCAAGTCATTGTACATCTTTCTGCCACCAGGATGGATGGTGAACCGACTACAGTGCGCTTCTGACAGAATCTGATGCCTCAAATCTGAAACATCTGGCACTACAAGATGGTTCTTCACGTACAGAACATGATTACGTACCTGATATTCTGACAAATGTCCTGATCTGACCATCTAAATCGACTTCTGAATATTCTGATCAGTTCTTTGTGCTTCTTTGATCCTCATAATCAAGTCTGGATCAATTTGAATCGAAGCAAGTTGTAGTGGTCTACTATCTGTGTCAAATGCTAATCCAGACAAACAGCAATCTTCAACTAAATTCGAGACACCTATCGTACAAAGATAGAGAACATACCTTTTGACTCAAAGCATCTGCTGCTGCATTTGATTTCCCTGGATAGTATTTGATCTCGCAATCAAAATCTTTCAATAGATCCAACCATCTACGCTGCCTCATGTTCAACTCTGACTGAGAAAATAGATACTTTAAACTTTTATGATCAGAGTAGATTTCAAATATCTCACCATAAAGATAATGACGCCAGATCTTTAATGCAAATACGATAGCCGCCAATTCAAGATCATGAACGGGGTAACGAATCTCGTGTGGCTTCAATTGTCTAGAGGCATATGCAATCACATGTCCTTGCTGTATAAGAACACATCTTAATCCCCAGTAAGATGCATCGCAATATACAACGAAATCACCAGTACCTGAAGGTATCGTCAATACTGGAGCACTGGTCACCCTCTTCTTCAACTCTAGGAAGCTAGACTCACAATCCTCAGACCACACAAACGGCGCATTCTTCTGTGTCAACTAGGTAATCGATTTCGCAATGTTGGAGAAATCTTTGATAAATCGTCGATAGTACCCTGCTAGACCCATGAAACTGCGTATCTCTGGCACAGAAGTCGGTCTTGACAAACTGATAACAGCTTCAACTTTACTCGGATCCACAGAAATATCGTCTCCAGATATGATATGACCCAAGAAGACAACCTGTCTCAGCCAAAATTCGCACTTTGACAGTTTAGCATACAATCTTTCATTTCTCAGTGTTTGCAACACAATTCTTAAATGATCGGCATGCTCATTCAGATTCTTAGAATAAACCAAGATATCATCAATAAACACGATAACAAACTCATCCAAATATCTCTGAAAAACGCGGTTCATCAACCCCATAAACACTGCCGGAGCATTCGTTAAACCAAAAGGCATGACAATAAATTCGTAGTGCCCATACCTGGTTCGGAATGCTGTCTTTGGTATATCAACATCTCGAACTCTGAGATGGTGATATCCGGATCTCAAATCAATTTTAGAATAAACAGATGATCCCTGCATCTGATCAAAGAAATCATCAATGCGAGGCAAAGGATACTTGTTCTTCACTGTTGCCTTGTTCAGTTGCCTGTAATCGATACACAATCGCATCAAACCATCTTTCTTTCGCACAAATAACACTGGTGCGCCCCATTGGGATACACTAGGTCTGATATATCTCTTGGCTAACAAATCTTCTAACTGCGCTTTCAATTCAATTCAACCCAATAGGTGCCATTCTATACGGAGCTCTCGAAATAGGAACGGTACCTGGCACAAGATCTATGCTGAAATCTACCTCTCGAACTAGAGGTAACCCTGGAATCTCGTCAGGAAATACATCTGCAAACTCCCGTACTACTGGCGAATCTTCCAATGCCGGGCTCGATTTCTGTAGGTCTATAGAATAAATAAGGAACCCTTCTGCTACTTTCTGCAACAATTTACTCATAGTCAGAGCAGACACTAAGGGAATCCGAGATCTGGAACCCTTACCGTAGAATTTCCATTTCTCTGTCATTTCAGGTCTGAATCTGACAATCTTGTGAAAACAATCTACAATAGCTCTGTACTTAGTCAACATTTCAATCCCGACAATACAGTCAAAATCAGATAAGCCAAGTACAACACAGTCTAAATCGATCTCATGCCCCTCAAACTGTAGTATACAATGTCTAACTGAAGTCACAGATATCAGACCACTTCCCAACGAAGAAGAAATAGACACTACAGTAGACAATGACTCTACAGGCAATGCATGTGTCAATGCAAAACGTTCTGATATGAAGGTATGTGATGCACCTGTATCTATCAATACATATGCAGGATAACCGCAAAGAAAACAGTTACCTGCAATCACGTCGTCTGGTGCATCTTGAACTTGCTCCTCCGTCAATGCAAACACCTGAGCCTGTTGTTTAGGAGGTTGGCTCACCGTCTAGCCACCTCTGGCTCTAGGCTGGGACTGTGTAGGCATGGGCTGGAAGGAATGGAGAGATAAAGCTTGCCTCTCAGGCTGAGTCACTGATGCTGATGACCCTGCACTCTGAAATCTCTGTGCACCTCTCTTGGGACAAACTCTGGCAAATTGTCCCGATTTTCTACAAATATTGCATCGGCCCATGACTCCCTGACACTGTTCAGTGGCATGCCTGCCTCCACAAGTATTACAATACACACATGTATAATCAGTACTCTGGCCAGGACCTCTCTGTCTCGACCCACTGGAGCTCGACGAACTGCTCCCTGATTCTTGAATTGTTTGCCCTTGACTTTCAGCTGATCTTTCCTCCCGCTACTGCTACCACCACTTTCAAATCGAAGAGGGGGTTGAACTGAAGGTAGTGGCGGTCTAGGAGTTGGAGCAACATAGGAAATGCTTTGTTGCCTAAGTAATCCAGCTTCTGCTCCCTTGGCACGGTTCAACGCATCGGTAAAGTTGTTAGGCATACCGGTGTTCACCAAGGTGAAGATTTCTGGATTCAAGCCATTTATAAATTGTTCTGCAACGGCCTCTTCATTCTCGGCAACATGGGGAGCAAATCGCAGCAATGAGGAGAACTTGGCAACATATTCCTCGATGTTCAGTTTTCCCTGTCCTCAAATTGGCAAACTCGGCACCCTTGTCCTTTCGGTATGACACCAGAAAGAATCGCTGATAGAATTCAGTCTTGAACACCTTCCAGGTAATCTGTGTGCCACGGTGCTCCAATGCCCTCTTCATAGTGATCCACCAATTCTTTGCTACATCTTGCAATTGGTGCCCAACTAATTTCACTCGTCGATCATCCGTGTACTCAAGGGATTCAAATAGCATTTCGATATCCTCTAGCCAACTTTCTCACTCAACTGCATTTTCTGTGCCTTTCAGTGTCGGTGGTCGGAAAGACTGAAACCGTTTAAGCAAAGTCTCCATCGGTGTAGCAGTCACGTCCATCGGATCACTGGATGTACTGCCATGTTCTGGTGCACGACTTGCTGCTGGTTACGGTACTCGTCGAGGCGGCATACCTGAATATCAAACAGATTAATACACAATCTACACAATCTGTCTCAGCCCTCCTCTGATCATATACCTCTGATCCAGAATCGGTTCTTATTCAGTCGTTGCGAATACATGCTGTAAATCAATTCAGATAACAATACAACATGTAATAAGGAAAGCAATAAATCAGGCTAGCACATCATAAGCAAGGAAGATGACTCGATCTACCCCGCTCATTCTATTCTATTTCAGTCTACAGAACCTATTGCTCTGATACCACCTGCTGTGGGGACCCGGGCTCTAACTCAGTACTTTTCGTGATTAATCGGATCATTGTTAGAAAACGTGGGTCATAAAAAAAAATTTCTTTTAAACATCATATCTAATGTACATAATTCATAAATAACAACATCTTTATTCATTCTAACACAATTTGATACAAGTCTTGTTTTATTCCCATTATACAAACTAGAGTTTACAACATATTATTTTTCAAAAGCAAACATTCCTAATTCTTCTTCTTGGCCCGTGATCTCCACGCTATCCTGTCCTCTCATCTCTGTCGTGACCCAGATCCTGCCCCACCTGTTGTTATGTATACATACAGACACAACAACAGCCGGATACTCCGGTGAGAACAAATCCCAGTATAAGACATGTATACATGCATATTATGCAAGGAATATAAATCATGATACATGACTATACAAATACAACATGAACATACTATCATGTAATCTCATTCAATTCATGTCTTGACTCAACTCGGTTCTAACTCTAGGGATCCCGGTGTGAATAAGACGTCACTGTCTGTGACCTACCCTCCCAATCGGGGTAACGGTACGTCTTATTCCTAGACTTCGGTCATATCTGTATCGAGTGTCTACACACGGAGTCGATCTGCTCTAATGCGACGATACTACCGAACATCTAGTTTGACACATCTGTCAATGACTCCTATCTCAAGGTTTGAATATAATTCTATACACAAGGCATAAACATTCAAATATAAACATAATCTAGTATGTGAATTTGTTGGGAAACTCAAATGGAATCTCATTTGAGTTGTATCTTCCCCAAACAAAACATGACTTATACCTTTCTTGTTGAACCTTTATCGATGTCGAGGTCTCGAAGTCGAAGTGAGGCACAATGAATCTGAAATGGCAATGTTCAATAGATACAAGGTCAATATTCAACTCAATCAATACATGTACGTAGAAATATTCATTCTCGGTACATTTTAACGGCATAATGACGTGATCTTGTAATACCAAATCAATTTAAATATCCATACTCCATATCCATAACTCATAACCACTATCATATACACGTGAAACTCTGAAATTCTGCATAAACTCAAACATTTATATGCTGGAAATTCATAAAAATAGCATCTGATAACATTTCTTCGATCCGTTTTCGATTCTCTAACCTCTATGATCTAAAGAACATATATTCCAAATCATATCAGAATTTCCTCGACATGTCAACTTCAAAACAGGCTGGAAAGACATAAAAGTTATACCCTTTTGAAGCTCTTGATGCAAGGAACACAAATCCGAACTCGGAACTAAATTCGGGTAATCGAATCTTGTAAAACTAGAAAGTTAAGCTTGAAAGAACTTGCTGAATTCTCTTGGCTTCTCTCGGTCTTTTGCTGTTCAAAAGGAAGGAAATGAAGACAACACTATATATATCTTGCATGGTAACAAACACATGGCTCCTTCTTTGAATTACACGTCTCGCGCATATGTGCGACATCACCCGCGCATATGCGCAAGACCTACGGGTCTCGGCAATGAAAATCCCAACTCCTCGCGCAAATGCGCGCTTCATCTCGCGCATGTGCGCCAAAGTCTCTGGAGGTGTCGCGCAAATGCGCGCTTTATCTCGCGCATGTGCGCCAATGTTTCTGGAATTGTCGCGCATATGCGCGCATGTGCGCCATCTGTTCTGTCCTATTTTGAATATTTTCTCATCTCAACTCACTTACTACTTCCCGTTGTATATCATGCATACTCATATTTTCGAATGTCACGGCAATGAAGATTAAGAAATCTAGTACTTCTCATTTTATATCATGCATACTCATATCTTCCGAGTCTCACATCAATGAAGACTAATAATCTTAAGCCTTACATTTAAAATATCATGAAATAATCCCTATCATGCAATAATTATGCATTAAATTCATAAAAATAAATAAAAATATATTTTAACTAAAACCTTTGATTGCATGCATTTATGTTACGTAATTTAATTTCCTGGACCTTACAGTATATCTATTACTTATTATCATGATTAAGGTTTGGTGAATCAATAGACTGACTAGGTCTGATCAATGCAGGTGAGTATGATGTTGTGGATGATGGAGGACTTGATGGTTGAATTAGCTGGACTGATAGTTCACATAACCCGAGGACCTTTGCTAGTTTTTTCGCATTAGTACGGATTTTAAATATTTTATGACGTTTATTACTTTTGATGCTTTTGAGGTTTTTTGAGAAGATGTAAGAATTTTCGCTATTTTGAAAATGGTAGTTTTAGGTTTGGCTTGACGGTTTACGATTTTTTGTTTTCCACTGCATTCTATTATATTTTCAAATAATTAGTCGGCGAGTTTATTTTAAATGGTGTAAAAATTATATATATATACATATATATATATATATAAATATATATATGTATAAGTATATTTCGGCCGAGATGTTTAAAAAGAAAAAAAATTCTAGTACATTTTAAAGAAAAACGAGTAGTACACATTTCAGTTGGTATCAGAGCAATGTTCTTGCAAAGGGTTGTGCCACCGTCAGTTCCGGAAAGCTCAATCGTCAATCCTCAAATTTGAAATTTTAATTGCTTTATATGATTTCTATGATGGTACCTACATGTTTACTAGGGACGTTGCTGAGAAACTGAGGCACTTCATGGATGGACTTTGACCTACTATACGCTGTGATATGATGTTGATGTGACCGACGGATTATGCAGCTACCACTGCTTGCGCATTCCAATATGAGCAAGCCTTGAAAGATATTGATTTGGAGATACAGCGCAATAGGCAGCAACACCAGCAGTATTCTCAGCCGAATAAGAAATATTTTATGGGACCTCCTAAAGCTCAAGGGCAGCAAAAGCCCCAAGGACAATGGAAGAAACCAGGGCAACCGAAGCCACCACAGCCTGGAGCACCAAAACCTGAAGAGAGACCACTATGCAAGGAATGCAACCGTTTACACTTTGGAAAGTGCATGTGGGAACATACAAGTTCTTCATATGCAAATAAGAAGGACACAAAGCTGTTGATTGCCCAAAGAAGAAGAGACCAACCATTGGCAGAGCTTATGTGATGCATGCTAAAGAAGCAAAAGAAGAGCCAGACATGAATTTGATCACCGGTAACCTAGTTTTTTAACATTCTTATATTGCTTTTATTGCATGAAATGTTAAATTTGTTATGGGAATTAATTGGGATAAAAATAACTCAGAGGAAAATAGGATGCATGCTCTACTTTAGTTGGATTTAAGGGTCGTCATTGAAAATTATAGAAATTTAGCATAAAATATAAGCCTTAATCATGCAAAGGAATGAATGGAACCAAAATAAAAATTATAAGGCTTGGAAATTGAAAATTCAAGAATTTTGGGATAGTTATGGAAAAATTCAAAAAATAGGGACCAAAGTGCAAAAATTTGAGAATTTAAGAGCTAAATCGCACTAGGTCGAGAACTCAAGGGCTAAACCAAATTTTTTTTAGCTGTCTGGGTAATGAAATTGCGAAAATCGAAAGTTTAGGGCCTAATTTTATTGGATTCGAAATTTATGGGGCTAGAACGAAAATTTTCAAAACTTTAAGACCAAATTGATGAATTTCGAAACTTTAAAAGTTTGAAAATGCAATTTTCGAAAAATCATTTGAGCAGAATGTGCATTTTTTGAGATATATTAGGGTCAAAGTATTAATTTTCGATAAATTTTGGGTAGTTAATGATAGAAATTCTTTAAGTTCGACACGATTGGATTTGTTGGTGTTTTTGTCGCAGGAAGGATATTCATTTTAGGTGTAGTTACCTACGCATTGCTAGATTCGGGAGCTACACAATCATTTATATCCGAGACATTCTTCAAGCGATTAAAGATTATACCCGAAGCTATTGGATTGGGCTTTAAAGTTTCATTCCTTCTGGTGATCAAATGGTTATATCAAGCATTGTAAAAAATTTTGAGCTTCGTTTGCAAAAATATGTGGTTCTAGTAGATCTCCAGATGCCTGAATTCGACATCATTCCTGGCATGGATTGGATATCTATGAATGGAGCTTCGATAGATTTTCGGCAGAGGTAAGTATCTATTCGACCACCCAGTGGAAAATAATTTTTCTTCGAGGCAGAAAAGTACAAGTAAATGCCACACATTATTTCTTTCATCTGTGCGAGGAATCTTATGAGATGTGGTTGCCAAGCTTTCTTAGCATGTGCTACTTCAGCATATGTTCCTATCAGTCAGAAGCTAGAAGATGTTGAGGTTGTCAGAGACTTTCCTAGTGTCTTTCCTGATGACGTTTCTGGCTTTCAACCGAATCGAGAGGTAGAATTCTCTATCGAGTTGATGTCGGGCACTGTTCTAATTTCTAAGGCACCCTTTTGTCTAGCACCCGCCGAATTAAAAGAACTAAAGGATTAAATTTAAGAGTTTATGGACAAGGGTTTTATCTGCCCGAGTTGTTCTCCATGGAGCACATCGGTATTAATTGTGAAAATAAAATATGGAAGTATGCGACTCTACATTGATTATAGAGAGCTGAATAGAGTCTCCATGAAGAACAAGTATCCCTTGCCTAAATCGAGTTTTTGTTTGATCAATTGCAAGGAGGATCGATTTTTTCGAAGATAGATCTTTGTTCGGGATACCATCAGCTGAAGGTGAAGGAGTCCGACATTCATAAGACGGCTTTTAAGACTCGATATGGGCACTACGAGTGTATGGTGATGCCATTATGGTTGACCAATGCGCCAACGATCTTCATGGATCTCATGAATCACGTATTTCAGCTATATCTGGATCAATTTATCATAGTCTTCGTAGATGATATTTTGACCTACTCGAGGAGCAAAGAAGAGCACAGTCATCATTTGAGAACGACACTGCCATTGTTGCAAGATAGGAAGTAATGTGCTAAGTTAAACAAGTGCGAGTTTTTGCTCGAGATATTGGTGTTCTTGGGCCACATTATTTCTAGAGGTGGAGTTGAATTCGATCCAAGCAAATTCGAGTCAGTAAGGGAGTGGCCATTCCCAAAGAGCGTAACTGAGATTTGTAGCTTCTTGGGTCTAGCTGGCCACTATCGGAAGTTCATTCAAGGATTCTCTTCTATCGTGGTACTCTTGACCGTCTTGACAAAGAAGAATGCAAATTTATTTGGGGATCGGAATGCCAAGGGAGTTTCGAGAAGCTGAAGCATGCATTGACTTCAGTGCAAATTCTATCGATGCCATCGAGGCAAGGAGAGTATGTTCTCTATACGGATTCTTTGAATCTTGGTTTAGGTACAGTTTTAATGCAAAATGACCGAGTGATAACTTTTGCGCCTAGATAGTTGAATGTTCATGAGAAAAATTACTCGACTCATGGCCTCGAACTTGCAGCAGTAGTATTTTCTCTCAATTATTTGGAGACATTTCTTATATGGGGATAAGTGCAAGAATTTTCACTGATCATAAAAGTTTGAAGTATCTCTTCACCCGAAAAAAGCTGAACATGAGAGTCGCTACTATGTACTTTCGGACGCTTTGAGTAGAAAGACACCAGTCATCGTGCAATTGATAGTTCAAATACCATTGCAAGCGGAGATTCAGCGATTTGAGCTTGCAGTGTATGCTAGGAGCGAGACTCCTAATCTTCTTACTATCACAATACAATCAACTCTGAGGGATAGAATCTGTGAAGGTCAGTCTTCTGATGAGCAACTGCAAAAATGGAGACTGAGAGACGGGTCTAAGGTTCGGAAGCTGTACTCTGAGAAGGATGGCATAGTTCGATACCGAGATCAACCATGGGTTCCTAGTGGTGATTAACTAAGAGAGGTTATTATGAAGGAAGCTCACAATACCCCATACTTCTTTCATCCTGGAAATACGAAGATGTATAAGGACCTACAATCATTTTACTGTGGCCAAGCATGAAGCAAGAGATATTATGTTTTGTGTCCGAGTGTTTGACATGCCAACAAGTTAAGGCAGAGCATCAGAGGCCAACAGGGAAGATTAAGCCACTTCCTATTATCGAGTAGAAAAGGGAAAATATCACTATAGATTTTGCAGTGGGATAGCCAAGGACTATCAGAGGATTCAACGTCATTTGGGTGATAGTTGATCGTCTTACGAAATCAACGCATTTTCTACCTATTAAAACGTCATTCACCATGACACAGTATGCAGAGCTATACATTCGAGAGATATTCCGACTGCATGGAATTACAGTGTTTATTGTTTCTGATCGAGATCCGTGTTCACATCGTCTTTCTAGAAGAGTCTGCATACAGTGATGGGAACAAAGTTGTAACGTCCGAAAAATCAGTCTACGTAAACCACATGCATGCAAAAATATTTTAATTGTTTAATTGTTTTATTTAATTGCTTTTAAATGCTAGCATGATGTTTACTACATGATTAAATGTAAAATTTCATGAATAAATGATTATATGACATGATTTCATGAAAATAAGGATTTTACCCGAATATTCGATAATAGGCAGGGAAAAGGAGACCGGGGACGACCAAGACCAGAATATGTAATTTTATTTAAATAGTGGCAAGGCTTCCTAATATGATTAAAATGATTTAATTTTTCTAAAAATGTTAGAGTTCGAATTATTTTACGAGTCGAGCTCGATTTTTCCCGAGAAGCCAGTTTTGGGCAAACAAGGAGTTTTAAAGATCAAAAATATTATTTTATGGAAAATAATTTTATAAACTCTTATTATTTAATTAATTAAGTGTTATTGGGCTCAATTTAATTAATTTAAGGAGGCCCAATTACCCTTAAGTTGTAAGCCCAAACCAAAGCCCATTTAACATATTAATTTAATTATAAATTAGTGTTTTAGGTCTTCTAAACCTAATAATTTAGCCTCCATCAGCCTATGGCACTCTCAAGCACATACGTAAAATTTTTGAAAAATTGGAGGAAAAGAAAAGCTTGTGTTCTTCATCGTCCGGTCGTCCAACGTCGCACCCTCGCCTAAGATCGAATAATCGAGCGTTCTAAAACGCAAAGGCACGTTTTCTAAACCCTTTCAAACATCATACAAATCATAATATGTGTGTTTTAATTGTTTATGCTTGAATAAAATAGGAATTCGATAATTTTTACGGTAAACGTTTATTTTCAAAAATACGTCGATTTTGCGTTTGTTTTTAAAACGTTTTTGAATCCGACGGACCCGCTGCCAAAACATGATAAAATATGAATGATTTATAGCCAAAACATGATAAGTAATTGAGAAAACAAAGCTGGAAATCATGGGTTAAAAATCAGAATTTAAAAGCCGAGAGTTTTAAGGTACAATAAAAGTGGGTGTATGCATGAGGTGGTTCATAGGACTCGTTCCTTTGCATGGCTTGGTGGGGCTCGACCAGGTCTGTAGGATGGGTCATAAGGGTCGTGGTTAGGTCCTAGGAAGAGTCCTAGGGCGGCTAGGGTTCGAGGTAGTGGCTAGGGAAGAGTCCTAGTGAACTAGGACTCTCCCCCAAGCCTTGCACGCGCTGGTGTGCTACGGGAAAGAGGGCAGCGGGGCTAAGGGCATGCCAAGCCGGTCAAGCAGGGTCTAGGGTAGAGGGTTAGGGTTCGGATCATGGTCTGGTTCGCCCTGGGTTCATGGTGGCTGGAAGGATGAAGGGCCGAGACAAAGGCGTAGCAGCTTGGGTGTGCGCAGCTCTTGTTTACGTGCAGGGTTGCAGCGCAGTTCAGGGGCTCGATTCTGGGGCTTGGGCGAGTTAGTTAGGTCCTATAGGGTCTAAGGATGATGGTCAAGGGCTATGCCAGGGGCTGGAGTGGCTGGGCTATCCGCTGGTTCAAGAGGGCGTGAAGAAGCACCAACGCGCAGGTTGCTGCTGTCATGTTGGTTCAGATAGGTTTTTGGTCGCGTCCAGGGGCTTGGGCTGGTCTGGGACGAGGCTGGCGTGGTCTAGGATCAGTAAGGGTCGAGAGTGGTCGATGGTTTAACAGCTGGAAGAGTCCTAGTTGGGCTAGGAGTCCTAGAGACGCAAGGAGTCTCACCCACACACACTGGCAGATTTGGCCTTACTTTGCAGCAGGGTTTTAGAGAGCTAGGGGCTGTTTCTTTGGGCTGGGCTTGGTCAGGAAGGTGCCTTGGTGGGTTGGCTAGGGTTTGGCTCGAGGTGGCTCGGGCGTGGCTCGAGTAAATTGGGAGATTGCTCGGGTAGTTCGATAATGGGTCAATATTTCGAATTTAATAACTAAAATTGAATACATGGGTCCACGGGTGTGGCTCATGACTTGGAAGGGTAGAATAAATCATAAAAAGGTTATGTTTAAAATTTGGGATCAAAATAATGAGTTTTGGTATTTTCCGGGATTTAATCGCTGCACGAAACGTTAATTAACGCATTAATTCAAACGCCTAGTTTTAAGCTTCATAAAATTATGAAAAATTATAATTACGCTTAAATAATTATTAAAAGTCTAAGTTTTAAATTTGGGAATTTTATATTAAGGTTTGTTTTAATTCGGGATTAAAACGCGTTAATATATCTTGTTTAAAGATTAATTTAAAAGTCATCGATTTATGCCAAATAAAAATATGAAAAAATTCATGTAAGATTAAATAATTATATAGAATAATCCCATGTAATTAAAAGTGAGAAAAAGATAAATTCGAGAATTTTTACGTCCAAAGGTAAAACGGTCTTTTTACACTTAAGAAAATACGAAAACGTTTGGCAGCGTCCCGAAGGATCATAATGCATGTAAAATGATATTTTATGATTTATTATCATGATTTTGTTGAAAATATGTATTTTTACGATTTATGGTATAGCTGTGCAATTTATACTGTTTAAAATGCTATTTTTGGAAAGCTGTCGTATTTTATGATTTTAAAAGAAAAGGAAAAATATTTTGAGGGATGTGAATTGACTGTGACAAATGAAATGATTTATGATATATGATTTTGTGGGGATAACGTGAGGGAAAAAGGCTCCAGAGGGAACCTATTTACGGGAAAAGGCCCCAGAGGGAACCCATGTTTGGGAAAAGGCCCCCGAGGGAACCTGTCTATGGGAAAAGGCCCCCGAGGGAACCCCAACGATCGTATTTCCACGGTGGAGCCTAGTGCACACCCCCATGGGCCATGTGGAGCTAAGACTGCAGTCGACCAAAGGATAAAAGCTATTCACTTTCAAGGATCAAACTTCACCCAAAATGATATATGATTGAAAGCTTTACGATTTTAATGATTTTATGATTTATGATTCATGATGATGATTAAAGCTTATTTTAAATGATTTTTAAAAGATTTATTTATGCTTAAAGTTATTTTAAAATGATTTTACTATTTATGATTTAATTATGCTTAAATAATTTTTAATGGTTTATCTATGTTCAAAAGATTATTTTAAATAAAAATATGATTTTTAAATGTATGTGGATATATATGTATTATTTGTTATCCACTATAGAACGTGTTGAGTCTTTAGACTCACTAGGTTTGTATGATGCAGGATTTGATGATTTTTGGAGGTGGTGACGATTGAGTCGATCGAGTGCAGCAGTACACACCCGAGGGCCTTTATGTTTCCGCACTAGCTAGATAGATTTATGATTTAGAGATCTATGTTCATGATTTTTATTAGATATATTTTTATGCTTTATTGCTAGCCGATCTTTTCGAAGGTCGATTTAGGAATTTTGGTTAGCCGATGATTTAGGATTTTATTTCATGCACTTGAGATTTAAATTGTTAAATTATTATGATTCATGTTTATGTTAATTTATTTTATTTAATTTAATAGTTAGAATTTATGATTAAAGATTAGCAACGAAAAAAAAAATTTAGAGGTCGTTTAAGTTGGTATCAGAGCCAGGTTTTCCCTAAAGGGTTGTGTACTGTCACTTCGAGAAGCTCAAGAAGTTACGCCTCAAATATGTGAGTTTTACTGCTTTATATTTATATGCTTAAAATTCTTTCAATGATTATATGATGCATGATATAAATGTTAGTTGCATGATGCATGAAAATTTTTAAAATGCATGTTGGGTAATAGAATTGATGAAGAACATAGAGGAAAATAGGTTGCATGTACTACTTGAGCTAGATTTAGGAGTCGACATCGAGAATTTTTGGGTTAGAATTGGAATTTTCAAGATTTTGAGGATCGAATTGAAGAGTTAGAGCTTAAGTTAAAGGTGAATAAGAGAATCTAAGCTTTGCAATAATCAAGTCAAGGAAAATTTCGAGGACGAAATTCAATTTAAGGGGCAAGGCTTCCTAATATGATTAAAATGATTTAATTTTTCTAAAAATGTTAG
Source organism: Primulina eburnea (assembly GCF_022965805.1). Classification (NCBI taxonomy): domain Eukaryota; kingdom Viridiplantae; phylum Streptophyta; class Magnoliopsida; order Lamiales; family Gesneriaceae; genus Primulina; species Primulina eburnea. Next base: position 18,203,146 of record NC_133112.1, on the reverse strand, counting down.
AGTTCGAATTATTTTACGAGTCGAGCTCGATTTTTCCCGGGAAGCCAGTTTTGGGCAAACAAGGAGTTTTAAAAGATCAAAAATATTATTTTATGGAAACTAATTTTATAAACTCTTATTATTTAATTAATTAAGTGTTATTGGGCTCAATTTAATTAATTTAAGGAGGCCCAATTACCATTAAGTTGTAAGCCCAAACCAAAGCCCATTTAACATATTAGTTTAATTACAAATTAGTGTTTTAGGTCTTCTAAACCTAATAATTTAGCCTCCATCAGCCTATGTCACTCTCAAGCACACACGTACAATTTTTGAAAAATTGGAGGAAAAGAAAAGCTTGTGTTCTTCATCGCCCGGTCGTCCAACGTCGCACCCTCGCCTAAGATCGAATAATCGAGCGTTCTAAAACGCAAAGGCACGTTTTCTAAACCCTTTCAAACATCATACAAATCATAATATGTGTGTTTTAATTGTTTATGCTTGAATAAAATAGGAATTCGATAATTTTTACGGTAAACGTTTATTTTCAAAAATAAGTCGATTTTGCGTTTGTTTTGAAAACGTTTTTGAATCCGACGGACCCGCTGCCAAAACATGATAAAATATGAATGATTTATAGCCAAAACATGATAAGTTATTGAGAAAACAAAGCTGGAAATCATGGGTTAAAAATCAGAGTTTAAAAGCCGAGAGTTTTAAGGTACAATAAAAGTGGGTGTATGCATGAGGTGGTTCATAGGACTCGTTCCTTTGCATGGCTTGGTGGGGCTCGACCAGGTCTGTAGGATGGGTCATAAGGGTCGTGGTTAGGTCCTAGGAAGAGTCCTAGGGCGGCTAGGGTTCGAGGTAGTGGCTAGGGAAGAGTCAAAGTGAACTAGGACTCTCCCCCAAGCCTTGCACGCGCTGGTGTGCTACGGGAAAGAGGGCAGCGGGGCTAAGGGCATGCCAAGCCGGTCAAGCAGGGTCTAGGGTAGAGGGTTAGGGTTCGGATCATGGTCTGGTTCGGCCTGGGTTCATGGTGGCTAGAAGGATGAAGGGCCGAGACAAAGGCGTAGCAGCTTGGGTGTGCGCAGCTCTTGTTTACGTGCAGGGTTGCAGCGCAGTTCAGGCGCTCGCTTCTGGGGCTTGGGCGAGTTAGTTAGGTCCTATAGGGTCTAAGGATGATGGTCAAGGGCTATGCCAGTGGCTGGGCTAGCCGCTAGTTCAAGAGGGCGTGAAGAAGCACCAACGCGCAGGTTGCTGCTGTCATGTTGGTTCAGATAGGTTTTTGGTCGCGTCCAGGGGATTGGGCTGGTCTGGGACGAGGCTGGCGTGGTCTAGGATCAGTAAGGGTCGAGAGTGGTCGATGGTTTAACAGCTGGAAGAGTCCTAGTTGGGCTAGGAGTCCTAGAGACGCAAGGAGTCTCACCCACACACACTGGCAGATTTGGCCTTACTTTGGAGCAGGGTTTTAGAGAGCTAGGGGCTGTTTCTTTGGGCTGGGCTTGGTCAGGAAGGTGCCTTGGTGGGTTGGCTAGGGTTTGGCTCCAGGTGGCTCGGGCGTGGCTCGAGTAAATTGGGAGATGGCTCGGGTAGTTCGATAATGGGTCAATATTTCGAATTTAATAACTAAAATTGAATACATGGGTCCACGGGTGTGGCTCATGACTTGGAAGGGTAGAATAAATCATAAAAAGGTTATGTTTAAAATTTGGGATCAAAATAATGAGTTTTGGTATTTTCCGGGATTTAATCGCGGCACGAAACGTTAATTAACGCATTAATTCAAACGCCTAGTTTTAAGCTTCATAAAATTATGAAAAATTATAATTAAGCTTAAATAATTATTAAAAGTCTAAGTTTTAAATTTGGGAATTTTATATTAAGGTTTGTTTTAATTCGGGATTAAAACGCGTTAATATATCTTGTTTAAAGATTAATTTAAAAGTCATCGATTTAAGCCAAATAAAAATATGAAAAAATTCATGTAAGATTAAATAATTATATAGAATAATCCCATGTAATTAAAAGTGAGAAAAAGATAAATTCTAGAATTTTTACGTCCAAAGGTAAAACGGTCTTTTTACACTTAAGAAAATACGAAAACGTTTGGCAGCGTCCCGAAGGATCATAATGCATGTAAAATGATATTTTATGATTTATTATGATGATTTTGTTGAAAATATGTATTTTTACGATTTATGGTAAAGCTGTGCAATTTATACTGTTTAAAATGCTATTTTTGGAAAGCTGTCGTATTTTATGATTTTAAAAGAAAAGGAAAAATATTTTGAGGGATGTGAATTGACTGTGACAAATGAAATGATTTATGATATATGATTTTGTGGGGATAACGTGAGGGAAAAAGGCTCCAGAGGGAACCTATTTACGGGAAAAGGCCCCTGAGGGAACCCATGTTTGGGAAAAGGCCCCCGAGGGAACCTGTCTATGGGAAAAGGCCCCCGAGGGAACCCCAACGATCGTATTTCCACGGTGGAGCCTAGTGCACACCCCCATGGGCCATGTGGAGCTAAGACTGCAGTCGACCAAAGGATAAAAGCTAGTCACTTTCAAGGATCAAACTTCACCCAAAATGATATATGATTGAAAGCTTTACGATTTTAATGATTTTATGATTTATGATGCATGATGATGATTAAAGCTTATTTTAAATGATTTTTAAAAGATTTATTTATGCTTAAAGTTATTTTAAAATGATTTTACTATTTATGATTTAATTATGCTTAAATAATTTTTAATGGTTTATCTATGTTCAAAAGATTATTTTAAATAAAAATATGATTTTTAAATGTATGTGGATATATATGTATTATTTGTTATACACTATAGAACGTGTTGAGTCTTTAGACTCACTAGGTTTGTATGATGCAGGATTTGATGATTTTTGGAGGTGGTGACGATTGAGTCGATCGAGTGCAGCAGTACACACCCGAGGGCCTTTATGTTTCCGCACTAGCTAGATAGATTTATGATTTAGAGATCTATGTTCATGATTTTTATTAGATATATTTTTATGCTTTATTGCTAGCCGATCTTTTCGAAGGTCGATTTAGGAATTTTGGTTAGCCGATGATTTAGGATTTTATTTCATGCACTTGAGATTTAAATTGTTAAATTATTATGATTCATGTTTATGTTAATTTATTTTATTTAGTTTAATAGTTAGAATTTATGATTAAAGATTAGCAACGAAAAAAAAAATTTAGAGGTCGTTTCAAAAGTTGTTGTCCAGTATAACATTTCATCCTCAAACCAATGGTCGTTCTTAAATGGTAATTCAATTCTGGAAGATCTACTCCGAGCATATGTGATCGATTTCCATGGAAGTTTGGAACTGAAGTTACCACTAGTGGAGTTCACCTATAACAATAGGTCGTCTATATGTATGGCTCCCTACGAGGCACTTTATGGGAGGAAGTGCAGATCACCTATACATTGGGACGAGGTTGCTGAAAGAGGAGATTTTGCTGGACTTGATCAAGAAAACAGCGGAGCTAGTATTCAAAATTCGAGATGAGATTAAGACTGCAAAAAATCGCCAGAAAAGCTACGCTGACAAGCAACGAATGGAGTTAGATTTTGCAGTAGGTGACCACGTATTTGTGAAAGTAGCACCTATGAAAGTTGTTATGAGATTTGACAAGAAAGGCAAACTCAGTCTGAGGTTCATAGTACCGTTTGATATTTTAGAGAAGATTGGGACATTAGCTTATAGAGTGGCGTTGCCACCAATGCTAACTGGAGTGCATAATGTGTTCCATATCTCGATACTGCAAAAGAACATGTCGAATCCTTCACATGTTCTTAATTATGAGCCTCTGTAGTTTATTCCAAATATGTCATATGAGGAAAGACATATATCAATCTTGGATAGACAAGAAAGAAGGCTCTGAAATAAAGTATTACAAATGGTCAATGTCATGTGGCTAAATTATTAGGAGGAGGAAGCTACTTGGGAAACTAAGAGGGACATGAGGAGTTTCTACTTTCATTAGGTAAGTTTTAATTTAGAGGACGAAATTTCATTTATGGGAGGGAGGAATTGTAAGGTCCAAAATGCGATAACATAGTCCAACTGCATGCAAATATAGTAAAATGAGAAATGACTAATTAAATTATTTTAATTGCATTTATTAAATGTGGTAGGCATATTTACATGTTTAAAGTATCGTTTCCTACTAGATGCATAAAACTGTGTTTTAAAAGTTATTCAAGACGCGATCGAGGAACAGAGACCGGGGACCATAAAAGGGAAAAATATTTTTATTAAATGATAATTTTTAATTATTTAATATCTGATATATTTTAAATGTTATTTTTGAAAATGATAACTTTTGAGGTGTTTTTACGCGCTGAATACTATTTTAAACTAATATTCGATTTTTGACTAAAATATGGACATTTTGGGAATTCGGCTAATATTTTCGAAAACTTTCTAAAAAAAGTAATTTTCCTGCTATCTAATGGGCCTATTATACTTAGTTTATTGGGCCTGAACTTGTGCCATGTATTTTATATAACAAACAAGGCCCCAAAACACCACTCTACACCTTAAAAACTCACGCCCACAATCTAGAAACCCTAGGATTCTTTCTCCACCTGTACACACATGGCCACACACAAATCTCGAAGGCATTTTCACGTGATTTGAATGGAATTCAGAAAGGTCTTCGCTCCACCAACATTCCTCGTATCCCAAATTGTTTTTCGTGCATAAAACACGCAAAGGCAAGCTTCCTTCACTCATCGTTCATACCATTTTATATGTATTGATACATGTTTGCATGAAAAATATGACATACTACATTATATTTTTCGTTTTTATGGCAAAACACGAACGAAACTTGAGTTTCCATCTTTTAATATTCATGTTTATGATGCACAAAGGGGCTGCCATGGTAGGTATATGGGAAGGAAAGTTTTTCAACACATTTAAGATTCCATATAAGCATGATTCAAGGCTGGAACATGGGAGGATAAGGGCTGCATGATTTTTGAATTAAGGATAGCTAGGATTTAATTTTTGGGTCTTTAAGGAGGTGTAGGCTGCGTGTAAAGCTTGGGCTCCATCCAGAGGGTCTAGTAGGGTCTTGATGTGGTTCTAGAAGAGAGGAGTCACACCTGTCCATGGGGAAAGTCCGAAGCCAAATCCCTTGGCTGTGCGATCGTGGGACGTGCGTGAGGAGGGGACCAACGTATATGGTTCTTAAGAATATAGTCCAGGGAGGTCCTAATGGGTTTGATCTAGGTCTTAGGAGGGTTGATCAGGGTCTGGTCCGCTCATTTAGGGTCTAGGTAGAAGGAGTTTGTGGCTTGGATTGGTTAGGGCTTTGTTCGAATTAGTGCAGTAAGTTCGAGAAGTTACCTATGCTTGATAGAGGGTCTTATATGGTCTTATTTGGGTTGTATAGGGTATGGTTAGGTGTTAATAACTTATGGTACAAATTTGGTAAAGTTTGGTTACGTTTTGAGTCGATTCGGGTTAAAACCGGGTCGCTCGTCTAAGTTTTAAAAAGATTTGGGAAATTAGTCGAGGAGCTTAATTTTACATCTAAGAAATATTTATTTGTGTATTTTAAGGTGTTATGTTAAGTTTGGATGGATTTGGGTCGTCGTTTTAAGGACTAAGGATAAATTGAGAATGTTAGGGTTTCAGGGATAAAACGATTATTTTACACCTAAAAAATGTTAGATGTCCTGGCAGTACCCTGAATGCTGTAATGAATGTTAAAAAGATTATTTTTAAAGTTTATGGAATTTATGATGAAAAACGATAACGCTAAAATACGTGTTGCATGCTTGGTTTAAAAGAAAATGATATATATATGCATGAATGTTTATAAGTGATGAAAATAATGAAAAGCTGAAGAAGGTGATTTGATTGTGACTAATACAATGATATGTAAGGCCAAGGCTCATTTGACGAGTGAGAGTGTCACTGATGTCCCTGCCGCCTGGTATCATGGTAATACGTAGATGGATCCATCGACCTACAGCCGATACGAAAGTCACAATTAACGATCTGAATTCAACGAAAAGGGAAACATATATGTATATGATGAAAGGAAGTGTTTATGATTAAATGAAAAATGATTTAAAGTTATGCAAGTTCAAGGAAAGATATTTTAAATATCATTCACTGTTGCTTGTGAATTCATATCTATTACTTGTTATCATGATTAAGTTTTGTTGAATTAATAGACTCACTAGGTATGATCGATGCAGGTGAGCATGATGTTGTTGATGATGTAGGACTTTGTGGTTGAACTAGTTCCACTGATGGTACACATAACCCGAGAAGCTTTGTAGTTTTTCCGCATTAGTATGATTTTAAAGATTTTACGATGTTTATGACTTTTGATTCTTTTGAGGGGTTTTGAGAAGAAGTAAGAGTTTTGCTATTTTGAAAATGGTTGTTTTAGATTTGGTTTGACGATTTATAATTTTATGTTTTGCACTGCATTCTTTTGTATTTTCAAATAATTAGTCGGTGAGTTTAAAAATAAAAAAAAAAAATTAGTATATTTTAAAGAAAAACGAGTAGTAGACGTTTCAAACTAGCTCTGATACCAATTGAAATATCTGTTTGACACCCTTTAATGTGCTTCAAACACAATATTCTCCATATGGTGCAATGGCTTGTGTTCTAAGAATGAATACACCAATGAATAAATCGAGTTTTGTTTTCAAACCATGCGGAAGACACTCGAAATAATCATTCGTTAAGAAAACTGAACAGTTTAAAACTTTTAGCTTGTGTAAACTGAATAACTGAAATAATGAGGATCATTTCGGAATTGTCTCAGTCCAGTTTTGGGAAGAACTGAACTGATATCAGCTGAACCGATCAAATCAGTTTTAAAACAATATTTAAATAGTTAAATACACAATATATGTTTATGAATGTTCGGAGACTTAAACTGTAATGCCCGGTTACTCGTACAAATGATTAGTAATACGTTTATGTCATTATTAGATAGCTAATTAGCTCATTATGTTTTTCATATTGATTGATGTATTGATATTGGGATTGAACATGACTTTTATATTGTTTATGGTGCATTGAGAATGAATATGTGTTAAAATAGTGATAGTAAGAGGTGTACATAGAAATAGTGTAATAGAAGTTGTAGGAAATGAGATGTAGATATGGTAGTTCGTACGGGTTTTAGCATAATGATTTGAATATTGATCCAAATTGAGTGAGGCCATAACCATTAGAAAGCTAAGATATAATGCTACAACTTTCAAGTTTTGAGTTTTGTCCAAATCATTGTGGAAGACAAGCCAAAAGCGCCCCGAAGTGTGTCGTGTATACCGTCATTCCTTCACTGACACATGTTAGGAGAATGGGCATAACTTTTTACTCAGACCTCCAAATGACCTGAAATTTGGGGAGCTTAAAGCCAAGACATAGGGCTACAACTTTGTAGTTTACGACTTTTCCAGATTATGAAGGGAAGAGCCGTTTCTGGAGCGATTTCTGATGAATAAGTGTGCAGAGCCGAAACTGGCTCGCCCTAGCGGTCAAAAATGTCCGCCCTAGCGAGCCTGTGCAGAAATAAAATGTATAGGGCCGAGACTTGCTCGCCCTAGCGGTCCAAAGTGTCCGCCCTAGCGAACCTGTGCAGAAATAAAATGTGTAGGACCGAGATTTACTCGCCCTAGCGGTAAAAAGCGTCCGCCCTAGCGAACCTGCTGTATAAAAAGATAAGTATCGACTTTCTAAACCATTTCCATCAGCTTCCTTCCTTTCTTCTTCAGCAAAACACGAAATAAATCAAGAAAACTTCCTCCCAAAGCTCCCTTCTTCCTTTCCTTCAACATTTTGAAGATAGTTCTTAGTTCTCCATCACAAGAACATCATATAGGTGTAAGTTTTCTTCTCTTTTAGTTGTTGCACATGTAGAGGAGTGATTTTCACCTAGTATACACATAGTGATAAGTTTATTGATGTATTTGACAGTATAGGAGCGAGAAACACCGTCTCAAACCAGTGTTCTTAAGCTTGGACGGTAAGTTGGCATGTTCTTGAAGTAATACATGAGTAATATTATGAATTTCAAATGCATCTCATTGTCTATTGATATATGTACATTGTTAGTATGTTTATTGATGAAAACATAGCACCATATTCCATTGTTATGTATTAAATATGTAAGGAACTCATGAATATTGATGATGGGTGCTATGTCATGAACAAGAACATGAACATGAAAAGAAAAGGATTGATTTACATGATATAGAGCTTGTTGACATCATGGGTGGTTTTAAGTCCACCAAAGCTATTGGCCAATATATGTTCATGGGGCGTGGGGATGCCAAAGGTTGCTCCCTGACGTCCAACACAGTAGTAGCTATATAATAAAGCAAGCACGGTAGTACAGGTCAACTAATGAGGCTCAAGTACAAAAATGAACATTGAATATATGCTACGGTATGACATGTTTTTAAGATTCATTGTTGATCACGACTTGATATGTATGTTCCTTCGATGCATATTGATACATACAAGTGCCAACTTATTGAGTTTATAAACTCACGTAGCTCATGTATTACAGGATCAGGTAGTGAAGATGCCTAGGATGCCGGTTCGCCAATGGATGCTAGTGACGTGCCCTACCTCGACAAGAACCGGGCTTCTTATTGTATAGCTTCCGCATATGTATTATAATGAATTGAATGTCAGGGTTTGAAACAAGTTTTACAATGTTTATGTCTAGGGGTATGATGGTACAGAATATGTTTGTTTGTAAGAATACGATTATATATATATGGGTTGATGTTGTTGCTTGAGTTGAGTTTGTGTCTATGTATATATGAATGTTGTTGCTTGGTTTGGGCTTGTACAAAATATAGGGACATCATGCCAAAATTTTTACAAACCGTCAAAGTGATGCCCCTTGTTTGATTTGATTCATAATATAGTTATATCATTCAAACCTTATTTTGATTATGGTAATTATGCTAAGTATAGAGTAAGGGTGTGACAATTTATATGGTATCAGAGCCCACGGTTCTTTGACAGGGAAGACACTGCACTTCATCCACATGGAGAACTCGGCAAGTAAGTATCTTTGTATCTCGTAGTTTATGCTAAGTTATGTGTCTATGTATCCTACATGTAGGTTAAGATAAGCGACGATGCCACCAAAACGTAAAGTACATGAAGGAGAGTCATCTAAGGGCAAGGCCCCAGCAGTCGAAGGTGAGGGCAGTGCGCCACGACCGATAGATGATTTCGCTCAATTACTCCAAAAACAAGCAAAAGTCCATGGTGAACAAATCCAGCAGTTACTGGAGATGCAACGGACTACTCATGAACAGGCACAAGCTCAAGCCATAGTACACAGACATGTGCCTGTTCAAACAGACGTATATGATCGTTTTAGACGTTTGAATCCTCCGGAATTCATGGGAAGCACCGATCCAGTAGTAGCAGAAGAGTGGATTAAGTCATTGGAGTCCATCTTCTCCTACCTTCATATGGATGATGCTGACAAAGTAACTTGTGCCATATTTCTCTTAACAAAACATGCAAGAATATGGTGGGAAAGTGTAAAAGTGGCATTACCGGGTGGACCACTGACATGGGGAACTTTCAAAACCGTGTTTTACAACAAGTATTTCAGTAAAGACGTACGAGCTAAGAAAGCCAGCGACTTTCTTAACCTGAAGCAAGGAACTATGGCAATGACAGAATACATACAACAATTTGAGGCCGGAGTCCAATATGTACCATATATTGCACAAGATGACACCAGTAAGGGCGAACATTTCATGCGAGGACTTCGCTCGGAAATTAAAAGAGATGTACGAATGTCGAAAGTTGCTACGTATGGGGAGATAGTAGAAAGAGCACTTATGGCAGAACAAGATGAACATGACATTGACAGGGACAGGCAACAACGAAGGCAGCAGTACTTTCAGAAGAGCCAAGGAACAGGACAAGGCAAAAAGACTGATAGCAGGGGTACTAGACCAGAGGAACCCCGTGGCAAGGGTCCCCCTCCACGTAAAGAACCGGACAGACCACCTTGTCCTAAATGTGGAAAACTTCATGGCGGGGAATGTATGCAAGGTTCTAATGTCTGTTATCGTTGCAAAAAGCCAGGGCATCTCGCCAAGAATTGTCCAGGAAGTTCTGAGAAAGTACAGGGACGCCTTTTCTCCATGACCAAGGAAGAAGTGGATGCGGATACGTCGATGATCACTGGTATGTTCTTGATTTCTGGTATTACTGCTATTGTTTTACTAGATTCAGGAGCCACGCATTCTTTTATTTCGGAATCGTTTGTAAGGAGACTGGGCATTACAGCAAGTACAACAGAGACACAACTCGCCATATCCTTACCTTCCGGGCAAGAATTACAGACAGACCAAATTGTGCGAGGTTGTCCACTTTATGTCCAAGGATATCAGATGTATGCTGACTTGATTGTTCTTAGGATGACTGATTTTGATGTGATATTGGGAATGGATTGGCCCACGAAGTATAGAGTTACTATTGACTGTGGCTTAAAGATGATCAAGTTTGCGCCAGTAGGAGCTGAACCATTCACAGTTGCAAGTGCAGGTATATCCTTACCTCTACGGATAATCTCTTGCATGAAGGCTTGTAAATTATTACAGAAGGGGTGTCAAGGATATTTAGCATCTGTTTTAGTTATTGATCCACCATTTCGTGAACTAGAATATACAGATGTTGTGTGTGAGTTTCCAGAAGTGTTTCCTGATGATGTAACAGGCTTACCCCCAGATAGAGAGATCGAATTTGTAATTGATGTTGTGGCAGGAACTCATCCGATCTCAAAAGCTCCTTATCGATTAGCTCCTACAGAAATGAAAGAACTGAAAGAACAGTTACAGGAGTTGCTTGATAAAGGGTTTATTCGACCGAGCTTTTCACCGTGGGGTGCACCTGTTTTGTTTGTGAAGAAGAAAGACGGTACCCTTCGTCTATGCATTGATTATCGGGAGTTGAACAAAGTGACAATCAAAAATAAGTATCCACTCCCTAGAATTGATGATTTGTTTGATCAACTACAAGGAGCTGCTATCTTTTCGAAGATTGATTTACGATCAGGCTATCATCAATTAAAAGTGAAGTCAGATGATATTTCTAAGACTGCCTTCCGAACCAGGTACGGGCATTATGAATTTCTTGTAATGCCATTTGGACTAACAAATGCACCAGCAGCTTTTATGGATTTAATGAATAGAATTTTTAAGCCATTTCTAGACAAGTTCGTGATTGTGTTTATAGATGATATTCTCATCTACTCACGAACTATAGAGGAGCATCGGGAACATTTGCAATTAGTTTTGCAAACGTTGAAAGATAAACATTTATATGCCAAATGGAAGAAATGTGAATTTTGGCTTGAACAAGTATTATTCTTGGGTCATATCATTTCAAAAGAAGGCATACCAGTGGATCCAAGTAAGATTGAAGCTGTTAATAACTGGCTACGACCTACCACTGTTACCGAGGTATGTAGTTTTCTTGGGCTAGCTGGTTATTACCGTCGGTTTATAGCGGGATTTTCTAAGATAGCATTGCCTTTGACTGCTTTAACTCGAAAGAATGTGAAATTTGTGTGGGACGAAGCATGTGATCGCAGTTTTCAAGAGTTAAAGGCAAAATTGACATCAGCACCGGTCCTTGCTATTCCAGAAGGATCAGGAGATTTTGTAGTGTACAGTGATGATTCGAAACAAGGTTTAGGAGCAGTCTTGATGCAGCACGGGAAGGTGATTGCTTATGCCTCTAGGCAATTGAAAGAATATGAAAAGAACTATCCCACACATGATTTAGAACTGGCAGCAGTGGTATTTGCGTTGAAAATATGGCGCCATTATCTGTATGGTGAACGGTGTGAAATATATACGGACCACAAGAGTCTGAAATACTTATTCACGCAAAAAGAACTGAATATGAGACAACGACGTTGGTTGGAATTGGTGAAGGATTACGATTGTGTTATTAATTATCATCTAGGAAAAGCCAATGTTGTTGCAGATGCGTTAAGTCGAAAGTCCAGTTCTGTTGCTGCAATGCAAGTACAAGAACAAATTTTATGGGATTTGCAGAACTTGAAGCTTGATGTTATTCCAAAGGGATCTACAATCAAATTATCATCTCTCATAGTTCGACCAACACTTGCAGACAGGATCAAGGTCGAACAAGATACAGATACTGAATTACAGCAATTGAGACAGCGAGATGAAGATAAAGGACATTCAAACTTTGAATTTAATGGGGAAGGAATATGGACATATCGAGGGAGACTGTGTGTACCAAAACAAGGAACGACCAGAACCGACATTCTTATTGATGCTCATGCTACTCCCTATTCGATCCATCCAGGAGGCACGAAAATGTACAAGGATTTGAAACCATTATTTTGGTGGCCAGGTATGAAAAAGGACATTGCTCAATTTGTTGCACAATGTCTAACTTGTCAAAAGGTCAAGATTGAACATCAAAGACCAGCAGGGCTCCTGAAACCGCTACCCATTCCTCAGTGGAAATGGGAACATATCACAATGGATTTCATCCTTGGTTTGCCAAGAACACAAAGAGGATTCAATGCTATATGGGTTATTGTGGATCGACTTACGAAATCAGCTCACTTTCTTCCGGTGAAGACCACATACACGATGAATCAATATGCTGAAGAATACATCAAGGAGATAGTGAGGCTTCATGGCATCCCAGTGTCCATTGTATCTGATAGAGATCCAAAATTTACATCTGCATTTTGGAAAAGCTTGCATCATGCTATGGGAACTCGATTGTCATTCAGCACAGCATTCCACCCTCAAACTGATGGACAATCAGAACGAGTAAATCAGATCTTAGAAGATATGTTGAGGGCATGTACTATTGACTTCCCAGGTAGTTGGGACAGTAAACTACCGTTGGCTGAGTTTACATATAACAATAACTATCAGTCAAGCATTGGAATGGCACCGTATACTGCATTATATGGTAGAAAATGTCGCTCTCCGGTACATTGGGATGAAATAGGAGAAAGGAAGTTATTAGGCCCTGAATTGGTACAACAGACAGCTGAATTAGTAACCAAGATCAGAGAAAGAATGCACACTGCCCAGAGTCGACAGAAAAGCTATGCGGATGTGCGACGTCGTCGATTGGAATTTCAGATTGGTGACCATGTATTTGTAAAGATATCACCATTGAAGGGCATTCTGCGTTTTGGTAAGAAAGGAAAATTGAGTCCAAGATATATCGGTCCATTTGAAATCTTGGACAGAATAGGAGACAGAGCCTACCGAGTTGCATTACCACCGAGTTTATCAAACGTTCATGACGTTTTTCATGTTTCCTTGCTACGGAAGTATTTGGCCAATCCTTCTCATGTTCTTCATTACGAACCATTGGAGCTTGCATCGAATCTCTCGTATGAAGAACGGCCGGTCCAAATCCTCGATAGGAAATCAAAAGTGTTACGAGGCAAAGAAATACCCTTGGTGAAACTGTTATGGCGAAATCATGCAATCGAAGAAGCAACTTGGGAACGAGAAGACGAGATTCAACAGAGATATCCTGAACTATATGGTACGTCAAATTTCGAGGACGAAATTCTTTGAAGGAGGGGAGAATTGTAATGCCCGGTTACTCGTACAAATGATTAGTAATACGTTTATGTCATTATTAGATAGCTAATTAGCTCATTATGTTTTTCATATTGATTGATGTATTGATATTGGGATTGAACATGACTTTTATATTGTTTATGGTGCATTGAGAATGAATATGTGTTAAAATAGTGATAGTAAGAGGTGTACATAGAAATAGTGTAATAGAAGTTGTAGGAAATGAGATGTAGATATGGTAGTTCGTACGGGTTTTAGCATAATGATTTGAATATTGATCCAAATTGAGTGAGGCCATAACCATTAGAAAGCTAAGATATAATGCTACAACTTTCAAGTTTTGAGTTTTGTCCAAATCATTGTGGAAGACAAGCCAAAAGCGCCCCGAAGTGTGTCGTGTATACCGTCATTCCTTCACTGACACATGTTAGGAGAATGGGCATAACTTTTTACTCAGACCTCCAAATGACCTGAAATTTGGGGAGCTTAAAGCCAAGACATAGGGCTACAACTTTGTAGTTTACGACTTTTCCAGATTATGAAGGGAAGAGCCGTTTCTGGAGCGATTTCTGATGAATAAGTGTGCAGAGCCGAAACTGGCTCGCCCTAGCGGTCAAAAATGTCCGCCCTAGCGAGCCTGTGCAGAAATAAAATGTATAGGGCCGAAACTTGCTCGCCCTAGCGGTCCAAAGTGTCCGCCCTAGCGAACCTGTGCAGAAATAAAATGTGTAGGACCGAGATTTACTCGCCCTAGCGGTAAAAAGCGTCCGCCCTAGCGAACCTGCTGTATAAAAAGATAAGTATCGACTTTCTAAACCATTTCCATCAGCTTCCTTCCTTTCTTCTTCAGCAAAACACGAAATAAATCAAGAAAACTTCCTCCCAAAGCTCCCTTCTTCCTTTCCTTCAACATTTTGAAGATAGATCTTAGTTCTCCATCACAAGAACATCATATAGGTGTAAGTTTTCTTCTCTTTTAGTTGTTGCACATGTAGAGGAGTGATTTTCACCTAGTATACACATAGTGATAAGTTTATTGATGTATTTGACAGTATAGGAGCGAGAAACACCGTCTCAAACCAGTGTTCTTAAGCTTGGACGGTAAGTTGGCATGTTCTTGAAGTAATACATGAGTAATATTATGAATTTCAAATGCATCTCATTGTCTATTGATATATGTACATTGTTAGTATGTTTATTGATGAAAACATAGCACCATATTCCATTGTTATGTATTAAATATGTAAGGAACTCATGAATATTGATGATGGGTGCTATGTCATGAACAAGAACATGAACATGAAAAGAAAAGGATTGATTTACATGATATAGAGCTTGTTGACATCATGGGTGGTTTTAAGTCCACCAAAGCTATTGGCCAATATATGTTCATGGGGCGTGGGGATGCCAAAGGTTGCTCCCTGACGTCCAACACAGTAGTAGCTATATAATAAAGCAAGCACGGTAGTACAGGTCAACTAATGAGGCTGAAGTACAAAAATGAACATTGAATATATGCTACGGTATGACATGTTTTTAAGATTCATTGTTGATCACGACTTGATATGTATGTTCCTTCGATGCATATTGATACATACAAGTGCCAACTTATTGAGTTTATAAACTCACGTAGCTCATGTATTACAGGATCATGTAGTGAAGATGCCTAGGATGCCGGTTCGCCAATGGATGCTAGTGACGTGCCCTACCTCGACAAGAACCGGGCTTCTTATTGTATAGCTTCCGCATATGTATTATAATGAATTGAATGTCAGGGTTTGAAACAAGTTTTACAATGTTTATGTCTAGGGGTATGATGGTACAGAATATGTTTGTTTGTAAGAATACGATTATATATATATGGGTTGATGTTGTTGCTTGAGTTGAGTTTGTGTCTATGTATATATGAATGTTGTTGCTTGGTTTGGGCTTGTACAAAATATAGGGACATCATGCCAAAATTTTTACAAACCGTCAAAGTGATGCCCCTTGTTTGATTTGATTCATAATATAGTTATATCATTCAAACCTTATTTTGATTATGGTAATTATGCTAAGTATAGAGTAAGGGTGTGACATAAACTGCTCCTACATCATTCTTTCTACCACCTCGGATAGGATCCACTAGTAAAATTTGATTTATAAAACACCTTGTACAAACCCACTCCAGAAGAGAAGCACTCAAGTAGAACTCCTAGCATTCGAGATTGCAGGCAGCACCTGACAATCCGCATATTGTTCAACATCTCTTATGTCAAGACTACAAACATGTTGTTTAATGTCTTTGTGTGAAGACTCACTCAACTAAACAATAAGATCAACTCTCTGTATATATGAGTGATTCTGTGTGAATGTGTGAGTACTGATCTAATCAATACAACACAAAGGTTCTCTCACAGGCTTCTAGTAAGCTGATATGAAATGATCGTGCCCTCTATTTTCGTCAAACACTAGTATTTTGTTGTAGGTACGCTTCTTCTTCAATGGTCTTGATCTGTATTTATAGTCACTTAGCTGACTGTACATGAAGACTCAATAATAGTGTCTGTTGTATTTGCATGTGCTTCCTTATGATATATCTCTTCATTCTAAAAACTGTAGTTGAAGCTTTTCTCTTTTAGCTTTGCTGCAACGTCAATTATTGTACCTTGGTTTGTGAAGTAGCTTGGAGTTTGTACGTTGTATATTCGTGCTTATCGGGATTCTGTTAGGATCGGTTATTGACTAAGGAGTGTTTAGAAGGGGGGGTTGAATAAACACTTCTAGGAATTTAAATGTTTTTCGAAAAAGGTAGTTCAGTTTTGTTACAAACTGAACTAAGTATCCCGTCGGTCAATATCAATCAGTTAAACTGAATAAGCAGTTGCGGAAAATAAACTGATTGAAAGATAGAATATCTGACTGGAAATAAAAGGCTGAAGTAAAGATAACACAATATGTTTCTGGATGTTCGGAGAATTGAATAACTCCTACGTCACCCCTTCTAACACAAAGATAGGTTGTTCACTAAAAGACTTTGATCGAGTACAACGCTTGTACAAACCCACTTCAGTTAGGACTTATCTATTGCCTGAACTGAAACTCTTAGTATAATACAATGATCTCTGTAAGTAACTGGACTTAGCACTTATCGAATTATCAATATTTCAGAGTGCTAGTTTGCTCAATGTGTAGCCTTGATTGATACGAATAGATCTAATAAGTGTGAGCTAAGAATTTGACAAATTAATGGCAAGTTTGAGATTGGTCAATCGTATATCTGTCAACTGCTCTTTAGTCATATTTATAGATTTATCTTTCAACGGTAATTTCAAATTCTCGTATCCGTTGATTGCCACCTTATCATTTCTTGGACAAAGTTCTTGATTGCCGCTTCATCATTTATTGTAAGACGGCGTATTAATCTCAATAGCCGAAATACGTTTTTCTATGCAGTGCGGCTTTCCATATTCAGTTGCTGTCTGATATGTCTTTTTGTCTGTTGAATGGTCTTTCCCGAGGTATCTTCAGTTGAGAAGCTTTAATGTTTTCGGCTGAATGTTTTAACTGATCAGTTCTCAACTGATCAGTTTGTGTCAACTGATTTTAGTTGAATGTTCAGCTGCCGAATATGCTTTCATGTATTAGTTGATTTTATGTTTTGTCAAACTCCAGAATTTAGTTTCCAACAATTTCCCCCTTTATGGTGTTTGACAAAACCAAGAGTTTTAACTCAGCTCTTTGTTGATAATAGATTATGCAACTGAATCATAAGATAGCAGAATTCCTTGTAGATAATATAAATTCTGAGAGAATAACATCAGTTGGAGAAAATAACATCAGTTGATAATAATCTGATAATAATCTGATTCATTCAGATAATTCTTTAGCTGTTTTCCCCCTTTTTGTCAAATACCTCCATTTTGTCCGATAGCTTTTTAACGTGAAGGGAGAGAATTTTGACATCTGATGTGATGCTTGAGGCAATAGTGGTGAAGGAGGTCTGTAGTAACTCCATTTGCTTTGAAACAAAGGTTTCCAGTCGCTTAAATCTTTGACTGTTTACATCTTGATCTGTAGATAAGGAATCGAGTAACCCCTGCTTTGTTTGATCCATAGTTTTGACAAGGGAGTCCATTTTGACTCTAAGAGCATTCATTTTATCTAAGTTGGACTCATTTAGATGATCCAATTTTAGAGTATGAGATAGTTGCGTGTTCTGAATTTTAGAGATGGTAGAGATCATTTGCTCCATATTATTCTGTAAATGCTGAACTTCTTCCAGAATAAGATCAATATCTGAAGAATTTTGAGGAGGAGATTGGTAGGAGGATCCTGCTTCTTTGGTGATGTGTTCAGAAACGACTAATTTGTGGTCAGTTGAGACTGGATCATCAACATTTTGAATCGAAACATCAGTTTCAATTATTTCTCCTTGAACTGTAAGTGGAGGAGATGAATTCTGTTCAGCAGAATAATTGGTTTTAAGAATAACAGATGGTGAAGAATTGAGCACCGGTTCCTGTAGCGGAGGATCTTGACAAGCAAGAGGATCGTCCGTTGAAGTATTCAGTCAACAGATGAAGCTTGCTGAATTGGTTCTTTTGCAGAGATAGGAGCCTCTTCATCGGTTTGATCAACTGGATGATCAATATTGTCATTTGTAGATTTACTCAAGTGAGAATCCTGAACGATTACTGAAATGATCTCATCGATGTTAGCAAAGGAAAGCTCAGCTTCGGTGTATAGTTGTTGTTCAGTAGGAGGTGACTGAAGCTTTTCTAGAACTGGTACGTCAGTTGTAACAAGAGCCAGTTCAGACGATGGTTGCTGTTGTTCAGTGAGTGATTCGTCATCTTCGTTTTCTTCATCAGTGTCTGAATTTTCTTGATGAATGACTAATTCCTGATCCATTTCCCAAAACTTAATCTGAGATAGCAACCCAACCAAATCAGAATCTAGCTGAGTGATCACTGCTTGATCAGCATAGGCAGTTGGATTTGTGGGAATATAGTTGTTCTTCAATTTGCTGATAATATGAGCCAACTTCTTTGCTCTCACTTGATCAAATAAGTAGGTTTTCCTTTCCATAGCTAGAGTAATGGAGGCTGCTTTTACTGTCTTCAGAACATAATCTTCCAGTTTAATAAATTTATTCAGTTGAGATTTGTTCTTCAGTTTCTTAGCAAAAATTTCAGTTCGGTAGGCCTTCCAATCATCATAGGCTTGAATTTTTGAAGCTGCAAAATCATTAACCTTTGCCCAAACAAGGTCAATGTGGGTTTGAATCGGATTTGTTGGTCGAGGTTTTTCAATCATCTTCCCTTTTCCTTTGTCAGAACTCATGAGGTGTGGAATTTCTAACCCAGTTCGAGTTGAATCCACCATTTCTACAAACTTGATGCCTTTCGGGCGTGCGGGTGCGACACCAATTGGTCGAGATATCTGAGTTAAGGGAGCTTTGGCCCTAACTGATTCCCTCTTTGTTCTAGCTGAATCGTCAGGTGGAATGATGTTCAAGGGAACAGCTTCTATCGGTTGCTGACTCTCAGTAGTCATTGACTGATCAGCAGCAATGGTGACTTCAGTAACCGACCTTACTCTTTGAGTTCTTGCTTTCATGATAATCTGAGGTGATGGAGTTCTCTCTGAATCAGTTGTACTCAGAATCAATTTTCTTTTAGTAATCTTTCGTTGAGGTCGAGTTTTAATTTTCTTCTCTGATTTTGTAGTCGCCTGATCAATTCCAATCTCTTTCTTAATCTTGACAAATTTGGCAGGAGAAATGTCCAGGTTGATTTTTGGTGGCATAGTGTTCTTTGCATTGAACACTTTGAATTTCGATAATCTTTCAGAGTTAGAATCCACTAAACCTTTTACTTTCAAAAGATAACTGATTTGTACGGCAAAACCCTTGGATTGTTTTGACGATAAAAACATATTCTTCAGTATGTTGAAGATGAGCCATTTCCAGTTGAATTTTTGATCAGTCATAATAGCAGTAATGGCTTGAAACTTTTCCAATGTAAGGGCAGCAAATGATCCTGCTTTTGCTAAGAGCCCTTTAGCAATTATATCAGCAAGCAACTGAATTTCATGTTTCAGTTCCTTCTTAGGATCGGAAACTTTAATTTTCCGTCCATCAGCAGATAAAAGGATTTGCATTTCATCAATATCAGATGCTTTGACATCCGAAAGTTGTGCTAATCCGTCACAAGGTAAAGAGAATAATTCCCCAAAAGAATCTTCAGATATAGTTAGCGACTGATCATTGACAGTAGAATTTATGATACCTTCTGAGTCAACCTTGCCAGAGGAATAGAAATCTTGAAGTTCTTTTGGATATATATCCTGCGATGATTGTCCCAGAAATGTTCTCAGTCCAGCATTTTCGAGTTTTTGAAACACCTTTTTGACCTCATCATCTCCGAAAGATAAAATGGATCCAAAATTGATTGACATAGCATTAATCATGTAAGCGGGAATCTGAGTCGTCATTTCGTACTGGGTGATTTGCTGAAGGAGAAATTTAGAGAAGATATTTGTTCTTACTTTCGGCAGTTTGTGAATAATCAAAAAGTAAAACTGAAATGAAGCGGGCAATTGTACATATGTTCGTGACTATTCAAATTTTTGGACACGTGTCAGACCGTAAATAATTTGTTTTTTTTTTTTTTAAATAATGTACTCGTGCCATGTGTGTGCAATTTTGAGCGGTTAAAAACGTGTACACGTTGTAAACTTAAATTCATCATGATTTAGCAGATAGTCACGTCATTTGATTTGGAATATAATAAGTTTAATTTATTAACTTTGATGAGAAGATTAGTAGAATTTTCAACTGAACGATCAGTTTAGGAAAAACTGAGTCCTTTCAGTTAGGAATTCACTAACAACTGTCTTCTCAGTTAATCTCTTAAACCATCATTCCCCCTAAATAAATGCATTGAGGAAAAATGACGGTAATAGACAGTAATGATTAAAGACGAGTATAATGCTTGGCATATCAAACGTCACAGAGAGAAGTGTCCTTTCGTTTTCCTTGTTTTGTCCTATAAATAAGACTGAAAAGTTAGTCACAAGTATCAGCAGAAAACTTTTAAGAAGAAATGGCAGGAGCAAGTAGTTCAAATGTCGTTCCAGTTTCACTTGAGGCACAAAAAGCTGCGATAGAAGACAAGGTCTTCTATGCTAGTCTTCCCTACTGGGAAGAGTTACAGGAGCTAGAGCTTCTGTACAACTCAGGAAGGGTCACCACCTTTAGGCGGATGGCCCAGTTGAGAGAAGTGCGAGAGCACTTAAAAATTTCTGCAGAGGTGGATGCCTTCAAGGAGGGCCACCTTTATGAATTGATGTTGCGTAAAGAGTTGGAGACTCTTAACAGCATCGCATCTTCACATGGTTTCTGCAAAACTTCTTCCTCAGCACTAGCTGTTTGGATGAACATGTGGATAGCTAGTGTGAAGGAAACTTATGATCATATAATCTTGTCAAATATTTATGGATGAATGAAATATTTATTTTGATTAATGTGTCATTTTATTTTGTTTTTGTGCACAATGATCTGCGATGAGATATAAACACTTAAACGCTAACTGATATCAGTTGTGATAAACAAATAAACTGATAAAGGATTAATTTTAATAATTTGGTTATAAGATTCAAACTAATATGAGTAATTAATGATTAATCTTATAACTTAAAGTCCTTGGTAAATAGGGAAGACATATTTAATGACTTAAAACTCTTTGGCTTCTTCATTTTCCTATAAATAGTAATCACAATGTGATATATTATCAGTAAAACTTTCAATATGTCTGATTCTGATACAGGCAGTAGCACTCATGTCCATGTGACTGATCAGTCAGCCCCTCGTTTAGCTGAAATTAAAAGGAAAATGGAGAAGTACGTCTTTCAAAAGTTATTGACTTCCTGGGAAAAGATTCAAGAGTTGAAGAATGTAAGTGATAGTGGTGTCATTCCTACTCGTGCTCAGGAAAGGAGAGCACTGAAATATCTTGCTCGTTTTGAGGTTAGCCATGTTAGAGAGTTGGTTGAAGATAAATGTCTTTTAGAGGCACTGCTGTGGAAGGAGTGGCATGTCGTTGATAAGATTTTGAAGTCTGGAGCATTTGCCAGAGTTCGAATCTATGAGTTGAATGATTGGGTTAGAGCATGGCTAGATACAGTTGGGTCTATGATTTCTTCTGTAAATTGGGAACGTTGGTATTCTTAATGAAATATTATTTTTAATTTGTTGTGTTCTTATTTTCTGTATTTAATTCTGTTGAAGAAGTTATATTTCTAATAATATCTAAGATAAATTAATTAAACCAAGAATGTTTCGAAAATAAGAAAACTTAGCCTCTGGTAGTGGTTTTGTGAAGATGTCTGCTGCTTGTTGTTCCGTTGATACATACTCCAATCTGATGTTCTTCTTCAGTGCATGATCTCTGATGAAGTGATGTCTGACATCTATGTGCTTGGTTCTGGAGTGAAGAACTGGATTATATGCTATAGCGATTGTACTTGTGTTGTCACAGAATATCGGTGACTCCTTTGCATCAACACCATAATCTTTTAGTTGTTGCTGAATCCAAAGCAGTTGGGCACAGCAGCTTCCAGCAGCAAGATACTTTGCTTCAGTTGTGGAAGTTGCTATGGATGTTTGCTTTTTACTGAACCAAGAGATCAGTCTGTCTCCTAGAAACTGACATGATCCACTTGTGCTTTTCCGATCAAGCTTGCATCCTGCATAATCTGCATCTGAATAGCCAACTAAATTGAAAGATGAGTCTTTTGAGTACCATAATCCAACATTTTGCGTGCCTTTAAGATATCTCAAGATACGTTTGGCAGCAGAAAAATGTGATTGCTTAGGATTAGCTTGAAATCTTGCACATATACATACAACAAACATAATATCAGGACGACTAGCAGTTAGGTACAATAAAGAACCTATTAAACCTCTGTAAAGTGTCGTCTCAACTGATATTCTCCCTTGATCAGTGTCTAATTTAACTGATGAGCTCATTGGAGTACTTGCTGTTGAACAAGATTCCATGCCAAATTTCTTCAGCAATTCCTTGGTATATTTGGTTTGGCTGATAAATGTTCCTGAGTCCAGTTGTTTTACTTGTAAACCAAGAAAGAATGTCAGCTCACCCATCATGCTCATTTCGAACTTTTCCTGCATCAACTTAGCAAATTTCTTGCATAATTTGGGGTTAGTTGACCCAAATATAATATCATCAACGTAAATTTGAACAAGTAAGATATGATCATTTTTCGAGAATTTAAACAAAGTCTTATCAACTGATCCAACAGTAAAATCATGATCAGTTAGGAATTTTGATAAGGTTTCATACCAAGCTCGTGGAGCTTGTTTGAGACCATATAATGCTTTGTTCAAATGATAAACGTGATTAGGAAAATTATGATTGACAAAACCTGGAGGTTGTTCAACGTAAACTTCTTCTTGCAATTGGCCATTTAGAAATGCACTTTTCACATCCATTTGATAGACTTTAAAGTTCTTGAAGGATGCATAGGCAAGAAATATTCTGATTGCCTCTAGTCTTGCAACTGGTGCAAATGTCTCATCATAATCGATCCCTTATTCTTGTCTATAGCCTTGTGCTACGAGCCTTGCTTTGTTGCGCACAACTGAACCGTCTTCGTTCAGTTTGTTCCTGTATACCCACTTTGTACCTATAACAGTTTTAGAAGCTGGTCTTGGAACTAAGTTCCAGACATTGTTATGAACAAACTGATTTAGCTCTTCTTGCATTGCATTAATCCAATTAGGATCAGCAAGAGATTCGTCAGTTTTCTTTGGTTCGATTTGAGATACAAAAGCTGAATGAATAAATAAATTGAGCATCTGATTTCTTGTTATTACTGGATCAGATGGGTTACCTATTACTAGTTCTGGAGGATGTGATTTCTTCCATCTAAATTCAGTGTTGGGTGCTTCACAGCCAGCAAATTCATCATTAGGTAACTGAATGTTCTCAGTTTCAGTTGGAGCTGATTCAGTTGATAATTGATTTCCATTAGTTTGCTCCATTAACTGATTGTCAAGATTTGCTTCTAATTCAGCTGGTTGATCCAATATCTCAGGTTCAGGTGTATGAAAAATATTCTGATTATTACAACTTTCGTCTTAGTCATCATCTTCCAGACTGATATCTGTAAATCGATCAGCTAGCTCAACTTGATCAGTTGGCTTATCGATTAGTGCAGTTTCATCAAAGTTAACATGTGCAGATTCTTCAACATTCAAGGTTTTCTTATTAAATACTCTGTAAGCTATGCTAACTGATGAATATCCAAGAAATATTCCTTCTGCTGATTTGACATCGAATGCTTTTAGATAATTTTTACCATTGTTATGAATAAAACATCTACAGCCAAATATTTTGAAGTAAGTGATTATGCTTTTTCTTCCATGCCAGATCTCATATGGTGTTTTCTTGTGATTTTTATTAATCATTGATCTGTTCTGAGTGTAGCATGCAGTGTTTACTGCTTCTGCCCAAAATCTTTGAGAAATGCCTGAATCAGCAAGCATCATTCTAGCAGCTTCCTTAAGAGTCCGATTCCTTCGCTCAGGTACACCGTTTTGCTGAGGTGTTCTTGCTGCTGAGAATTCATGCTTGATTCAAGTATTTTCTAAAAAGTTTGAAAGTGTTTGATTGATGAATTCAGTTCCTCGATCAGATCTGATTCGATCAATCCCAACTGATTTTTCATTTAAAAGTCTTTTGAAGAGTTTAATCAGTTGTGCAGCAGTATGGTCTTTGGATTTGAGAAATATAACCCAAGTAAATCTTGAAAAATCATCTACGACCACCAAAGTGTATTTCGTTCCCCCTAAGCTCATGACTGGTATTGGACCAAAGAGATCCATGTGCAATAATTCTAAGCATCGGGATGAAGATTTACAGCCTTTGTTTTTGAAAGAGGATCGAACTTGTTTTCCATACTGACATGCTGAACAACGTTTTTCTTTTGAGAAATTTATTTTGGGCAAACCAGTTACAAGTTCATGCTTACTCAGATAGGCAAGAGATTTAAAGTTTAAATGATTTAACCGTTTATGCCACAACCAGTTTTGAGATGATTTAGACGCAATAAAGCATACTGGTGTATAAGGTTGATCATTCCAGCTGACTTTGTAAGTGTTTCCACACCTTTTGCCAGCTAGAATAATCTCTTCAGTTGAGTTTTTGACTGAACAAGAGTGTTTGTCAAACTGAACTGAGAATCCATTATCGCATAACTGACTAATGCTTATCAGATTATACTTAAGATTCTCGACTAATAAAATATCATTAATGGTGAAGTTACCATGGATAAGCTTACCCTTACCCACAGTTTTACCTTTGGAATTATCCCCAAAACTGATGTTTGGACCATTGTATTTAACTAGTTGAGACAATAATTTTGAATCTCCTGTCATGTGTCGTGAACATCCACTGTCCAGATACCATATTGATCCAATGATTGTTTCTATTGCCTGTAATTAAACACAAAATAAGATTCTGGTACCCTTTTCTATTTGGGTCCAAAGTTGATTAGTCCTTTAGGAATCCAGACTTGAATCAGTCTAACTGACCGTCCTGTTGCTGTATTCCATATGGTCCTTCCCTGTTTGTGTGTGCTTGGTGTATGGTGTGTGGATGATACAACATGTGTTTTGTTCTTTTTCAACTGATTGTTCAGCCGATATCTTTTCTGAATTGGCTTACTGTTGTAGTAGTTTGAGTAGCCATATGAATGTTTTCTGCTGAGATTTTTTGGTTGCTGATTCCATGAGTCAGTCTTACCCTTTGGATTATATCCAATTCCACATCTTATGCCTTTAATCATATTCTGATATGGCTGTTCAATCAGTTTGCTCGACTCTTCTTGATTTTGTACCATAACTGATTTTACAAAGTGAATATATTTCCCTTTGTTCATATTCAGTTTTGGTTGAGTATCTTGGGAAGACAAATCATCTTTACTACAGAATCCTAAACCAGTTTTATCATCAACTGATTTCTGAGAATTCTGTATATTAGTTAAAGCTTTAGATGATTTGTTCCAAACTTGAATGAGCTCATTGAGCTTTGTATTTTCAAGCGACATTTTTTGAATCATTGATTGATTCCTGCTTCTTTCATCAGTGAGTTCAGCAATCTCCCTTCTTAGACTCAACATTTCAACTGATTCATCAGTTTTTGTTTTATTGTCTTTGGGATCATCTTGCTTTGCTCTGAGGTTTTCAAATGATAAAGCAAGCTTTTGGTACTCATTGACCATGTCATGAAGAGTTGAGATAAGTTCTTCTTGTGTAAAATCAATAGAGCTAAAATCAAATACCTGCTCGCAGCTTGATTGATCTTCTATGTTATCTGCCATTAGACATGTTACTTCTTCCTCATCCTCACTTGAACTCCCAGAACTTTCTGGATCTGACTCTTCGCTGTCAGTTTCTGCCCATTTGGCTTTGCTGTCTTCAGCTAGGAGTACTTCATGTTTCTTCTTGTAAGGCTTCTTTTCGTCCTTAGATCTTCTTTTGTGCTCATACATCTTCTTCTTTCTTTCAGTTGAAGTTTGATTATCCTTTTTAGGCTTTGGACAGTTGGCAATAAAGTGACCGGATTTGCCACAGTTGAAACATACATTAGACTCTTCTCTGGAGTTGTTTCTTTGATAATTCTTCTGAAAATTTCCTTGATTTTTCCTCATGAATCTTCCAAATTTCTTAATGAATAGAGACATGGCATCATTGCTCAGCTGATCAGCATTTTTCTCAACTGAACCAGTTGATTCATTTCTAACAGCAGTCAAGGCGGTAGTTGCTGCTGGAGTAGATGGTTCTCCTTCTCGAGTTTGAAGTTCAAACTCATATGCTTTTAGATCTGCAAATAAATCATGAAGTTCAACTTTGTTAAGATCTTTGGATTCCCTCATTGCCATAGTTTTGACATCCCATTCTTTGGGAAGTCCTCTGATTACTTTCAACGCTACTTCTTTATTTGTATATACTTTTCCAAGTGCATTTAGTTCGTTGATGATACAACTTGTTCTTTCATCATACTCATCCATTGTTTCTCCCATCTTCATTCTGATGTTGTCGAACTTCTGCATGGCAACTGAAAGTTTGTTTTCTTTTGTTTGATCATTTCCTTCACAAAGTTGAATTAACTTCTCCCAAATTTCTTTGGCGGTTTTGCACATTTTGATCTTACTGAACGTGACTTGTCCAGTGTCTTATACAATATGTCTTTTGCAACATTGTCTAGATTTGCCTTTCTTTTGTCCTCTGTAGTCCACTCATCTCGAGGCTTTTCAATTCGGTGAGGTGCCCCTTCAGTAATAGCAATAGCTGTGTTTGCTTTCAAAATTTTCATGGGTCCGTCAGTTATGACATACCACATGTCATCGTCTTGTGCAGCTAGATGAGCCTGCATTCTGATTTTCCAATCATCAAAATCTTCCCTGGAGAACATTGGAATTTTATTGAATGAAGACATAGTGATTAGATTGAGGATAGATAATCTTTGACAGGATATGCCTCGCTCTGATACCACTTGTTAGGATCGGTTATTGACTAAGGAGTGTTTAGAAGGGGGGGTTGAATAAACACTTCTAGGAATTTAAATGTTTTTCGAAAAAGGTAGTTCAGTTTTGTTACAAACTGAACTAAGTATCTCGTCGGTCAATATCAATCAGTTAAACTGAATAAGAAGTTGCGGAAAATAAACTGATTGAAGGATAGAATATCTGACTGGAAATAAAAGGCTGAAGTAAAGATAACACAATATGTTTCTGGATGTTCGGAGAATTGAATAACTCCTACGTCACCCTTTCTATCACAAAGATAGGTTGTTCACTAAAAGACTTTCATCGAGTACAACGCTTGTACAGACCCACTTCAGTTAGGACTTATCTATTGCCTGAACTGAAACTCTTAGTATAATACAATGATCTCTGTAAGTAACTGGACTTAGCACTTATCGAATTATCAATATTTCAGAGTGCTAGTTTGCTCAATGTGTAGCCTTGATTGCTACGAATAGATCTAATAAGTGTGAGCTAAGATTTTGACAAAGTAATGGCAAGTTTGAGATTGGTCAATCGTATATCTGTCAACTGCTCTTTAGTCATATTTATAGATTTATCTTTCAACGGTAATTTCAAATTCTCGTATCCGGTGATTGCCACCTTATCATTTCTTGGAAAAAGTTCTTGATTGCCGCTTCATCATTTATTGTAAGACGGCGTATTAATCTCAATAGCCGAAATACGTTTTTCTATGCAGTGCGGCTTTCCATATTCAGTTGCTGTCTGATATGTCTTTTTGTCTGTTGAATGGTCTTTCCCGAGGTATCTTCAGTTGAGAATCTTTAATGTTTTCGGCTGAATGTTTTAACTGATCAGTTCTCAACTGATCAGTTTGTGTCAACTGATTTTAGTTGAATGTTCAGCTGCCGAATATGCTTTCATGTATTAGTTGATTTTATGTTTTGTCAAACTCCAGAATTTAGTTTCCAACAGATTCCATTTGACAGTCTTGTCGTGATATACGAATTGACCAATTACAACTGATGCTCTGAACTGGTCTGGTGAAATAAGTTTGGACTGGTTCAATTTTGGCAATCAGTTGCTGTCTCGATAGCTTCAGTTTTGGCTTTGAAACTGATGAGTTGGGGACTTGATCAGTTTCATCTTTTCTGCGTACTATATAAAATTGTTAGAAACAAAATAACAAGTTTGTTAACATCAAAATCAAGATTGTGAAAATAAAATGTTCCAACAACATAACTTATAAACTCAAAAGTTAAATGATCTTGACCTAGAGCAATTCTAGGATGGATGACCGAGAGAAGTTTTCTCAAGGAGTGTGTAAGTGAGGACATAAGCACTTTAGATTGCTTGTGTTGGTCAGTGAGGACATAAGCACTTTAGATTGCTTGTGTTGGTCAGTGAGGACATCGTCAACTCGAATATGACATTTTTATCAGAACGGTGTGATCCGTGACAAACTTGGCACCAAGCACTTGATCCTGCAACAACATAGTATCTGGCCTTTAGGATATGTGTTGGGAGATGGTCCAATTGAGTTATTTGATGCCAAATGTCTTTGGCAAGGAGTTCTTGATTAAAAGATGATAAATCTCGAAAAACCAAACATTCTCGAAGTTTTGATTTACAAAGTTTATATCAACAAATCTTCTATCGTTACCAGTTGTACCCTACCAAAATAGTGTGATATTTTTTAATATCATTACATATCGACTATGGAAGTTTAAAAAATGTCATCGATTATGCAAATATAGCTTGAGCCATTGCCTTATTTAAAATTTCTCTGCCCCAGTTAAGAAAAATATTCCCTTTACAACTTACAACTTTGCAATATGGCTGGCGCACCCTTTTTTTAAAATTCTGGAACAGTCATCTTTTATCGCATCTGAACAAGTTCGGAAGGCCCATGTAAGATTCATGAGACTCGTTTCGACTAATTCTAAGTGTAGAGAAAACGTTTTCTTTTATGTTAGGGTATGGGATTAAATGGGGCTAAAAGTAAAATCCAATTTATGCAAATTAATTTTGTTGGGATCGATTAGGAGGATCATCGTTGAGCTACAATAGCTCGGTTCATAAAATATTGAACACCGATGAACTAAATCGAGTTTGGTTAAAAACCAAGCGGAGGACACTCGAAATAATCCTTCGTAGAAACCGACTAAATATTTTGTAAAGCATTTAAAATATATGCAAGTTGAATGAGAAAAAAAAATTTAGTTGAAGCATTTTATCAAACACTTGGTATACAATATTTTGGAATTTGAAGAACACAAAAAATGCTTCAACAATGCATATTTAAAACTATGGAAATGATAAGTAAATGCAATAAACAAATAGACACGAATTTGTTTATGGATGTTCGGATATTTAAATACTCCTACGTCACCCTTCTTCCCCTTGGGAAGCCCTTGGGAAGGATTCACTAGAATACTTTGATTTATACAACATTTTGTACAAACCCATTCAGCTAGGACATACCCACTGCCTAAAATGAACTCCTAGCACTCAAGATTGTAGGCAGCACCTCACAATCAGCACATTGTTTAATGTCTCATATGCAAAGACTACATACACAAGTTTTACGTCTTTGTGCAAAACTCACTCAACTAATCTTTGAAGTTCAACTCTCTTGTATATGTGTGAGTGATTGTGTGTGAGGAATTTATCAGTTACAGTGTATATCTCAAATGTATCCTCACACAAGAACTTGCGCTCTCAACTAGCTGATTTCTTCATGCTAACTGCCCATGCTTTTAATCCTCTTCAAAAGCTCTTGTTTGTACTTATAAGCCCCAACAATGATATATACGTTAGACACAAGAATATGACCGTTTGGAAAGCTTCTGTACTGTTTGTGAAATTGCAACGGTCAAATTCAGCTTGCTGGGCATTTTCCCGACTGGTCAACTCTGGTCAACTCAACTGGTCGTTTAGTTCAACTGTTGAGCAGCTAGTTCAGTTTATCTGGTCAGCAGTTAGACCATGATAACCACTTCACACTTGAGTAAATATGTTACAAACACAATAACAAGTTTTGTTAACATCAAAATCAAGATTACGAACTTGAAAAGTTCCAACAATCTCCCCCTTTTTGATGATCACAAAACTTGGATAAACAATCAACTCAACTAACATATTTCTCCTCCTTTTTGTGTGAATCAAAAGGTCATATTTTCAAAACATTTTAAACAAAATTTTCTCCCCTCAATATTTAAAAAAAATAACTCCGTTAAAATTTTAATGAGTTCTCCCCCTATATTTTTGAAATTTTGAAAATTATAAAAGAAGAGGGATAACTAACCAATTTTCTCCATGGCTCATGTTCTGCTGCAGCACATATGCTCTGTCTTCAACAAATAAACTGTATTTTCTCGTGCATAATTAGGCTGTAAATTTTATACCTCTGTAAACCTCTACGAGTCTAGTTTGCAATTTAAAAAGCGGTTCGTCATTTGCACACACGAGCAAGGAGATATGCCATTTTTCCCATGGTCGCTACAAGCTGAACGAAAATTCAGTTTTGCATATATATATGTGTAAAAAATCTGAAATTTCGAATTTTAAACATCTAAATCAGTTTCGATATTATTTCAAGAACAACCCGCTCTGATACAACTTGTTGGGATTGATTAGGGAGATCATCGTTGAGCTACAATAGCTCGGTTCTTGAAATATTAAACACCGATTAATTAAATCGAGTTTGGTTAAAAAAATCAAGTGGAAGATACTCGAAATAATCCTTGGCAGAAACCGATTAAATATTTTGTAAAGCATTAAAATATATGCAAGTTGAATTAGAAAAAAAATTTAGTTGAAGTATTTTATCAAGCACTTGGTATATAATATTTTGGAATTTGAAGAACACATAAAATGCTTCAACAATGCTTCTTTAAAACTATGGAAATGATAAGTAAATCCAATAAACAAACACACACCAATTTTTTTTTTTATTTTTCCTATATTTAAATACTCCTATTTCACCCCTTCTTCCCCTTGGGAAGGATTCACTAGCAGACTTTGATTTATACAACACTTTGTACAAACCCATTCAGCTAGGACATACCCACTGCCTAAAATGAACTCCTAGCACTCAAGATTGTAGGCAGCACCTCACAATCAGCACATTGTTTAATGTCTCATATGCAAAGACTACATACACAAGTTTTACGTCTTTGTGCAAGACTCACTCAACTAATCTTTGAATTTCAACTCTCTTGTATATGTGTGAGTGATCGTGTGTGAAGAATTTATCAATTACAGTGTACATCTCAAATGTATCCTCACACAAGGGCTTGTGCTCTCAACTAGCTGATTTCTTCATGCTAACTGCCCATGCTTTCAATCCTCTTCAAAAGCTCTTGTTTGATCTTCAATATGTTGTGATTATAAGTCCCAACAATGATATATACGTTAGACATAAGAATATGACCGTTTGGAAAGTTTCTGTACTGTTTGTGAAATTACAACAGTCAAATTCAGCTTGTTGGGCATTTTCCAGACTGGTCAACTCTGGTCAACTCAACTGGTCGTTTAGTTCAACTGGTGAGCAGCTAGTTCAGTTTATCTGGTCAGCAGTTAGTTCAGTTCAGTTCAGTTCAGTTCAAATGGTAATCAGCTGGTACAGTTCAGTTGGTTGGTCAGCTGGTCAGCAGCTGGTTCAGTTGGTTCAGTTTCACCCAACTGATTGCTGTTTTTGTTTGATCAGTTCGGTAATTGAGCGATCAGTTAGACCATGATAACATCCGATTTTGCCCAACTGACGTGAAATACGACTTGTTCCAAATTGAGTTTTCAGATCAGTCCAATTGGCGGATTTTCATTTGAATCATCCAGCTGGGATATATCATCAAAACGCCAAAGCTCGCAAGAAATTCAGTTTGTGCAGAGTTCGGTTTCAGTTTGCTTCTTGTGTTAACAACTTTACACTTGAGTAAATATGTTAGAAACACAATAACAAGTTTTATTAACATCAAAATCAAGATTGCGAACTTGAAAAGTTCCAACAAATTACCTGTCTAAATAAATCTCATGACGTTGAAGTGTGTCATGAATGAAAGTGCAATGAGATGTCTTTAGCCAAAAAAATGTTTTCATCAACAAGGAAAAAAAATTGTTAGATTTGAGAAGCAGATATCATGCAAATGATGCCTTTGGAGCGTCTTTGTTAACCAACACAACACAAAAATGATAAACTTCCCTCATAATATAATAAAAATAAGTATGGCAATAAAGGGAACCCTTGTCGAAGTCCCTTGAAGGTCTGTATAACCAATCAATTTGGCCATTAAAAAGAAACTTGTGCTCACAAGATAATCCATCACCCTTTCCACCCATTGACTTCTAAATCCAAATTTGAACATAAACGCACAGAGATAGGGTCATTCCACCCCATCGTAATGTTGATCTTATATGATGTTCGATGTACTAATTAGATGGACTTGTCAAAGTCTTTGTTTGGCTGCATCAAATATGTTAGTTGAAGGTAATTTATGTATTTTCAATATCCAAAATTTTCTTATATGTTGTTTTTAAAATTACCCCATTTTTTGGTGGAGACAATACTTTGCGTAGGATATTAGTATAGGTGCACAGCGAGCCAACTTGTGGTTTGAGCTTTATTGACTATTATGTAAACACAATCTTTGTTTTCATATTATTTTATGATTTTATCCAATTATGGTATTTACTATATCTGTATATCCATGAAAGTTGCATAGATAAAGTCCTTAAATATACAAAAGGTACCATGAAGATTGCCTTGAAACGTAAAATCATGAAACTCTTTAGGGAGAGTATTGTATCTTCTAAACGGTTTTCTTGTCGAATTAGCCACCTAAAATAAGGATAAATGTAATTTGAGCTTGAGATTAGCATTTGCAATATCAGGGATTCACCGATCGCCTATGAGTGAAGATATCATATGTGATATGATGAGTTATAGTGCAAGAAATATCTGGCCAGAGTAAGATAAGTGTATTTGGGAAAGGTGTTTTCTCAGTTGCACATAACATGTCATTGTTATTACCCAAAGATATATCACATTGTTATAGAATTCATTTGCAACCCTCAATATATCAATATCTGCATGTTCGATTAGGATATATGAGGGGATCATACTGTACACTAACCATAACTTAAGTTTCTTGCAGGCACTATCAGTGATACTTGGGGGTTCATGGGGCTATCCTACTAGACGATCTTACCACGATCTGATGGGTGCAATCACACCGGAGTTCTGACGTTTTTGATCAATGGTTAATTAAAATAATGAGGATAATTAGGGTAAGCTCGAATAGGAATAAATGCTATTCTGAATCACAAAAGTTGTAAACCCACAGTTTGTTGTATCACTGAACCATTGAGTAAAAAAATTTTTCCTCGAACTTTTCATTATGTGAACTAGATTTGTACTCTCGATACATTGACGTTGTCTGTTTGTCGATAGGAGTTATATTGAGTTCACAATTATTTATTTAATAAATTTAGAATCTATTAATTAAATAATAACATTAGTAGTAGTTAATACTAAATGAAAAATGATATGATCGGTTAATACAGTTAGAGTGTTTAGGAGGGGTAGGGACACTCGAGCTTTTTGAAATCTTTTGGATTTGAATGAGTCATTTATTTGACTGATCCTGAAATCTTGTTTGTCGATGTAAATCAGTCAACTAATGATAGTGCGAAATTAGATTGAATACTGAGTGTATGGTACTGTAAAAACTGAATAGATAATAAACTAGAACATACGATTTTTATGGATGTTGGGAGTCTTCAAATACTCTTACCACCCCTTCTATCTCAAGGATAATTTTTTCGCTAAAACACTTTGATGTATCATAACAGATTGTAATAATCCACTTCAATTTGACTTATACACTGTCAAACTAAACTCTTTAATTTTTCAAATACCTTAAAACAAATAGCTGAATCACTGTTAACAAGTAGCCTGAATGCTACGAATAATACAATGAAATCAAGAGCTTAAGTGTGCAATTTGTAAACTGAGAAAATGCTCAAAAAATGTATCGCGACTGATTTATTATCGTCGATAGTTTGTTCAGTATGTTTTTCACCAACCTTCTTCAACTGAATCGATCAACTATATATAGTTTTCGATCTCAACGGTCACATTGAATGAATTTAATGACTAACATCCATTGAATCGTCGTTTAGTTCAAGCTGATGACTTTATTTGACAGTGGTACGAAATATCATACTGTTCAGCTCTGTTCATCTGTTCTTCTTTGGTACGAACTGTCGGTCTGTCGGCTGATACTACAACTGATGATGTGGCTAACTCATTAGGAGTAAACTATTCAACAGATCACTTTAGCTGAACATCATCAGAAACGTTCACTGCTCTTTTTTCTTAAAAAGTACTAAAAAAAATTTCCTTCTTTTATTTCAGCCAAAAATAAATACATTTATTTAGACAAGTATTTTTAAATTAACTTTGCCCCCTTTCCTAAAAATAAAACAACCAACTATATTTGAAAATTCAAAAGAAATAATTCAAAACATAAAATCGTCCATCATTTATCAAACATAAACTTGGCAATATTTCAAAATAAAACTAACTCTAACACCCTCTCAAAAACCTTTCAAAAGTATCATAAAAGTCATAAAATCTTTAACGTAAACTTAAATCATAAACTTGATTTAAATGCGGAAAACTAGCTCTGGTCCTCGGGTTATGTGTAACTTCAGCCCATCAAGTCCAACCATCCAGCCCCTCAACAACATCAATATCATGCTCATCTGCATCGATCACACCAAGTGAGTCTATTGACTCAGCAAATCTTAACCATAAGCAAGTAATATATATACTTTTACATAAATTAGCATTTCATGAACATGCATAAACTTAAACATTTTTCCTTTCATCGTATCCATTTTTTTTTCATCATATATGCATATATTTTTCCTTTTATTGAATTTGGATCGTTAATTATGACTTCCGTATCAGCTGAGGGTTGATGGATCCATCTATGAGTAATCACAGTACTTGGCGGCGGGGACATCAGCGACACTCTCACCCCCTCAACTGAGCATTGACATTATATATCATCGTATCATCCTACTCATCATATCATCGTATTAGTCACAATCATTTTACCTCCTTCAGCTTTTCATATTTTCAACATTTATAAAAATTCATGCATATATAAATCATTTTTCTTTTAAATTAAGCATGCAGCGTGTCGTTTGGGAACAACGTTTCATCATTTCATAAACATTAAAAATAAGCATTCATCATAAAATTTCACACAAATTTAAAATAATCATATTATCATTATTTACAGCATTCAGGGTACTACTAGGACGCCTACTAATTTTTAGGTGTAAAATTACCGTCATACCCCTAGACTTAGAATTTCTCGATTTTGATTTTTCATTACTTTCGTTAACTCTAGACCATCCCAAATAGTTATTTATCCTTAAATTAAATTTATCCTATTTTTATTTATCTTAAATTCGAGTCTTTTAATTTAATTTGATAATTATTAATTCTTATAGCGTTTAATTCTCGAATTAATTCAAACTTTAATATTTTAGTCCCAAATTTTAACCATAGACTTTATATTCCTATTACCCTCGTGGACCATGAATCAAACCCTGTGGACTATGGTCCGATCCTATAACTATATAATTCGAAAAACCGAACCCTAGCTAGCTACCTTCAAACCATCTCGTGATTTCTTCGAGCCATGCCTGAGCCACCTCGAGCCAACCACTGCCCAAACCACCTATGGACCCTACTGACCAGCCCTGACCCCTTGAACCAGATCCTAGCCCATGCTGCAGTCTTCTTTATCTCTATGCCTAGGACTTTTAACGCTACTAGGACTCCTCGCCCGAGCCACCACCTGAGCCCAGACCCTCACTAGACCAACCTTACCCCTATCCTGGACCCCCTGGCCAAGTCATGACATCCCCAACATAGCTGATGCTTTCGGTTGGCATGGGGAAGAGTCCTATCTTGCATGGACTCTTCCCTTTGCTGATGTGCATGAGTCCTAACATGGCTAGGACTCTTCCTCACACCTGACCATGTCCAGCCCGAGCCCTAGTCGAGCCGCACGCTTGCCTTACCCTTAGCCGAACCCTATCTTGTACGCCTGCAAGCTTTTTTTCCAGCTTTCTTCCGTGCGTGTTCAGTCATGGTCTTGGCATCTATGTACCCTTATATGCTCGTAAGTGTCCTATCATGGCAGCCCCTTCATGACATAATATACACGAGTTTTGAATCACAAAATCATGAGTTCTAGACATGCCATAGCATAAAAACGAAAATAATTGCAAGGTAATCATATTTTTCATTCAAACATAATTCAAATCAATAATATGGTGTGACAGATGAGAAAGAATTAATTAACGTGTGCCTTTGCATTTATTACACACGAAAACGAGTTGGTGATGCAAAGAACGGAGATGCAAGAACCCGAGGCTGAAATCTACTCAACTCCATGTGAGAATCCTCTCAAAACCTTCGTGTGCGTGTGCGTGTGCGTGTGCGTGTGGTGCTGTTAGGAGCCCTAGTGTGTTTGTGAGGGGTGGGGCGTTTGTTATGAGGGTTATGGGGTAGTGTTTGGGGTTTTTATTTTGATATAAAACAAGTGGTATAAGCTTAGGCCCATTAACATGGGTATAATAGACCCATTAATCCCATTAGTGAATAATTAAAATATTTTGTTTAGGAAAGTTCGTGAAAGTATTAATCGAGTTCTCAAAAAATTTAATATTTTCGTCGAAATTCGATGCCATTTAAAAATACGCCTCGACGTATAAAATCACCTTAAAACAACTCATTTTAGCATAAACCTTATTTTAAACAATTAAAAACAATTTTTTAATAAATATTTTCTCTTTTTCAGCACTCGGTCTCCGTTCCTCGATCAGATCTCGAATAACGTTTAAAAATACAGTTTCTATGCATTATAACAATAAACCCTATCTTTAAACATGTAATCATGCATATCCTAATCAATTCATGCCACTAAAACTATTTATTAGTCATTTTTGATTTTCTCTATATTTGCATGCAGTTGAATTACGTCATCTTATTTTGGACCTTACATCATCAGTTCTAACTGATTTCTCTTCAGTTAAAGGATACTTCAATTGACAAAGATTTTACCATTTCAGTTAAGCGAAGTCTTCAGTTTTAATTACCAATCCGTTTACTGATTTGTATGTCACCGGTTTTAAATCTTCTTTCAGTTACGATTTGTCTGATTAGTTCTGTTCTTCAGTTCTAATGCGGATTTAATTGTCAGACTCTGAAACTTATAATATTCCAACAGTTTTTTCCCTTTTCGGTATTTGACAAGAATTAGATATCTTGGACTGATGAACTAATTTTTCTGATAGACTGAATTCAAAAAATTAATTGTAGAAAAAATAATGTACATATTCGTACATAATCAGGAAAGATTTTTCATTGAATTTGAAAGTGCTAAGTATAGATTCGTACGCACATTTCAAAATGAAAAAAAAATATGAATGTCCAATGGACTAGAAACTGACTTAGGAAACTTGATAATTTCTTGGACTTCTTCTCAGCTGGTCCTTTGTCAGTTGGTTTGTCGGGTTCGATCCTTTTCCTGCTGTTTTTCCCTACTACAGTTATCATTCGTTATTCATGCTTTTTGTCAACACATGCTGTTCTAGTGAAGATAAGTTGATAAACATAAAAAATTGTACATTAATTAAATGTTTTATAATATAAATTTATTGTCTTTGTTTTATTTAATGTTTAAATATTATATGTTTTATAATAAATTGTAGAAAATATTAGTTGTTGTGTAATTATAAGTTTTTACTATTTTTACAGG
This sequence comes from Primulina eburnea, assembly GCF_022965805.1. Taxonomy (NCBI): domain Eukaryota; kingdom Viridiplantae; phylum Streptophyta; class Magnoliopsida; order Lamiales; family Gesneriaceae; genus Primulina; species Primulina eburnea. The sequence goes on along the minus strand of NC_133112.1, from coordinate 18,165,125 downwards.
TTCGATAAAACCAGAATAACCTTGGCTTTGTAAATGAGATTAAGATGATTCTTGGACCTGTACATAGTTGATTTTAATATTTACAATATTGTTGGCAAGCATGAGATAAAAATCTTCTCACAATTGGGATCAAATTAAGCAACAAATAAAGTTACCAAATGAGTGACAATTTTACTATGCTCTAGCATTTTGATCATATCTCTCAAATTACTTGGTCAAATTGTAAAAAACAAAATACCAAAATTCAAACAACTCAATTATCTACATGCTTTGTTTTACGCGGAGAAGCAAAATCAGAGGGGAAGATTTTCAAAAGTGATGTGTATGATGACATAATTTCTTGGAACACCAATGAAGACTTATGTATATAACCTAATATTTTATTTATAGTTGTCTCCCCAAATTTGGCTATAAATAGGGATGCATTGTAATGTTTGGAGATATCCCTCGTTTTATAAACAAACCCTTGAGTTCATAATATTTCTCTTTTTTTTGCCTTTATTTCTTCATTTAAATATATTTAGCTTTCATATTCAAAGTTTTACACTTTGAATAATGAGTAGCTAACTTCCCAAAGTTGAGATGAAAAGGTGAAATTATTGGTATCATAATAAGGTTATTAAAATGTAATAATCTATGTTTTATATTATTTAATCATTATTTATTATTTATGTTATATTTAATTTCTTTAAGCATTATTATACCCTACTTATAAGTGGGAGTTTTGATTTATTATTGCTATATTTTACACCGAAGTCTTGAAACCATTTAAATTTTTGTTTGGTTTTACCAACCATTTAAAGTGAACCTTGATTTAGTGTTTACAAAAATATATATAGCACAATAAATACTTGATAACATTTATAATTTTTGGTATATATTATATACTTATAAGATAATAATATATAACATAATATAAATATGATTATTTAATATATTGAACCATTTTATTAAGTGGATTTCAATAATATGCATTAATTTTAACTTTATTAAAATACTGAAGAGTTGATCCTCTAATCTCAACTACTTGAATTAAAATTTGAACAATTCAAAATTACCAATTAAAGAATTAAACAATTAAAAGAAAAGAAAAAACAAAACAAAAGGATATTGTAGTGGACTTGTAGTTAGTTACCTTACCTTCCCTTTGGATACGATATTCGGACTCACCGAATTATACTACTTGTGGACAATCTGCTCATGGGAGTGCAACAATCAAAGTCGCATCAATTTTTTGGCGCTGTTGCCAAGGAAGTATAATTTAATTACAAGTCTATTTAATTTTTTTTATATTTTATTTTTCTCTATTTGAATTTTTATTGATTTTGTGTGTTTTTCTTCTTTTTCTTTTGCTTTTACATGAGCATTTGGACACGTACACTTAGTAGTCGACTCATTCGAAATAACCCTTTATTTTCACAAAACATGGCGAAAAAACCCATCCAAGGAAATGAAGATGAAATTCAATCTCAACATGATCATGATAGACGAAGAATACTGAAGAATCACATGAATCCTACACGCATTAGTGCACCTTCATGTCTAGTTTTTCTCTCGGATGCATCTAATTTAAATTTTAAGCCTAGTATTATCCAACTTTTACCCAACTTTCATGGCTTAGATTCTGAAAATCCATACATGCATTTACGAGAGTTTGAAGTAGTGTGCAACACATATAACGATCTAAATTTTAGCATGAACGCCATTCGACTTAAGCTTTTTCGTTTTTCTCTAAAAGATAAGCTAAAAATTGGATAAAAAATCTTATATCGGGATCCATTCGAACTTGGGATAAATTGCAACAACAATTTTTTTTAAAAAAAATTCCATCTCATAGAACAAATTCTTTCAAAAGGAAAATCATTAATTTCACTCAAAAACAAGGAGAAATTTTTTATTAGTGTTGGGATAGATATAAAGAATTGCTTAATCTTTATCCACATCATGGTTTGTAATTCGGAGAGTTGTTTCTCAATTTTATGAAGGCTTAACACTTAAAGATAGACAAATGGTTGAACTTATGTGTAACGGAACATTCGAAGATAAAGATTCAAATGAGGCAATGGAGTATCTCGATTCATTAGCTGAAAATGCCCAAAATTGGGACACAATAGGTACAATCGAACCATCAAACAAGATTCAATCTCGCACATCTCATGGAGGTATGTACACCCTCAAGGATGAACATGATCTCCAAGCCAGATTTACCTCTTTGGCAAGAAAATTTGAGGCACTTGAATTGAAAAATAATGGTCAATTAAAATTCGTTCAAGAAATTGTGTGTTACGTCTGTGATACAAGTGATCATTCTAAAGTTTTATTCAAAACTTATTGAAAGAGATGACATTAAATGTTTCTAAAAGATTTTCCCACTTTTCCCTCTTTTAAAGAATGTCTACATGAACAAGCCAATGTTTTGAACAATTTTTAAATGCCAAATTTTGAACCATGTTCTCAAAATTGCAATACAGGTTGGCGAAATCATCCAAATTTTAGTTGGAAGAATGATAATGTTGCACAATTTTCACAACCACATTTCCAAAATCAACAAAATTTTCAAAATTATTCACCTTATGTTCCTCTACCTGAAAGGAATTTGGTAGATACATTGAATTCTTTCGCAAAGAAATAGTCTATCAATACTCAACTGCTCAAATCATTACAGATTTGAAAGATACTCTAGCTAAATTTGCATCCACACTTAATATTCATGAAAATGGAAAATTTCCTTTCCAAACGCAGCCTAATCCCAAGGATCATCATTCACAAACTGGAAATTCTGGAGCTCAACCGATGGATCAGGTAAAATCTGCTATTACCCTTCGAAGTAGTAAGGTTGTGGAAAAATCCATTCTTGAACCTTATGAAGATGATGCTAAATCAACTCCAAAGGGTAAGGAAGTTGTAGAACCCGTAAATCAGACTACGTATAAGCCATGCATAATTACTATTATTTAAATTATAATGATTTTATGCATGAGGATTTAAATTATTTTCTTTAAATTTAATTATGTTATGCAGTAGTTTAGTTGTTATCTTTTCAGTTAAATAGGTGAGGCCGGACTGGAGTTGAAGTATTGGGATAAAATTTAATAAAAAGAAAACATTCCTAGAATTTATTTAAGATAAATAATAAGTTATTTTAATGTAAAAGAATATTTAAGGAATTATTTAAGTAAGTTGAGATAATTAATAAATAAGTCCTTTTAGGTTCGATAATTAAGTTATTAATTCACTAAAATACTTAATGGATAGATAAAACTCTAAAGATTTAAAATACAATATTCACCCCCCCTCCCCATTATCATAGAATTTTCGGCCATAACCCTTAAAAGATTTAATTTTGATTTGTCAACTCTCCATTTTTGATATCCTTCTTTATCCCTTCATGGTAGAATAATTCCTCCATTTTAAATCCTCACTAATTAATATTTAAACAATTTTTCCTACCCATTTTGTTGAAAGCAAGATTCGGCCACCCCCCTTGTAGAAAGATTTGATATTTGTTTAACAACTCACCCTTTTATTTCTTTCCTAATCTTTTCTTGGTAGATAATTTCCCCCACCTTTTTAATCACCCATAATTAAACAATTAAGCAACATTTCACCTTATACCTAGAACCAATTTTCGGCCACATCCCATTTAAATTATCCCTCATCCTGTGATATCAAACCATTTCCATATCTCACAAATTCAAAGAAAAGCAAGATTTGATCTTTCCATTCTATCCCATTTAATTAGTAGACTTCCCTTCAATTCTCCTAGCCATTTTCCCTCTCCATTTCACCGAAAATTTCAAAGTAAACAAGAGAGAAAAAAATCGTGAGTTCCTAGGGAGAAAATAAGAGAAAAAAGCAAGAAGCAAAGCAACTCCGTTTCCTCCGCGCCGTGTCGTCGTAATCAATTTGTTTTCATTTCAAACAAATCCAAGGCATGTCTATATCCTTCATTTCTCTTCAATCAAGCCATATAGTTATTTTAAACATCACATATGCATGATTTGTATAGCAAAAACCGAAATTTATGTCAAGCAATTTTTCAAAATATGTCCAGATTTTTTTCGTCTCTCACTTGTGCACCTCACTGTTTTGATGTTTTTATGGTTTCAGGGTTGGTTCGATTTCCAGGGGCTCAAGGCTACTTATAGACATGATATAGGGTGTGTTAGGAAGGTGTTAGTCCGTTGGTTAAAGCCTTACCCCCCCCCCCCCCACCAGCAACACGAATGGACAGCAACTCGTCCATGGTGCATTTCGTGTCTCGAAATTCTGGTTTTCGGTTTGTACATGGAGGTTCGAATCTTGGTTGGCTTTTGGGCCTGTAACCATGGTTGGAACCCTTCCTTGACATGTCTAGGACATGACAAAGATTGCCCTTTAATGGCTTGGTTCATGTCTCCATCGGTTTTAAAAAATAAAACAAGAACAGCGCCCCATCGGTATTCATTTTTTCAGTTTTGGTTGTGTGTGTTGAGTTTTGAATTTATGGTGTCAAGTGGGTTGTGGTTTGTAATGCCCGAGATTTAATAACTGTAATCAGACGTGTATTAATTGACGTGATTGAGGTTATACGAACTCAAATAACGAAGCCGGGCGATTGGTTTATTTTAAGCCAAGATGTTGAACCGAACATCTCAAGATGTTAGGCCGAACATCTCGCGCCCGAGCGGTAGAAAAGAACCGCCCGAGCGCCAATTTTAATTTTTGGACAGAATGTTTGGCGCTCGAGCGGTAGAATATTACCGCCCGAGCGCCAGGAGATGTTCGGTTGAGGATCTGGACAGAGACTTCCGCGCCCGAGCGGTAATTTTTAACCGCCCGAGCGCGAAACATGCAGAAGGAAAAATCGACATGTGGTGTATTGTGCAACGTTGGTGTATATATATATATATATATATATATATACATGCAAACTTTCCTCAGAGATTTCAGAGGAAAGAACGAGAGCTTCCGGAGGGAATTACATTCAATTCGATTTGTGATCAATCCGTCCGTTAGATTTTAAATCCGACTGCGGTACTGTGTTCCTATCGACGTAGGCTACAACTGGACGTAAGTTTTGCTACGTTTTGATATGTTTCAAAATTATGGTATTGTCAGAATCTGATATGATTCATATATGATGTTCTTGTCATGTTAGACATCGTATAATCGAAACCAGACTGAGGAACAGATACCATATGAAATTGTTATGATTTTCGGAGTAGTTTTGGAGCCGATTTGATATCAGAATTGAGTTGTATTGATTATGAGATATTAGAATTGATATCTGACTGATATGGTATTACTGGATATATTGAGATTATGCCGTAATGTTGTTGAAACAGAATTTGACTGAATTCTGATTATATCCAGTATAGATTGAATGGTGTATTGATACCGTACCCTCGATATTGTTATTATCAGATTAAGTATTGACAGGCTTGGGGTTCGAGACTGCGACCGAGTCAGAATATCAGAAAGAAAGGTATAAATTAATGTTGAGTTGGGATTGCACAACTCGAGTGAGGTTTGACTCGAGTCTCCCTAAATCACATACTTTCATTTATTGCATTGATATTTGCAATTGATGTGACTTATGATAGTAGGCTATGGAGTTATAGCTAATGTATGATAAGATTTATATTTGTAGTCTATTGAATTATAGCTACTGCATGTAATGACTGCTGATTCGCTAGTCATTGATTGATTTGCTTAGATACTGATTGAATGTATTGATTACTGAGTCGTTGAGTCATAGGCTGATTCGCCTAGTCACCGGCTGATTCGTCTGGTTATTGACTGATTCGTCTAAACTTAAGCTGGTTCGCTTAATTACAGGCTGCGTTGTCTGATTTTGGGCTGATTCGCCTAATTACCGGCTGATTCGTCGGGTTATTGACTGAGTCGTCAATTCTGCAGTTGATTCGCCCAGACACTGATATATGAATTATATCGATGCCGTTTAGGGATTGATTCAATCCTATCGACTGAGATTCGATATGATTACCTATATCCAGACATCGGGATCCCTAGGTTAGAGTTGAGTCGAGTCTGTGACGACGTGTCAGTTGAGTCGAGTCTGAGATGACGCGTCGGTTGAGTTGAGTCTGATATGACATGTTAATTTACATTGTTTATACCATTCATGATTATTGAATGTTTGATCTGGATTTATGTTTCTGATTTGAGACATGTTATGAATAATCCTTATATGCTTTCGTATATGCTTTTATATGACTGCATGTTTACATTGTTTATACTGGGATATTAATATCTCACCGGAGTTATCCGGCTGTTGTCTTGTTTTGTATGTGTGCATGACAACAGGTGGGGCTGGATCAGGGTCAAGAAGAGGATGAGAGAAGATTAGATAGCGTGGAGATCCGGGCTTCGAAGCAACATAGGATTCAGCACTGATATGTAGTTGAACCTAGTGGAATTCTTGTAGATAACACAAGATTTGTATGTTCATGTTTAATATGTAATTTGAGTAAATTACATTACGTTTCCGCTTTGTATTTTAAAAAAAAATTTTAGACCATGTTTTATAATTGATTAATTAGTCCCAATGATGATTAAGAACATGATTAGCGTCCGGGTCCCCACATGGTTCGCTTCCAGGCCTTAGCCATGACTAATGAAACACCTTAGCATGTCTAGCATGGACCATGGTTAACCTCATAGCCATTGGATCCTTCATTTGACAGCAAAACAAGCAACATCCTCACGCGTGCCATGTGTGTGTTCTCGGGTGAAGCTTGTATTGTCGTAGGTGTTGGCTTGGATTCTGGTTAGCCTAGGGCCCTTAGCCATAGTTCAAACCATACCTTAGGATGTCGTTAAGAGGCTCTGGTCAGTGGTTCAAGCCCCAATGCCCATTAGCCTTGCAAGCGACGCAAGGAAGCGCAACAGCTGCTGCTGTAATTTTATTGACAGCAACTTTGTGCTTCGGTTCAGAGGCTCGTTTGAGTTCTTGGTTGGCTTTTAGCCTATGGCCTTGGACTGGACAGTGCCTTATTTAGTTAGGAAAGTCTTGTTTTTGGCCGTTTGGGATTTGGTTAAGTTCAGAGGTCGTACGAGAAATTATGGTTCAATGTGCCAAAGTGACTCTCGAAAGAGCATTTCATGATTTTGGCCTCCATGCACCATTTTCGTGTATTACAGCCCATGATATATATTTTTCATCATTTTAGGTTTATTTTAATCATGACTAAATGATGGTTCGATGTTCGTTCGGGTTGGTACGGAGTCATGGTTAAATATTAAGTTTGTTGGGCGTAATAGTCTCGTTTTTAGTTCGATTTTTGATATGTTGGTCAAGTTGAGTTTATTTGCATATTCCTCATGTTAGAATTAAGTCGCAGCGAGCCTGGGAACGATCCAGCCCAATTGGTAAAATAACACAGGAATTTAATTATATTAGGTGCATAAAATATAAAAGTTTATTTTTGAGATATATGCGATATGTCTTGTGGCCACTTCACACTCATGGGATTGCAGCTTATGGGATTATTACTTTATCCGGTAGCTACTGACCGGTTCATGTTCATGTATGGGTACGGATATCCAGTCCAAGGGCTGTGATGATATCTACCGCCCAGTATACTGTGGTTTAGTCTGATCAGACGATTTAGTTCATGTTATGGGCCACTTGTGTAGAACATATTCTCGACAGAAAAAAATTATGAAATGCAATTTCATGACAGGGCTCTATTGAGAAAACATTTTACGTACGATTTTCAGTTATGCCAGTATTTATAATTATTTATGACACGATTTTCACGTTACACTTCACGATATGATATCTTTACATGGAATGAAACTTTATGATATATTTTACTTTTTGTTCACGGTATATGCATGATGAGTCTTTAGACTCACTAAACTTGATTGTTGTAGGTACTGATGAGGTCGGGGCCGAGGGCGGGGACCAGCGAGCCATCCTGGGGTCGGCAGTAGTAGGAACCCGAGGACCTCATTTTCAAAACTTATTATTTTTATTTCAAACTCTGTTTTTTATTTTTTTGAATTATTTTAAGTTGTTGTTTTGAATGAATTTTACTTCCGCTGCTACTTTGAACATTTAAACTTTTTATCAGTTTGTTTTATGAATGAGGCAAGTTATTTAATTTTAAAGAAAAATTTTAAATAATTCCGCAAATTTTCAAATACGAATTTCGGGCATCTACAGAAGTGAAACCCATAAATTGCGAATAGGGGTTCAACAGACAGTGTCACCACCATTCTCTCATGGATTGAAAAATAATAAAAAAATTAAAATTTGAATTATGATATATATGATATTTTTAAACAATTAAAAGTTAATATTCCTTTGTTAGATACAATAAAGCAGGTACCATCATATGCCAAATATTTGAAAGACTTGTGCACTGTAAAAAGAAAATTAAATGTGAAAAAGAAAACATTTTTAGTCGAACAAGTAAGTGCAATCATTCAAAATAATAATACTTTAAAATAAAAAGACCCGTTGTCCTACTATTTCATGTATTATTGGAGAACTAAAGATTAAAAAAGCCCTGTTAGATCTTGGAGCTAGTGTGAATTTACTTCCATATTTAGTTTATCAAGAACTCAATCTAGACGAGATGAAACCTACTTCGGTAACACTTTTACTTGCCGATAGATCTGTTAAAGTTCCAAGAGGTATGCTAGAAAACGTGGTGGTCCAAGTTGATAACTTTGTATATCCTGTAGATTTCATAGTTTTAGATACACAACCTATTGAAGCTTGTAATGTAATTCCTGTAATTTTAGGTCGTCCATTTTTAGCAACTTCTAATGCTGTAATAAATTGTAGGAATGGAATAATGAAGTTGTCATGTAATGCCCGAGAATTTATTGCATGCTATTCTGCGATTATTGATTTTGAATCGATATAATTATGAAGGATCGTTTTGAGGCTTGAAATGTGCGAGGACAGTACCTCTCGCGCACATGCGCGACGTGATGCGCACACATGCGCGAGGTTGGCAGAAGACCTCGCGCATATGCGTAGCGTGAGGGCGCGCATATGCGCGAGATGGGCGAGGAGCCAAGTCCATGTCCAGAGAACCTCGCGCATATGCGCAGAAGTGGTGCCCGCATATGCGCGAGTCATGCGAGAAGTTAAACTGAATTCTAGTGGACCTCGCGCATATGCATGGTGATGGGGCGTGCGTATGCGCGAGCTGCCGAGAGGCTTATCGCAGAGACCAGTAGGTCTCGCGCATATGCGCCACTTGAGGTCGCGCATATGCGCGAGACGTGTTTTGCGAAGAAGCGAGCCACCTAGCTTTGGACATGCAATATATATACATAAACAAGCTTTTATTCTCAGATAACAAGAAAAAAGAAACGGGAGCTTCCGGGAGAAAGTTTAACTTCAAGTGCTTCAAGTTTCAATCGTGTAAAATCCGTTCGTCCGAATTGTAATCTGACTTCAATACTGTGATCCTATCGTTGACAGCTACTACAGGCCGTAAGTTCGATTAATTTCTGATATCATTTGAAATTATGCTATAGTCATAATTGAATAGGATTAATATAAGATGTTCTTGAAATGTTAGACATCGTAGAATCGAAGTCAGATTGAGAAACAGATTGATTATGGAATTGTTATGATTTTTCAGAATATATCGATTGATATCGGACAGATTTGGATTGTGGATTGATTACTGATTGTATTAGATATTAGTTATGGATTGTAATTAATATCTGTTGAGATTGTAATGACCGGGATATCGGGATTGTGCGGTTATGCAGTTGGTTTTGAGTGGAATCCAAATTGATCAGAGTTGGTATTAATTTAAGCAGTATATTGATATGATATTATTGATATTGTCATTTCCAGATTGAGGATTGACAAACTTTGAATTCCACACGGGAACGGTGTCCGAACTGCAATAAAAGAAAGGTATAAGTCAATGTGGTATTGGGAGATCGACTCGAGTAGGATATACTTGAGTTTCCCTAAATCACATACTTATTATTATTATGTTCATTGATTTGATTTGATATGCTTGTTCTATGAATGTATAGAAAGCAGGTATTAGTCGAGTGATCTTGTGACATCAGTGCCGATAGTGATGGAATTGTCACTTGCACATTGCACGTTGTCACAAGATAGTGAATTGGCGATAGTGCAACAGTCTGTGACGGATAGGTCAAGACACCGGATGTTTGGTTATATCAAAGTGGATAGAATTGGATTTTCTTCTATTACTGATGTTCGATATAGGAATACCAACGCTGGAAACCGATATCCCTAGACTAGGATTGAGTCTAGTCTGAGCCGTGGAGTCACGAGTCTGATTGACAGTCTTATATTGATTATTTTTCCAAATTTTGATACATATTCATGATATCTGTTTATGATTTTATATTGATTATGATTGCATGTTTCGTTGATTTATACTGAGATTTTATTCTCACCGGAGTTATCCGGCTGTTGTCGTGTTTGTATGTGTTCATGGCAACAGGTGGGGCAGGTTCAGGGTCAAGGAGATGAAGAGAGATCGTGATTAGAGTGGAGACTACGGACTTGGATTAGAGATAGGGTTTAAACACTTGATATATAGTCTTAAACCTTACGTTGGAATGATTGTATATAGTACAAGACTTGTACTTTAATACTGATAAGTATGTTAGAATATATTCCATTACGTTCCGCATTTAATACTGTATTTTTTTAAAAAAATAGACCATGTTTACTTTAATTGATTAAATTGTCCCAATGATGATTAAGAACTTGATTAGCGTCCGGGTCCCCACAACAGGTGTTATCAGAGCGATAGATCCCTTAGACTGAGACAAGATCTAGTGAGCGGGGTAGATTGAGTTTTCTTTCCTGCTTTTGATTGCTAGCATGTTTTACTGCTTTATAATGCATGTTTATCTGTTTATCTGAATTGATTTGAAAACATGTATTACTGAGAATGAATCAGAGCCGATGCTGATCAGTAGTAAGATGATCGGAGTAGGACTGAAACAGATTTGTATATTTGGTTGCTATCCTTTTGATAATAAGATATGCCTCCCCGAAGAGTACCAGAACAGGGCAGTACTTCGAATCCTCCAATGGATGTGACAGCAACACCAATGGAGAGATTGCTGAAGAGATTTCAGTCGTTCATCTACATACACTGAAAGGTACTGAGATAGCAGTGGATTGTGAGAGTTGTCTGGACAATATTGAGATGTTGTTCGAGTCCTTGGATTACACTGATCAGCGGAGAGTGAAACTGATAGGGCACCAGTTGCATGATGTTGCAAAGAACTGGTGAATTACAACCAAGCGAGCAATGGAGCATCGAGGTACTGTTCTTACCTGGAATGTGTTTAGAACTGAATTTTATCAGAGGTTCTTTCCAATGTCGTACAGGAAGGATAAGGGAGCAGAGTTTGCGAACTTGAGACAGGGTCAACTGAACATTGAAGAATATGTGGCCAAGTTCTCTACATTGCTACGATTTGCTCCACATGTGACCGAAAATGACAAAGCCGTTGCTGATCAGTTCATTAATGGCCTTAATCCGGAAATCTTTACCTTGGTGAACACTGGGAGACCGAACAAGTTTACCGATGCCTTGAACAGAGCGAAGGGAGCCGAAGCTGGTCTGATGAGACGAAGAGGAGCTTCGTTTGTACCTCCAGCACCGAGACCCCAGATGCCTCCACCTCCTTCCTGATTTGAGGGTGGCAGCAGCAGTGGCAGAAAGAAGGATTTCCTGAAAGCCAGAGGAAAGCAATTCAAAAGATCTGGAAGCAGTTCATCCAGTTCTAGTGGCTCGAGACAGGCCGATCAGGGCCAGAGTTATACAGGACCTTACTGTAGCGCTTGTGGAGGGAAGCATTCCATAGAGCAGTGCCGAGGAGTGTTCGGCAGTTGCCGTATTTGTAGACAGCAGGGACACTTTGCTAGAGTTTGTCCCCAGAGAGATACTCATAGATCACAGGGTGCTGAATCATCTGGATCAATAGCTCAGACTGGTAGATGACCACCAGCTGCAGTCCATTCATTTCAGACAGCATCATCTCAGTCACAGCAGAGGCCATGAGGTAGCCAGACGGTGAGCCAACCTCCTAGACAGCAGGCCAGAGTGTTTGCTCTGACTGAGGAGTAGGCTCAGGACGCACCAGACGATGTTGTCGCTGGTAACTATTTTATTTCTGGTTACCCTGCTTATGTATTGATAGATACTGGTGCATCACATACTTTTATTTCCGAGAGATTTGCATTGAGTCATGCTTTGCCGATTGAGTCATTGTCTGCGGTAGTGTCTGTCTCTTCTCCATTAGGGACATGTTTGATATCAGTGAAATCTGTTAAATCTTGTATACTGCAGTACGATGGGCATTAAATTGAGTTAGATTGTATTGTGATTGGATTGTCTGAATGATGATCCTTGGGATTAGCCAAGCTTGGTGAATGGTACGGTTTAAGATTTCGTATGATTATTGACTATTTGGTTAAGTTTAAGTATAGTTTTGATGTTAAGAGTTGCGATTTATGGTTTATAGTATTGTTGATATTAGATGATGCGTAGTTGTATTGTAGCGTTGTTGCGATTTAATTTATGGTAAATCGTAGGTTGAGCCAGTTGGTATGAGGCCAATTGGGGTGGTTAGATAAGTTATAGAGTTACAACTTTCTTGTTGAGAGTGTTGCCGAATTATGAGGAGAAGTGACGTTGCAATTCGATTTTAGTTGCAAAATATTTTGTTGACTTCAGGTGACAGTGCACCCGCGGTAAGTAAGACACCGCACCCGCGGTGATTGGGCAGAGGCGACACCGCACCCGCGGTCAGAAAGGTACCGCACCCGCGGTCGCTTGTTTCAGATTTTTGGCTGAATTCTAGTAGGCAGAACGCACCCGCGGTAAGAACTTAGCGCACATGCGGTCGTCACTTTAAGATTTTTGGATGTTGTACAGACAGCGTAGTGCACCCCGCGGTCCAAGGCTTAGCGCACCCGCAGTGCATGAACAGTGTAAGCGTGTTTTCGAGATTAAGTGATATAATTCAAGAGTTGGTTCACTTTTCCTCATTTCTTCTCCCATTCTCTCGGTTCTTCTTCTCAAAGGGAAGGTTAGGGTTCCATTTTCTTTCATTTCATTCCTTTAATTCTAGCATCTTGTGGGATTATTGAAGTGAGAACAAGATCATTGTTGGTTCAAGGAGCTAAGGTAAGCTTGTGGTATATATTCTTGGTTTTTGGTGTTGGAATAAATTATGGATTATTGAGTATGTTGGTTTTATAGGTTTTGTGGTTTGGGTTTGTGATTATTGAGATGTTGATGGTTCATTATATGGTTTATTATTGTAGGAAGTGTACCAAGAGAATAGAATCAAGTGATCCAAGTGTAGTAAGTGGAATTCATCTCCTTGTGCTCACATGATAATATATGTATTGTGTTTCAATGGTTTTAACATGCTATTCCCTTCCATTTGATTCATGCTATGTATTAATACACTTTGTTGTATATTAGAGGCATTTTATGTCTCAATTATGTCAAAGGGAATACAAAAAAAAAGAGTATGCAAAGTATTTGGTTTAATGCCTAAAAGTGAGTTCAAATGATTTATTGGATTGATAGATACATAGTCAGAGATTGCATGCAATTAGTTGATCAACGACCATAGGCTTATATCCCAACAGAGTATCGATTTATATCGATAGGATATAGGTACAGAGACAAAGATACTATTTAGATATCAATCCATCAGAGAAAAGAGAAATACCATCGTTATTCCTATTCATGCTATACTATTTATGTTTCATAGTTGATGGTATTTAATGTTTTCAAAGTCATGTTTTTGAGAGTATGCTATGTATTCATTGCTATGTAAGAGTTTCACTTGCTGAGTTTTATACTCATTTCAGTTATTTCATGTGATGCAGATAAGGGTGACGATCCGGGACGTTGATTGGAGCCTGGGTCATATGCATACCAGAGATGGAAGGAAGAAGATATTTTGCTAGTATTTTTGGACATGATTACAAAAATGATATTTTGTATTTTGTTGCATCATTTCATTGATCATGTATATACTTTTGATTATATATTGAAATGTATTTTAAATCCTTCTTTCTTTTAAGAAAATTTTAAATTCCGCTGCTATTTTATTAAAACTGGTCAAAGGGCGTTACATTTATTGGTATCAGAGCAACGTTCTTCGGACCAATGCATATGACTTCGTCTACTTTCAACAGTCCGGGTATGTCTTCTTCTACATCTATTCATTGTTATTGGTTGATATGTATTATGTGAGCACATTGTAGGAGTAATGCCTCCTAAGAGAAAGGCTTCAGAGGGTGAGGATAGTTCTTCATCGAGAGTTGTCGACGAGTTCGGCAAGTTACTGAAAGAGCAAGCCAAGGTCCACAGTGAGCAGATCCAACAGTTGCTCCGTTTGCAAGGTACAGGCCAAGGTAGAGGCCAAGTGAGAGGCCAAGTGGCTCAAGCAGTTGGAACCGATGGAATTTTTACTGCTTTCAAGAGGATGGATCCACCGGAATTTGCAGGAAGGACTGATCCATTGGTGGCTGTAGAGTGGATCAAAGCACTTGAGGCGATATTTGATCATCTTAACTATGAAGACAAGGACAGAATTTGTTGTGCAGTGTTCATGTTAGTCAAAGCTGCACGCATTTGGTGGAATGCTACCAAGGTAGGTGTTGATGTACTGGCATTGAAGTGGCAAGATTTTACTGATCTTTTCTATGACAAGTACTTCCCAGATGCACTTAGAGCTCGGAAGGTGACTGAATTTTTAGAGCTTCGTCAAGGAGGTATGAATGTCGATGAGTACATTCTGAAGTTCGAGGAGGGCTGTCTGTTTGCCCCCATATATTGCCTCCAATGACAAAGACAAGGGTTCTCATTTCATTAGAGGTCTTCGAGCAGAGATCAGGAGGGACATCAATATGTCTAAAGCGTTGACATTTAAAGAGATTGTGGCTAAAGCCTTGTTAGCCGAGCAAGATGAGAAAGATATTGTTAGAGAGAGACAGGCGAG
This sequence comes from Primulina eburnea, assembly GCF_022965805.1. Classification (NCBI taxonomy): domain Eukaryota; kingdom Viridiplantae; phylum Streptophyta; class Magnoliopsida; order Lamiales; family Gesneriaceae; genus Primulina; species Primulina eburnea. Next base: position 18,150,125 of record NC_133112.1, on the reverse strand, counting down.
GCAGCAGGTCATTGCTCAAAGTGGTCAAGGTTCGAGTTTTAAAAGGAAAGGCAATTTTAAGGGGAAAGGCAAGATAGAGCCGAGTCAAAAGCACCGACAGTTCCATTTGATCCAAAGAAGCCATTGTGCCCCAAGTGCAGTAGGCATCATAGGGGTGAGTGCAGATTTGGTACTCATACTTGTTATCGATGTGGCACTGCAGGCCATATTGCCAAGGACTGTCCAAGAGGATCGAGTAAAGAGAAGGTACAGGGTCGCATCTTCACCATGAAGAAGGAAGGTATAAACCATGATTCTTTTGTGATCTCTAGCACTAATTTAATTTCAGGCAGAGTAGCTATGACATTGATTGATACAGGTGCTACTCATTCTTTTATGTCTAACTATTTTTGAGATCTTTGGGTTTAGTTCCTTCTGTTCTTCCCCTCCAGTTTAATGTTGTGTTGCCTTCTGGGGATGTGTTGTGTCCGACATCTATTGTGTATGCGTGCTCTGTTCAAATTGATAAGCGAATGGTTTACGCCGATTTGATTGTTATTCCGATGGTTGCGTTTGATATTATACTTGGCATGGATTGGCTATCAACCTATTGTGCAGTGATTGATTGCGTTGCTAAGACGGTGAAAGGAAGGTATGCACGCCACTGCAGGTAATTCGCTGGTCCTTCCTTTTATTTCGTGTCTTGAGGCTAATAAGTTGTTGTTTAGAGGTTGTGATGGGTTTTTGGCTTCGATTGTTGATATGGATAGAATGGCTAAGTTGAATATTGATGATATTGATGTTGTGAGAGAGTTTCCTGATGTTTTTGAGGATGATGTTCTGGGTTTACCACCAAACAAAGATGTAGAGTTTGTGATCGATCTAGTTCCGGGTACGGTTCCTATTTCTAAGGCTCCGTATAGAATGGCCCCTTCAGAGATGAAAGAGTTGAAGATTCAGTTGCAGGATGTAATGCCCGAGATTTTATATCGTGTTAAATTACGATTATTGATTTAATCGAGACAATTATGAAAGGACTAACCGAGACACAAAATGAGATTGCGTGTGAGTTTAGAATGTGCGAGGAATAAGCCCTCGCGCATATGTGCGACCCAGCCGGGTGCATATGCGCGAGATGGGCAGAGAACCTCGCGCATATGCGCGAAGAGTGTGCGCGCATATGCACAAGTGTGTGTGCTTGGAGATACTCGAGGCATTAAGTCTCGCGCATATGTGCGAGACATAGCGCGCATATGCGCGAGAAATGTTGGCCAAGGATTTCAAGTCCAGAGAGTTGGGCACATATGCGCGGAGATGCGTCGCGCATATGCGCCAGCAGTTGAAAAGCTAAGCGTTGAGACCGTAGGTCTCGCACATATGCGCGAGAATAGAACGCGCATATGCGCGAGAGGCTATGAACGAAATTTGAAGAAGACACGTATCATTTACATGCAACGAATATATATACATATACATGAGTTTTGTGAAGATTCAGAAGAGAGGAAGCGAGAAGCTAAGAGGAAAAGCAACTTCGGATTTTAGATTTTGATTTGCGAACGATCCGCCCGTCCAAATTTAAATCCGAGTACGACACCGTGTTCCTAGCAACGACAGCTACTACAGACGTAAGTTTCGTTACGTTTTGTTAATATTTGAAATTATGCTATGTCCAGAATCAGATACGATTCATATATGGTGCTCTTGACATAGTATACATCATAGAATCGAAGTCAGATTAAGAAACAAATATCATATGGAATCGTTATGATTTTTAGAATGGAATTGATTAGAATTGATGTCAGATTTGTACGGTGGTTGATTATAAGTTATTGGAATTAGTATATACTGGTGTGGTATCACCGGTATCGCAGGATTGTACTGTTGTACCGTCAGAATTTGATAAGACAGAGATGTCTTGATTTGAATAGAATATTGATACAATATATTGATATTGTCATTGCAAGATTGAACATTGAAAGACTTTGAGTCGAGACTTCGATTGTATCAGAGCGACAGAACGAAAGCTATAAATAAATGTTGATTCGGAATTGCACAACTCGAGTGATGTTTGACTTGAGTTTCCTAAAATCACATACTTTATTTCATTGCATTGATATTTGCAAATTATCAGATTGATATGTTTAGTCTATTGAATTATAGCCAGGGCAAGAGTTCGAGTCTAGGGCAGATCAGCCTAGCTAGGGTAGAACCGCCAAGTCTTTGGCAGAACCGCTAAGACCCTAGACTTGTGGTATATCGATGAGCTTATAAGTAGATCGATTTCTATTGTAGATATTCGATATAGAATGCCAAAGTATAAATTAGATCGGGATCCCTAGATTAGAAATGAGTTGAGATGAGATAACGAGTCATTGATTAAATATAGATTTGTATTGATTCATGTAGTCAGATTGGATACATGTTTTGATGTTTGTTTGTTCTTTTATATATGCTTTATATGATTGCATTGATATATTGTTTATACTGGGATTTTATTTCTACCGGAATTATCCAGCTGTTGTCGTGTTTGTATGTGTGCAGGGCAACAGGTGGGACAGGTTTAGGGTCACAGAGGTGAAGAAAGATCGAGATTAGAGTGGAGATTACGGACTTGGACTAGAAATAGGGTTTAAACACTTGCTATATAGTTGTTCAACCTTAGTTGAGACTGATTGTATATAGTGCAAGACTTGTACTTTTAATACTGACATGTATATTAAGATGTATGCCATTACGTTCCGCCTTTCATAATGTACTTTAAAAAAAAAATTAGACCCTGTTTATTATAATTGATTAAATTAGTCCCAAATGAGGATTAATAAGATGATTAGCATCCGGGTCCCCACAACAGGTGGTATCAGAGTGATAGATCCTTTAGATTGAGATAGAAGAGGCTAGTGAGCGGGGTAGATTGAGGTTTTCTTTCCTGCTTTTGAATGCTAGCATGTCTTACTGCTTTAATACATGTTACTTCCTTATCTGATTTGATATAGTAATATGTTTTATTGAGAATGGATCATCACCGATTCTAGACCAGTAGTAAGATGATCAGAGGAGGGCTGAAGCTGGTTATTGTATTTGGGTTCTAATCCTGTTGATAACCAGATATGCCTCCCAGACGAATCCTAGAACAGGGCAAAACTTCAAATCCTCCGATGGATGTCACAGCTACTCCAGTAGAGACACTCTTGGAAAGATTTCAGTCATTTCATCCACCAACTTTGAAGGGAACGGAGACTTCCGTGGATTGTGAGAATTGGCTGGATGATATTGAAATTCTATTTGAGTCTTTGGAATATATTGATGAGCGGAAAGTGAAACTGATAGGACACCAGTTACACGACGTTGCAAAGAACTGGTGGATTACGACGAGGAGGGCATTGGAACACCGAGGTACGACCATTACCTAGAATGTGTTTAGAACTGAATTCTATCAGAGGTTCTTTCCAGTGTTGTACTGGAAAGACAATGGGGCAGAATTTGCTAATTTGAGACAAGGGCAGATGAATATAGAAGATTATGTGTCCAAGTTATCTACCTTGTTGAGATTTTCTCCACATGTGGCTGAAAGCGAGGAAGCGACTGCTGATCAGTTCATCAATGGATTGAACCCCGAGATTTTTATATTGGTGAACACAGGGCGACCGAATAATTTTACTGACGCCCTGAACAGAGCTAAGGGAGCAGAAGCCGCTCTGATGAGACAGAAAGGGGCTTCATTTGTGCCTCCAGCACCGAAACCTCAACAACCATCTCCGAGATTTGAGGGTGGCAGCAGCAGTGGAGGGAAGAAGGAATTTTTGAAAGCCAGAGGAAAGCAATTTAAGAAATTTGGCAGCAGTTCTTCTAGCTCCGGTGGTTCTCGACAGAGCCAGAGTTACGCTGAAGTTTATTGTAGAACTTGCGGAGGAAGACATGCAACTGAGCAATGCCAGGGAGTGACTGGTAGTTGAAACATCTATAAACAGCCGGGACACTTTGCTAAAGTATGTCCACAGAGAGGTTCCCAAAGATCTCAGGGAGCCGAGTCATTGGGATCAGCAGCACAGACTGAGAGACGATCAGCTACTGTTCATACATTCCAGCCAGCGCCAGCTCAGTCACAGCAAAGGCCAAGAAGAAGCCAGACAGGTAGCCAGCCTCGTAGATAGCAGGCCAGAGTATTCGCTTTGACAGAGGAGCAGGCCCAGGAAGCACCAGATGACGTTGTGGCAGGTAACTGTTCTTTATGTGGTTACCCTGCTTATGTATTGATTGATACCGGTGCTTCACATACATTTATTTCTGAACGATTTGCATTAATTCATGCATTGCCTGTAGAGTCTTTAGCTACTGTAGTGTCTGTCTATTCTTCTTTGGGGACATGTTTGATATCCGTAAATTCTGTAAAACATTGTGTACTACAGTATGACGGGCATGAGATTTAATTAGATTCCATCGTACTTGGGTTGTCTGATTTTGATTGTATTATCGGTATTGATATGCTGACCAAGTAAAGAGCGATTGTTGATTGTTTCCACAAGATTGTGAGATTCAGACCAGATATGGCTGAAGAGTGGAAATTTTACGGTAAGGGTTCTAGATCGAGAATTCCTTTAGTATCCGTATTATCTATAACTCGATTGTTACAGAAAGGAGCAGAGGAATTCCTTGTCTATTCAATAGATGTACTGAAGTCGAGTCCATCATTGGCAGACCTGCCAGTGGTATGTGAGTTTGCTGACGTCTTTCCAGATGAAATTCCGGGATTGCCTCCAGCCCGAGAGATAGACTTCAGCATCGAATTGATGCAAGGTACAGTTCCGATTTCTAGAACTCCGTACAGAATGGCACCGATAGAATTAAAAGAGCTGAAAGATCAGTTGGAAGATCTACTGGCCAAAGGGTACATCAGACCGAATGTGTCTCCTTGGGGTGCTCTAGTATTGTTTGTAAGAAAGAACGACGGTTCGATGAGACTTTGTATCGATTACCGGCAACTGAACAAGGCAACGGTAAAGAATAAATATCCTTTGCCTCGTATTGATGATTTGTTTGACCAGTTGCAGGGTTCTTCGGTATATTCCAAGATCGATTTGAGATCTGGATATCATCAACTGAGAGTCAGAGATTCTGATATCTCAAAGGCAGCATTCAGAACTAGGTATGGACACTATGAATTTATTGTCACGCCGTTTGGTCTGATGAATGCTCCAGCTGTATTTATGGGATTAATGAACCGTGTATTCCAGAAATATCTCGATGAATTTGTAATTATATTCATTGATGATATTTTGATTTCTTCAAAGAATATGAGTGTGGGGACCCGGACGCTAATCATCTTTGGGATTTAATTATCAATTAAGATAAAACAGGGTCTAAAAATTTTTCGTTTTAAGATATAACTGAGGAAGGTAATGGAATCTAAATACTATACATGTCTGTATAAAATACATTTCAGTATTAAAGTACAACAAGCTAATTTAAGGTTCAACTACTAAAGTCCAGTAATAAAACCAAGTCTACTGTAAGTCCGGAATCACCACGCTACACTCGTCTTCTCTCATCATCATCTTGACCCTGATCCAGCCCCACCTGTTGTCATGCACACATACAAAACAAGACAACAGCCGGATAACTCCGGTGAGAAATAAATCCCAGTATAAAACATGGTAAACATGTATATACATAAAATAGTTCATGAAACATGCTGTCATGAATAAAATCAAAACATTAGATTTCATAAGCTATGAAATCTAATCACAACCAGCAGGCACTTCAAATCAGCTAAACATGCATATAAACAATCTAAATCATACAAACATGCTATCATAACTGAAAGCAATAATGATGGGTCCCATGATCTAGGAGCCACATCCATATGAGCATGCAGTCCTAATCAAATCATGTCTAGACTCGACTCAACTATAACTCTAGGGATCCCGGGGTGAATAAGACGTCACTGGCTGTCACCTACCCAACCACTCGAGGTGCTGTACGTCTTATTCCTAGACTTCGGTCCGAGCTGTATCGACGGCTGGCAATAGGAGTAATGGCTACTCCTAAGTTGAGATACACCGAACGTCTAGAAGTCTGACAATGACTGTTAAGACTTTCCTATCTTAAATGCAATGAATAACAATCTGTAAACAAAGCATAATCATAGTCATAACTGAATATCACAATTATCTTACCTGCTTGAATACAATTCTAAAATCAAAGCATAATCAGGTAACAATATAAATAATAATCTAGTATGTGATTTTATTGGGAAACTCAAATGAGATTTCATTTGAGTTGGGACTTCCCGAATATCACATGCATTATACCTTTGTCTTCCTGATCTGATGAAGACGACGTCTCGAAGTCGAATTTGTCCATATCTGATCTGAAATGATAATAATCAATACACTGTATCAATGTATAATCCAATTCAAAATCTGTCTGGTCAATATCTGAATAAGCTACAATCTGATTCATATCAACCATATCACAAGATAACAGAAACCAATACTGAATCTGATCAATCTGTACCAACTGATGTTTCGACGGCATAACAATACTGTCTCGATAACCCCGTCAGTCTAAACATCACAATTACACTACCAGAATTCCTAATAAATCTCAGTAAAATCTATAACTTCAGTATCTGTACCTTGTACAATGAATAACAGCATAATTCTGATAGCAATCTCAATCAACTCAACTCTAAAATTCATAACAATGCCATAACCAGTCTATTTCTAAATCTGACTTCGATTCTACAATATCTACGGTAGTAGAAACACCATATCTGAATCATATTCAATTCTAACAACATCATAAATTCAAATCTTGTTTAAACGTAATAAAACTTACGTCCTTGTGTAGCCTGCGTTGATATGAACACAGTACCGTACTCGGATTTAAAATCAGACGGACGGATTGTTCACAATCACGATCCCAAGCTTCACGAATAAATTTCCCAAAGTTTCTTTCGTTTCTTTCTTTTCCTTATTCTGAATTGCTTGCGTATATATATATATATACAAATACACGATACATTCATGCAAGCAAGTGGCGCACTCTACACATACCACGTCTCGCGCATATGCGCGGCCACTACTCGCGCATATGCGCGAGACCTACTGTCTCGGCGAAAATGCTACTCGCGCATATGCGCCCTTAATTCCGTGCATATGTGCCACCCCTTCTGGCCCTCCCGCGCATATGCGCCACTCTACTCGCGCATATGCACCACTGGTTCTGGCCTTGCCGCGCATGTGCGCGCATTATCTCGCGCATGTGCGCGCAAGCCTCGGCCAGCTCCGCGCATTTGCGCCAATCCATACAGCGCATGTGCGCGGGGCTCTTTCTTGGCACACACATTTACACCTTTCTCATGTGTTCTAGTCCGATCCGTTCCGTCTATAATCATCTCGATTAATTTTTATAAATCATTTCAGATTAATCTCAATTTACAGTAATCATATCCAAATCATTCAGATTACGGTAATTAAATTTCCGGGCATTACAATGAGTGAGCATGCTGAGCATTTAAGAACTGTGTTTCGAATTTTAAGGACTGAGAAATTATATGCTAAGCTGTCGAAATGTGAGTTTTGGTTAAGATATGTAGTATTTCTATGTCATATTATATCTGGAGACGGGATATATATCAGTGGATCCCAGTAAAGTTGAAGCCGTGATTTCTTGGCCAAGACCGACATCAGTACCCGAAATTCGCAGTTTTATGGGTTTAGCAGGGTATTAACGCCGTTTCATTAAAGATTTCTCGAGTATAGCTAAACCAATTACTCAGTTGACTCAGAAGAATGCTCCATTTGTTTGGTCTGAATAATGTGAGACCAGCTTTCTGGAGTTGAAAAAGAGATTGACCAGTGCTTTGGTATTGACTATCCCATCCTGTACTGGTGATTTTGTAGTTTATTACGACGCTTCTCACAGAGGGTTGGGATGTGTTCTGATGCAGCGAGGGCATGTTATTGCTTATGCCTCAAGACAGCTTAAACCACATGAGACCCGTTATCCAATTCATGACCTTGAATTGGCAGTCATTGTCTTTGCATTAAAGATATGGCGATATATTCTGATCATAAGAGTTTGAAATATCTGTTTTCACAATCTGAATTGAACATGAGACAGCGGAGATGGCTTGATTTGCTTAAATACATTGATTGTGAAATCAAATACTATCCAGGAAATTCTATTGCAGCAGCTGATGCACTAAGTCGAAAGGTATGTTTTTTATCCTTGTCGACGATCGGTATTTCAAATTTGATAGAAGACTGTTGTTTGTCTGGATTAGCATTTGAAACAGATTATAGACCGTTGAGACTCTATACGGTACAAGTGGAACCCGAGCTGATCTTAAGGATTAAGGCAGCTCAGAAAGTTGATCAGAATGTACAGAAATCAGTATCGATGGTCAGGACAGGGCATCGATCGGAGTATCAGGTACGTGATAACGTCTTGTTTGTGAATAATCGTCTGGTTGTGCCAAATGTTTCTGATCTGAAACGACAAATATTGTCAGAAGCGCATAACATTCGATTCAGTATTCATCCTGGCGGCAGAAAGATGTACAACGATTTGAAAAGACAGTTTTCGTGGATACAGATGAAGACTGATATTGCAGAATTTGTTTCCAAATGTTTAAATTGTCAACAGGTGAAAGCAGAGAGAAAGAAACCAGGAGGATTATTACAGAGTTAGTCAATTCTTGAATGTAAATGGGATCACATTTCCATGGATTTTCTGACGCAGCTACCGCGTTCCTCCAGAGGTTGTGATGCGATTTGGGTCGTGATTGATCGATTGACCAAATCCGCATGTTTTATGCCGTACAAGATGACGTACAGATTTGACCAGATGGCAGAGATCTATGTTAGAGAAGTGGTCAGATTGCACGGAGTGCCGAAGTCAATCGTATCAGACCGTGATCCTCGATTTACTTCGCACTTCTGGCAGAGTTTGCAGCAAGATCTCGGTACGAAGTTACATCTGAGTACCGCATATCATGCACAGACCGACGGACAGTCAGAACGGACTATCTAGACACTAGAAGATATGCTGAGAGCAGTAGTGCTTGATTTTAGCACTAATTGGCAAGATGCATTGCCTCTTTGTGAGTTTTTGTACAACAACAGCTATCAGACGAATATTGAGATGGCACCATTTGAAGCATTGTACGGAAAGAAGTGCAGATCCCCTCTGTATTGGGATGATATCTCTGAAGTTCCTGAGATTGGACCCGATATGATCAGAGATACGACAGAAAAAGTGAAGCTAATTCGAAAGAAAATGAAGGCAGCGCAAGATAGACAGGACAAATATTCCAATGTTCGACGTAGACCGTTGGTATTTGAGCCAGGAGACCGAGTATTTTTAAAGATTTCACCTTTCAGAAGAATTGTCAGATTTGGCAAGAAAGGAAACTGTCTCCACGATACATTGGGCCTTATGAGATTCTCGAGAAGATAGGAGATCGTGCCTATCGACTCACTTTACATGATATTCAACCTGACTATGAGATGTCTTTCAGGTATCGTTATTAAGGAAATACCTTCCTGATGCTTCACATGCTATTCAGCCAGACGAGGCCAAACTGGATGAGACGTTGAGCTATGTTGAAAAACCGATTCAGATTATCGATCACAAAGAAAAACAGCTCAGAACGAAGACCATTCCACTTGTGAAAGTTCAATGGACTCGTCATGGCACTGAAGAAGCAACCTGAGAGACTGAATCAGACATGAGTCAAGAATTCCCAGAGTTATTTCGATAATGTAAATTTCCTATACAGTTTCTTTATATACTCTTTATTGATACGATTGATTGCCTGTGATTTCAGGGACGAAATCGTATCTTAGGGTGGGAGAAATGTAATGCCTGAGATTTTATATCGTGTTAAATTACGATTATTGATTTTAATCGAGACAATTATGAAAGGGCTAACCGAGACACAAAATGAGATTGCGTGTGAGTTTAGAATATGCGAGGAATAAGCCCCCGCGCATATGCGCGACCCAGCCGGGCGCATATGCGCGAGATGGGAAGAGAACCTCGCACATATGCGCGAAGAGTGTGAGCGCATATGCACGAGTGTGTGTGCTTGGAGATGCTCGAGGCAGTAAGTCTCGCCCATATCCCCCACACATACCCCACATATGCGCCAGAAATCTTGGCCAAGGATTTCAAGTCCAGAGAGTTGGGCGCATATGCGCGGAGACGCGTCGCGCATATGCGCCAGCAGTTGAAAAGCTAAGCGCTGAGATCGTAGGTCTCGCGCATATGCGCGAGAATAGAACGCGCATATGCGCGAGAGGCAATGAACGAAATTTGAACAAGACACGTATCATTTTCATGCAATGAAGATATATACATATACATGAGTCTTGTGAAGATTCAGAAGAGAGGAAGCGAGAAGCTAAGAGGAAAAGAAACTTCGGATTTTAGATTTTGATTTGCGAACGATCCGCCCGTCCAAATTTAAATCCGAGTACGACACCATGTTCCTAGCAACAACAGCTACTACGGGACGTAAGTTTCGTTACGTTTTGTTAAGATTTGCTATGTCCAGAATCAGATACGATTCATATATGGTGCTCTTGACATAGTAGACATCATAGAATCGAAGTCAGATTAAGAAACAAATATCATATGGAATTGTTATGATTTTAAGAATGGAATTGATTAGAATTGATGTCAGATTTGTACGCAGTATCGGAGGATTGTACTGTTGTACCGTCAGAATTTGATAAGACAGAGATGTCTTGATTTGAATAGAATATTGATACAGTATATTGATATTTTCATTGCAAGATTGAACATTGACAGACTTTAAGTCAAGATTTCGATTGTATCAGAGCGACATAACGAAAGGTATAAATAAATGTTGATTCGGGATTGCGAGTAAGGTTTGACTTGAGTTTCCCAAAATCACATACTTTATTTCATTGCATTGATATTTGCAAATTATCAGATTGATATTTTTATTTTATTGAATTATAGCAGAGCAAGAGTTCGAGTCTAGGGCAGATCAGCCTAGCTAGGGCAGAGCCAAGTCTTTGGCAGAACCGCTAAGACCCTGGACTTGTGGTATATCGATGAGCTTAGAAGTAGATCGACTTCTATTGTATATATTCGATATAGAATGCCAAAGTATAAATTAGATCGGGATCCCTAGATTAGAAATGAGTTGAGATGAGATAACGAGTCATTGATTAAATACAGATTTGTATTGATTCATGTAGTCAGATTGGATACATGTTTTGATGTTTGTTTGTGCTTTTATATATGCTTTATATGATTGCATTGATACATTGTTTATACTGGGATTTTATTCTCACCGGAATTATCCAGCTGTTGTCGTGTTTGTATGTGTGCATGGCAACAGGTGGGACAGGTTCAGGATCACAGAGATGAAAAAAGATCGAGATTAGAGTGGAGACTACGGACTTGGACTAGAAATAGGGTTTAAACACTTGCTATATAGTTGTTAAACCTTAGTTGAGACTGATTGTATATAGTGCAAGACTTGTACTTTTAATACTGACATGTATATTAAGATGTATGCCATTACGTTCTGCCTTTGATAATGTACTTTAAAAAAAAATTAGACCCTGTTTATTATAATTGATTAAATTAGTCCCAATGACGATTAAGAAGATGATTAGCGTCCGGGTCCCCACAAAAGATCTATTGGATAGAGGTTTTATTCGGCCCAGTTCTTCGCCTTGGGGAGCTCGGTTCTTTTTGTCAAAAAGAAAGATGGGCCTTTGCGGCTTTCCATTGATTATAGAGAGATCAAGAAAGTGACTATCAAGAATAAATATCCGTTGTCAAAGATAGACGATCTTTTTGAACAACTGCATGGGGCTACAGTGTTTTCAAAGATTGATCTGAGATCTGGCTCTTATCAGTCGAAAGTTAGGGAGTCTGATATCTCTAAGATGGCGTTTCGGACCAGGTATGATCATTATGAATTTCTTGTTATGTCGTTTGGCCTGACTAATGCTCTTTCAATATTCATGGATCTTATGAACCGAGTGTTCAGACCATATTTGGATAGTTTTGTCATTGTTTTCATCGATGACATATTGATTTATTCCAAGACCAGAGAGCTTCAGGCAGAGCACCTCAGAGTTGTTCTTCAGTTGTTGAGAGAGAAGAGGTTGTATGCTAAGTTGAAGAAATGTGAGTTTTGGTTGGAGCAGATTTCTTTCTTAGGCCATGTTGTCTCGAAGGATGGTATAGCTGTTGATCCAGCGAAGATAGAGGCGATACAGAAGTGGCCTATTCCTACCACTATATCAGATGTACGCAGTTTTCTAGGTTTGGCGGGTTATTGTCGTCATTTTATTGCAGACTTTTCCAAGATTGCCCTGCCGTTAACCAATTTGACGAGAAAGATTGTGAAGTTTGAGTGGTCTAATGAATGCCAAATTGGATTCCAGGAGTTGAAATTTAGGTTGACGTCAGCTCCTGTACTTGCATTGCCCAGTGGTACAGAGGATTTTGTTGTTTTTACTGATGCGTCAAAGAAGGGCCTTGGTGCAGTGTTGATGCAACGTGGAAAAGTTATAGCTTATGCTTCTTGCCAGTTGAAGGAGTAGGAGGAAAATTATCCTACGCATGATCTGGAGCTGGCAGCTGTGGTTTTCGCCTGGAAAATCTGGAGACATTACTCATATGGCGAAAAGTGTGAAATTTTCACGGACCCCAAAGAGTTTAAAGTACTTGTTTTCTCAGAAGGAACTCAATATGCGTCAGAGACGGTGGTTAGAACTTGTCAAGGATTATGATGTGATTATTAGTTACCACCCTAGGAAAGCGAATGTTGTAGAAAATGCATTGAGTTGTAAGTCGAGTTCTGCTTTGAGTTCTATGATTCAGCAGCCGTTGTTGTTAGATTTGCAACGAGAGGAGATAGCTTTGGTAGTATCGGGAACCATTGCTCGCCTTTCAGCGTTGGTCATTCGGGCTACATTGACGGACAAGATCCGTAGAGAGAAGGTCAATGATTTACAGTTGACAGAGATGAGAGCCAGAGTAGAGGAGAGAGGTAATTCAGAGTTTGAGATGAATAGAGATGGTTTGATGACATTCAGAGGCCGTATTTGAGTTCCTATTGGTGATGATATTTGAAGACGTCTTGACTGAGGCACCTACCGAGCCATACTCGATACATCCAGGTAGCACCAAGATGTATCAGGATCTTCGTAGACTCTATTGGTGGCCAGGTATGAAGAAGGATATTGCCATGTTTATTTCTTAGTGCCTAACTTGTCAGCAGGTGAAAATCTAACATCAGAGACCTGCTGGGACATTGCTATCATTGTCGATTCCTCAATGGAAATGGAAGCATATTACGATGGACTTCGTGATTGGTCTTCCCAGAACGCAGAAAGGTTTTAACTCTATTTGGGTTATTGTTGATCGGTTGACCAAGTCAGGCGCATTTTCTTCCAGTCAAGATGACGTATTCCATGAACCAGTATTCCGAAGAGTACATAGCTGAGATTGTTAGACTTCATGGTGTTCCTGTTTCGATTGTGTCTGATCTGACCCTAGATTTAGCTCAGAGTTTCGGAAGAGTTTGCAAAGAGCTATGAGTACATGGTTAGCATTCAGTACAGCATATCACCCCAGAGTGACGGTCAATCAGAGAGAGTTATTTAGATTTTAGAGGATATGCTCAGAGCTTGTAATATTGATTATCCTGGTAGCTGGGATTCCAAATTGCCTCTTGTTGAGTTCACGTACAATAATAGCTACCAAGCGACGATTGGCATGGCACCGTATGAAGCACTTTATGGCCGGAAGTTTAGATCTCCCTTGTATTGGGATGAGATTGGTGAGAGGAAGATGTTGGGTCCAGAGTTGGTCCAACAGACAGCTGATGTTGTTGCTGTTATCCAAGAAAGAATGAAGACAGCGCAGTCGAGACAGAAGAGTTATGTTGATGTGAGACGTAGGCCGTTGCTGTTTGAGGTTGGTGACCACGTGTTCTTGAAGATCGCACCTCTTAAGGGTGTGATGCGGTTAGGCAAGGAGAAAGTTAAGTCCTTGATTTATTGGCCCATTTGAGATCTTGGATAGAGTTGGTGATCGAGATTACAGGTTAGCCCTAACGCCAGATCTTGATAGAGTTCTTAATGTTTTTCATGTCTTCATGCTCAGGAAGTATATTGCGAATCCTTACCATGTTCTTCGTCATGAGCCATTGGATTTGACGTCGAATTTGACGTACCAAGAGGTTCCAGTCCAGATTCTGGATCGCAAAGTTAAACTATTGAGAAACAAAGAGATCGCCATTGTTAAAGTCATTTGGAGGAATCATTTGATTGAACAAGCCACGTGGGAACCAGAGGATGAGATGAAAAACAAGTATCCTGAGTTGTTTGCGCAGTGACGTCAATTTCGAGGACAAAATTCCTTTAAGGATGGGAGATTGTAATAGCCAAGCTTGGTGAACGGTACGGTTTAAGATTTCGTATGATTATTGACTGTTTGGTTAAGTTTAAGTATAGTTTTGATGTTAAGAGTTGCGGTTTATGGTTTATAGTATTGTTGATATTAGATTATGTGTAGTTGTATTGTAGCGTTGTTGCGATTTAATTCATGGTAATTCGTAGGTTGAGCCAATTGGTATGAGACCAATTGGGGTAGTTAGATAAGTTATAGAGTTGTAACTTTCTTGTTGAGAGTATTGCCGAATTATGAGGAGAAGCGATGTTGCAACTCGATTTTAGTTGCAAAGTATTTTGTTGACTTCAGGTGACAGTGCACCCGTGGTAAGTAAGACACCGCACTCGCGGTGATTGGGCAGAGGCGACACCGCACTCGCAGTCAGAAAGGTACCGCACCCACGGTCGCTTGTTTCAGATTTTTGGCTGAATTCCAGTAGGCAGAGCGCACCCGCGGTAAGAACTCAGCGCACCTGCTGTCGTCACTTTCAGATTTTCGGATGTTGTACAGACAGCGTAGCTGCACCCGCGGTCCAAGGCTTAGCGCACCCGCGGTGCATGAACAGTGTAAGCGTGTTTTCGAGATTAAGTGATATAATTCAAGAGTTGGTTCACTTTTCCTCATTTCTTCTCCCATTCTCTCGGCTCTTCTTCTCAAAAGGGAGGTTAGGGTTCCATTTTCTTTCATTTACTTCCTTTGATTCTAGCTGGTAAACATAAAAATTGTACATTAATTAAATGTTTTATAATATAAAATATATTTTTTGTTTTATTAAATGTTTAAATATTATATGTTTTATAATAAGTTGTATAAAATATAAGTTGTTGTGTAATTATATGTTTTTATTATTTTTTACAGGTTCGATAAAACAAGAATAAACTTGGCGTTGCAAATGGGATTAAGATGATTATTGGACCTGTAGAAAGTTGATGTTATTATCTACAATATTAGTGGCAAGCCTGAGATAAAAATCTTTTCACAAGTGGGATCAAATTAAGCAACAATTAAAGTTACCAAAGGAGTGGCAGTTTTACCATGCTCTATTATTTTGACCATATCTCTCAAATTACTTGGTCAAATGGTGTGAAAAAAATACCACAACTCAACAACTCAGATATCTACATGTTTTATTTTATGTGGAAAAGAAAATTCGGATGGCAAGATTTTCAAAAGTGATGTGCATTAAAATATAATTTATTGGAACACCAATGAAGACTTATGTATAAAAAATAATATTTTATTTGTGGTTGTATCCCAAAATTTGGCTATAAATAGGGGTGCATTGTAATGAATTGAGATATCCCTCATTCTATGAAGAAACCTTTGAGTTCATAATATTTCTCTCTATATTTTTCCTTTATTTCTTCATTTAAATATAATTAGCATGTTAATTTCATATTCAAAGGTTTACACTTTAAATAATGAATTGCTAACTTCCTAAAGTTGAGATGAAAAGATGAAACTCTTGGCATGATGATAAGGTTACTAAAAGGTAAGAATCTATGTTTTATATTATTTAATCATTATTTATTGTTTATGTTATATTTATTTTTTTAAGCATTTTTATACCCTACTTATAAGTGGGAGTTTTGATTTATTGTTGTTATATGTTGCACTAAATTCTTTGAACCATTTAAATGTTAGTTTGGTATTACCAACCATTTAAAGTGGATGCCTTGATTTATTACATATGAATATATTATAATATTAAATTACTTGGAACCATTTAAATGTTTGTTTGGTTTTACCAACCTTTTAAAGTAGGAACCTTGATTGACTATAAATAAATATATCATAATAATAATTTCTTGGAACCATTTAAATGTTAGTTTGGATTTACCAACTATTTAAAGTGGGAACCTTAATTTAGTGTTTACAAATATATATATATATATATATATATATATATATATATATATATATATATATATATATATATATATATATATATATATATATATATAGCACAATAAATACTTGATAACGTTTATAAGTTTTGGTATATATTATATACATATAAGATAATAATATATAACATAATATAAATATGATTATTTAATATATTGGAACCATTTTTGTGGGGACCCGGATGCTGATCTTTTTCTTAATCATCTTTGGGACTTAATTATCAATTAAGATAAACAGGGTCTAAAAATTTTTCTTTTTAAAATATCAATGCGGAAGGTAATGACATCTATCTATTATACAAATCAGTATAATAATTATACAAGTCTTGTACAACATGCTTCTAGTTCAAACTAGTCTAAGGTTCAAATACTAAATTTCAAGTATTAACCAACTCTACAATAAGTCCGGAATCACCACGCTAAACTCGTCTTCTCTCATCATCTTCTGACCCCGATCTTGTCCCACCTGTTGTCATGCACACATACAAAACAAGACAACAGCCGGATAACTCCGGTGAGAATAAATCCCAGTATAAAACATGGTAAGCATGTATAGAAACAATCTAAATCAGAAAACATGCTATCATGATCATATTCAAAAGTAATAGATTTCATAATCTATGAAATCACATCAAAATAAGCATGCAACTCAATTCAGATAAACATGCAATTTAAATCAAATCATATAAACATGCTATCATAACTGAAAGCAATAAACATGGGTTTCATAGTCTATGAAA
The DNA here is from genome assembly GCF_022965805.1 of Primulina eburnea. Classification (NCBI taxonomy): domain Eukaryota; kingdom Viridiplantae; phylum Streptophyta; class Magnoliopsida; order Lamiales; family Gesneriaceae; genus Primulina; species Primulina eburnea. The sequence goes on along the minus strand of NC_133112.1, from coordinate 18,133,048 downwards.
CCACATCTATAAACACATGCAGTTCTAGTCAAATCATGTCTAGACTCGACTCAAATATAACTCTAGGGATCCCGTTGTGAATAAGACGATCTATCACCTACTCTCCAATCGGGGTGACGGTACGTCTTATTCCTAGACTTCGGTCTGATCTGTATCCACATCTACAATAGGAGAGTGAATCTTCCCCTAAGCTGTGATATCACCGAACGTCTAGAGGTTTGACGGATCTGTCAAGACTCCCTATCTTAAATGCAATGCATATAAATCTATAAACAAAGCAGTAGCATATCAGCATATAAACAAGAATATTCATATCAGAATATAACAATAATCTAGTATGTGATTTTGTTGGGAAACTCAAATGGGATCTATTTGAGTTGTGTCTTCCCGAATATCACATGAATTATACTTTTGTCGTCTCGGTCTGACGAAGACGATGACCTGTACTCAAATCTGTCCATATCAAATCTGAAATGACAATATCGAATACCCTGTATCAGTGAATAACTCAATACACAATTTGTTCTGATCAATACTCAAATCAATATACAATCTGATCAATATCTGAACAAGATATAATCTGATTCATATCATCGATATCACAATACAATCTGAATCATATCGAAATCTGATTAATCTAAATCAACTGATGTTTCGACAGCATAATAATACAATCTGAATAACCCCGTCAATCTGAATATCACAAATATAATACTGGAACTCATAATCTGTGTCAACATAATTCATACTCTGAATATTAACACAATTCTGATATAGAATCTCAGTCAATATCTTTCAAAAATCATAACAATTACAGAACCAGTCTGTTCTTTAATCTGACTTCAATTCTATAATGTCTACGGTAGCAGAAACACCATATCCGAATCATATTCAATTCTGACAATATCATAAATTCAAATCTTGTCTAAACGTAATAAAACTTACGTCCAGTTGTAGCCTGTGTTGATAGGAACACGGTACTATGCTCGGATTTGAAAACAGACGGACGGATCGTTCTCAATTTCCAAATCTTCCCTCGGTTTCCTTTTTCTTTTTCTTTCTTTTCTTTCTCTTCCTTCTCTCGTTTCTGATGGATTTCGTATGCTTATATATATATATATATATATACCCCCGTTTCATGATACAAGGGCAAGTGGCGTTGTGCATGTTCTGCACGTTTCGCGCATATGCGCCAACAATGTCGCGCATATGCGCCAGTTATAAAAACTAGCATTTGTCTTCTCGCGCATAAGCGCCAATTATTCCGTGCATATGCGCCAATCATTCTGCCTATCCCGCGCATATGCGCCATTTATGTCGCGCATATGCGCCAGTTATGCAAACTAGCGCTTTGACTTCTCGCGCATATGCGCCACTTTTCTCGCGCATATGCGCCGTACCTACTGCCCCTCCCGCGCATGTGCGCCATTTACGTCGCGCATATGCGCCAATGCTACTGGACGTTCCGCGCATGTGCGCGCATTCAAGTCGTGCATGTGCGCGGGGACTTGTATTGGAACCTTTTGTCAATTCTTTTCTCGACTCTCCCGGTATAATCGGTTCCGTCTGTAAGTATCTCAATTAATCAATAAATCATTTCAGATTAATTTCTGATTACAGTAATAAAATCTCGGGCATTACAATTTTATTAAGTGGATGGATTTCAATAATGTTCATTAATGTTAACTTTATTAAAATACCAAGAGTGGATCCTTTAATCTCAACTACTTAAATTAAAATTTGAACAATTAAAAATTAACAATTAATGATTCAAACAACTAAAAGAAAAAATAAATAAAAAGACATTGTAGTGGACTTATAATTACCTTAGCTTCCTCGTGGATACGTTATTCGAACTCATCGAATTATACTACTTGTGGACAACCTGTTCTTGGGAGTGCAACAATCAAAGTCGCAACAAGTTTTTGGCGCCGTTGCCGGGGAAGTATAATTTAAGTTCAAGTCTATTTAATTTTGTTTATAGTTTATTTTTCTTTATTTGAATTTTTATTGCTTTTGTGTGTTTTTATTCTTTTGTATTTGCATTTGCATTTGCATGATCATTTGGTCACGTACACTTAAGGGTCGACTCATTTAAAATAACCCTTTATTTTTACAAAACATGGCGGAAGAACCCATACAAGAAAATGAAGATGAAATTCAATCTCAATATGATCATGATAGACGAAGAACACTTAGAGATCACATGAATCCTACACGTACTAGTGCACCTTTATGTCAAGTTTTTCCCCCTGATGCATCTCATTTCAATTTTAAGCCTGCTATTATCCAACTTTTACCCAATTTTCATGGCTTAGATTCTGAAAATCCATACATGCATTTACGAGAGTTTTGAAGAAGTGTGCAACACATATAATGATATAAATTGTAGCATGAACACCATTTGACTTAAGCTTTTTCCTTTTTCTTTAAAAGATAAAGCTAAAACTTGGCTACAAAATCTTATATCGGGATCCATTCAAACTTGGGATGAATTGCAACAACAATTTTTGAAAAAGTTTTTTCCATCTCATAGAACAAATTCTTTCAAAAGGCAAATCATCACTTTCACTCAAAAACAAGGAGAAACTTTTTATCAGTGTTGGGATAGATACAAAGAATTGCTTAATCTTTGTCCACATCATGGTTTTGAAATTTGGAGAGTTGTTTCTCAATTTTATGAAGGCTTAACACCTAAAGATAGGCAAATTGTTGAATTTATGTGTAATGGAGCATTTGAAGATAAAGATCCAAATGAGGTAATTGAGTATCTCGATTCATTAGCTGAAAATGCTCAAAATTGGGACACTATAGGTACAATCGAACAATCAAACAAGATTCAATCTCCTACATCTGGTGGAGGTATGTACACTCTCAAAGATGAACATGATCTTCAATCTAGATTTACCTCTTTGGCAAGAAAAGTTGAGGAACTTGAATTGAAAAAAAAATGGTCAATTAAAAGCTATTCAAGAAATTGCGTGTCACATCTGTAATACAAGTGATCATTCTACAAAAGATTGTCCCACTTTGCCCTCTTTTAAAGAATGTCTCCATGAACAAGTCAAAATTTTGAACAATTTCAAAAGGCCAAATTTTGAACTTTTCTCAAAATTACAATCCAGGTTGGCGAAATCATCCAAATTTTAGTTGGAAGAATGATAATGCTGCACAATTTTCACAACCACATTTCCAAAATCAACAAAATTTTCAAAATTATGCACCTTATGTTCCTCGACCTAAAAGAAATTTGGAAGATATATTGAATTCTTTCATTGCAAAACAAGAGTCTATCAATACTCAAACTGCTCAAAACATGACAGATTTGAAAGATACTCTTGCTAAATTTGCATCTGCACTTAATGTTAATGAAAAAGGTAAATTTCCTTTAAAACCTTTGCCTAATCCCAAGGATCATCATTCACAAACTGGAACTTCTGTAACTCAACCGATGGATCAGGTAAAATCTGTTATTACCCTTCGAAGTGGTAAGGTTGTGGAAAAATCCATTCTTGAACCTTGTGAAGATGATGATAAATCAACTCTAAAGGGTAAGGAAGTCGAACCCATAACTTGCGAAGATGAGGTTCAACAGACAGCGTCACCACCATTCTCTCATGCATTGAAAAATACAAAAAAATCAAATTTGAATTCTGATATATATATGATATTTTTAAACAAATAAAAGTTAATATTCCATTATTAGATGCAATAAAACAAGTACTATCATATGTCAAATTTTTGAAAGACTTGTGCACTGTGAAAAGAAAATTGAATATGAAAAAGAAAGCATTTTTAGCCGAACAAGTAAGTGCAATCATTCAAAATAATAATACTTTGAAATACAAAGACCCTGGTAGTCCTACTATTCCATGTATTACTGGAGAACGAAAGATTAAAAAATCTTTGCTTGATCTTGGAGCTAGTGTGAATTTATTTCCATATTCAGTTTAACAAGAACTCAATCTAGGCGAGTTAAAATCTACTTCGATAACACTTTTACTTGCCGATAGATCTATTAAAGTGCCAAGAGGTATGATAGAAGACGTATTGGTCCAAGTTAATAACTTTATATATCATGTCGATTTCATAGTTTTAGATACACAACATATCGAAGCATGTAATGCAATTCCTGTAATTATGGGTCGTCCATTTTTAGCAACTTCTAATGCCCTTATAAATTGCAGGAATGGAATAATGAAGTTTTCATTTGGTAACATGACCTTGGAGCTCAATGTTTTTAATCTTTGTAAGCAACCACATGACAAAGGAGATGAAAGTGAAGATGAAAATCTTATTGAAACTCTTGTGGAAGAAAAATTAGTTGATATGCTTAAAAGACATAAAAGTGCAATTGGTTGGACACTAAAAGATGTCAAGGGCATTAATCCACTAATTTGCACTCACAAAATTCACTTAGAAGAAAATACAAAAACATCTCAACAACCACGAAGGAGATTAAATCCACACATGAAAGATGTTGTGAAAACTGAAGTTTACAAACTACTTGATGTTGGGATTATCTACCCTATTTCTGATAGTAAGTTAATAAGCCCAACACAAGTAGTTCCAAAAAAATCTGGCATCATAGTGATAAAAAGTGAAAAAGGTGAATTGTTAACAAGTCGAGTCCCATCTAGTTGGCGGATGTGTATTGATTATAGAAAATTAAATGACGCCACTAGAAAAGATCATTTTCCATTTCCATTTTTGGATCAAATTTTAGAAAGAGTAGCAGGTCATCCATACTATTGTTTTCTTGGTGGATATTCAGGTTATTATAAAATTCCCATTGCACTCGAAGATCAAGAAAAAATTACATTCACATGTCTTTTTGGAACATTTGCATTCAGAAGGATGCCATTTGGTTTATGCAATGCCCCAGCAACATTTCAAAGATGTATGCTAAGTATTTTTTGCGACATGGTTGAAAATTTTTTGGAAATTTTCATGGATGATTTAACTGTCTTTGGGAAAATATTTGATAATTGTCTTGAAAATTTGGAAAAAGTTTTAAAAGATGCAAGGAAAAATATCTTATTTTAAATCGAGAAAAATGTCATTACATGATTACTTCTGAATTGTTTTGGGACATGTCGTGTCATCTCATGGAATTGAAGTTGATAAAGCAAAAGTTGATGTCATTGCAAATTTACCCTCTCAAAAAACCATTAAAGAAATTCGTTCATTTTTGGGGCATGCTGGATTTTATAAGAGGTTTATAAAAGACTTTTTTTTAATCTCTAAACACATTTGTAACCTCTTAACAAAAGACACTGCATTTGAGTAGACTCAAGAATGTCAAAATTCTTTTGATAAAATTATTCGACATTTAACATCAGCTCCTATCATGCAACCTCCTGATTGGTCTTTACCATTTGAAATCATGTGCGATGCGAGTGATTATGCAGTCGGTGCAGTACTGGGTCAAAGAAGAAATGGTAAGCCTTATCTGATATATTATGCAAGTTGAATTTTAAACAATGCTCAAATGAATTACTCCACAACTGACAAAAAAACTACTTGCTGTAATATTTGCATTCGATAAATTTCGTTCTTATTTGATTAGATCAACGGCTATTGTTTTTACTGATCATTCTGCTATTAGATATTTGTTGACCAAACAGGATGCAAAGCCACGACTGATACGATGGATTTTGTTGCTCCAAGAATTTGACATTGTGATCAAAGATAAGAAAGGAGCCGAGAATGTCGTAGCCGATCATTTATCGAGACTAGTAACAGGATCATCTTGTGAAATGACACCAATTAACGATAATTTTCCTGATGAACATCTATTTTCAATGACTACTACACCATGGTTTGCTAACATAGAAATTTTCTTGTGACAGGAAAAATGCCACCGCAATGGAGTTCCCAAGATAAAAGAAATTTTTTGAATGAGGTAAAAAATTTTATTTGGATGATCTGTATCTGTTCAATTATTGTCCATATCAAATTTTTCGACAGTGCATACCCGACAATGAGGTAAGTAGTGTCATTAAATTTTGTCATTCAGAAGCATGCGGAGGACATTTTTCTTCAAAGAAAACGGCTGCAAAAATCTTGCAGTGTGGATTTTATTGGCCCACTTTGTTTAAAGACTCCCACGAAATCTGCAAGATCTGTGAAAATGGCCAAAAATTGGGTGCGATTTCAAAAAGAAACATGATGGTTTTGAATCCTATCGTTGAAATTGAAATCTTTGACTGTTGGGGAATTGATTTTATGGGATCTTTTCCACCGTCGTTTTGATACTTGTATATTTTAGTTGCAATTGATTATGTTTCCTAATGGATAGAGGCAATTCCATGTCGAACAAATGATCATAAAATCGTCATCAAATTTTTAAAAGAAAATATTTTTAGTAGATTTGGAATTCCTCGAGCCATGATAAGTGATGGGGGAACTCACTTTGTTAATAAACCATTTGCTTCATTAATGAAAAAATATGGTATTACTCATAAAGTAACTACTCCTATCATCCTCAAAAAAATGGACAAGTTGAATTAGCTAATAGGGAGATGAAGCAAATTTTGGAAAAAGCTGTTAACTCAAATAGAAAAGAATGGTCTCTGAGACTTAATGATGCATTTTGGGCATATCGAACAGCTTTTAAAACATCATTGAATATGTCTCACTATAGGTTGGTTTATGGAAACATTGTCATTTTCCTGTGGAATTGGAACATAAAGCTTATTGGGCGATCAAAACTTTAAATTGAAGCATGGATGATGCCAAAAAAATTGCGTAAATTGCAACTTAATGAACTTGATGAACTCATAAATGACGCGTATGAGAATTCAGTGATTTATAAAGCAAAATCAAATCATTTCATGATAAAACAATTCTTAGAAAATCTTTTGAGATTGGTAAAAAAGTTTTGCTTTATAATTCTCGACTTCACATATTCCTTGGAAAATTACGATCAAGATGGACATGCCCATATGTTGTAAAGCATGTGTATACTTATGGAGCTGTTGATATTGAAAATCCTAAAAATGGTGATATTTTTAAAGTAAATGGACAAAGACTTAAACCATTTTTAGAAAATGAAATCTTTCAAGAAGAGTTTATTTCTCTTTTTGATCCTTGATTTTTATTTTTATTTTTCCGTTGCATTTAAATTTTTTTGTTTTTATTTCAGGTTTTCTTAATCTTTTTATTTTCCCGGTTAAATGGCGGATAACGGTACTCCGTGACTTTCATAGTCGGTTAAATCAATTTCCCACAATTGCTGATACAAAAATAAAAAAAAAATCATTTTTTTTCTTTTCAAAATGGATGAAATTCTCTCAAAAATTTGTAAATATTTTCCCTCTATTTCTGAAAATGTTCTAAGAAATATTTATGCAGAAAGGTGTGAAAGATTGAGATTGCTAATGCAAAAATAAATTCTAGAAGATATTCGTCTTGTAATAGAAGCTAAGGTCCGATTAGGAGGAGAAGTTTCATAATCATTGCTCATTCGGTATTTGCCTAGATTAGGAAAAAACTCTTATGCGAAAAAACGAAGGCCCAAATGTTTAGGGGTTTGTCATAAGTGTGCAAGATGGACTTGTGACAAACGATGTAGATCTTTGGGATGTGTTTCCAATATCAGAGAAGATAAAATTGGTTTCATTAAGAATGGACTGAGTAAGGAGTCTTTAGATATTGACTCTTGAGACGTATTCTAGTGGACATGTGCATATTGAACTACTCCGTTTATGGAAACAATTCCAAGATGAGCGTCATAGTCTTGCGAATCCGACTAAAAAAGACCAAGTTTGCCAATTTATAATAAAATTGGATGGGAAACATATCCTCGAATCATAGAAGGCGTTGAAGCCGTTTCTATACGTAAAACCAGAGGAAAATTGTGAGCCACAATCACACTACTGTTTATATGCATGTCTGTCATTATTGTTTTTACTATTTATTCTGTTTATAGCTGTGACCCATAGTTTTGTCATGATAACATATTACCCCTATAAAATCTCACATCTTTCTCTCTATTTTTGCAGACAAAAAAAAAGTAAAAACATGGCTGGATCCTCTGCACAAACATTGAAAAATATTTGTGTATTTTGTGGGTCGAGTCCTGGAGAAAATGAAGTGTTTGTAGAAGCAGCGAATAATATTGGAAAGATATTGGCTGAGAGAAAAATTCACTTGGTATATGGGATAGGTAATATGGGTTAATGAGATCTGTTTCAACATCTGCTCATCTTGGAGGTAGTCGGGTTTTGGGTATTATTCCTACAGCTTTAGCTGAAGGAAATATTACAGGTGTTACGATTGGGGAGGAATTAAAAGTTTCTTCTATGTATGAAAGAATCACTCAAATGATTGAAAATTCTGATGCTTTTATCGCACTACCAGGTGTTTTGGTACATTAGAAGAAATTTTTCACACTGTTTCTTGGGCACAACTTAATATCCATAATAAACCTGTGGGCTTCTTGAATATCAGTTTGTTGACATTTCTTGATAAAGCTGTGGAACAGAATTTCATTTCAGAAAATTCACGACGGATGCTCATCTTTGCTTCAACTGCCGACCAATTAATTGATGATTTGGAAGCTTTTGCTCATTAGCCTGATCCGATGATAACAAAGATCAATTGATCGCAATCAAGCAGTAAAAAAAGGAAGTTGGATCATTGATTCAAAAGTCGTGGATTGGTTTGCGTTTTTTTCAGTTTGTTATCTTCAATAAAATTCCAGGTGATATCTCTTTCATTATGTACTCTTTATTAATAGTTATTTTGACATTAGGGACAATGTCATATTCTGATTGGGGGGAGAACAAACTTATAAAAAAAATTAAAATATATATATATATATTATTTTAAAATAAAATCATGTTTATTGTTTGTATCTTAGTATTTTTTGCAAAAATGTCATACATTACATGTTTGAAAGATTTATATTAGAACATACATTAATCTTTTTAAGAATTTTTAAATTTTTATTTGTAAAAAAATTCAATTTTAATATTCTGATCAATATAAAAATATGATTTATGAAATCTTTTTGAGTGATTAACCATTGTGATAAAATCATGTATTAAAAAATATGGCCCAAGATATACCTTATAAGAGTGCCTAAAATTTTAAACTCACACATATTTTGTGAGTGAGTGGAGAGGACTGAGAAAACAGCTTTCGAGCCTTTATTGATAATGGGAGAGACTATCTATTATTTAGATCTCGAGTTCTTATTCTGAAAAAAATAAAAGAAAAATACAAAAAGAAAGATATTGAAGATCTATGTAATATTTAAGTTATATGCTATGACCCATATATATCTCATTAAAAAAAGAAAGAAAGAGAGAAATTTATTGTACAAATAAAATAAATATGTGGTCAAGAAGCATAAACTTAGTCTGATTCCATGATGTTATAAAAAAAATATATTTCAGGAAAAAATATATAATAAGAACAACTATATTTTGAATCAATGGACTTTCTATCTTTTGATAAGTTTGGCTAGTTTGTCTGTCTGCATTCTGTAAACCATTTTTCTGAGCATTTATCTGTATTCCAACTCCATGAGAGAAATCGTTGCCATAAATTGAAACATTTATTAACCTGTGAGGATATAGAGTTGAGACTCTTACTAAGAATTTCTGAAGGCCGTGTACATTTAACTATTCTTAATTAAATGTTTTATAATATAAATATATATATTTTGTTTTATTAAATGTTTAAATATTATATGTTTTATAATAAATTGTATAAAATATAAGTTGTTGTGTAATTATATGTTTTTACTATTTTTTACAGGTTCGATAAAACAAGAATAAACTTGGCGTTGCAAATGGGATTAAGATGATTATTAGACCTGTAGAAAGTTGATGTTAATATCTACAATATTGGTGGCAAGCATAAGATAAAAATCTTTTCACAAGTGGGATCAAATTAAGCAACAACTAAAGTTACCAAAGGAGTGGCAGTTTTACCATGCTCTAGTATTTTGACCATATTACTTGGTCAAATGGTGTGGAAAAGAAAATTCGGATGGCAAGATTTTCAAAAGTGATGTGCATTAAAATATAATTTCTTGGAACACCAATGAAGAATTATGTGTAAAAAATAATATTTTATTTGTGGTTGTCTCCCCAAATTTGGCTATAAATATGGGTTCATTGTAATGAATTGAGATATCCCTCATTCTATGAACAAACCTTTGAGTTCATAATATTTATCTCTATATTTTTCCTTTATTTCTTCATTTAAATATAATTAGCATGTTAATTTCATATTCAAAGTTTTACACTTTGAATAATGAATAGCTAACTTCCTAAAGTTGAGATGAAAAGGTGAAACTCTTGGCATGATAATAAGATTACTAAAAGGTAATAATCTATGTTTTATATTAATTAATCATTATTTATTGTTTATGTTATATTTATTTCTTTAAGCATTTTTATACCCTACTTATAAGTGGGAGTTTTGATTTATTGTTGCTATATGTTACACTAAATTCTTGGAACCATTTAAATGTTAGTTTGGTATTACCAACCATTTAAAGTGGATGCCTTGATTTATTATATATGAATATATTATAATATTAAATTACTTGGAACCATTTAAATGTTTGTTTGGTTTTACCAACCATTTAAAGTGGGAACCTTGATTTACTATATATAAATATATCATAATAATAATATCTTGGTACCATTTAAATGTTAGTTTGATTTTACCAATCATTTAAAGTGGGAACCTTAATTTAGTGTTTAAAAATATTTATATAGCACAATAAATACTTGATAACATTTATAAGTTTTGGTATATATTATATACTTATAAGATAATAATATATAACATAATATAAATATGATTATTTAATATATTGGAACCATTTTATTAAGTGGATTTCAATAATGTTCGTTAATGTTAATTTTATTAAAATACCAAGAGTGGATCCTTTAATCTCAACTACTTAAATTAAAATTTGAACAATTAAAAATTACCAATTAAAGATTCAAACAACTAAAAGAAAAAATAAATAAAAAGACATTGTAGTGGACTTGTAATTAACTTAGCTTCCTCGTCGATACGATATTCGAACTCATCGAATTATACTATTTGTGGACAACCTGCTCTTGGGAGTGCAACAATCAAAGTCGCAACACTAGCATCTTGTGAGATTATTGAAGTGAGTAGAGAACAAGGTCATTGTTGGTTGAAGGAGTTAAGGTAAGCTTGTGGTATAGTTTATTCTTGGTTTTTGGTGTTGGGAGAAATTATGGATTATTGAGTGTGTTGGTTTTATAGGTTTTGTGGTTTACGTTTGTTATTATTGAGATGTTGATGGTTCATTATATGGTTTATTGTTGTAGGAAGCGTACCGAGAGAATAGAATCAAGTGATCCAAGTATAGTAAGTTGAATTCATTTCCTTGTGCTCACATGATAATATATGTATTGTGTTTCAATGGTTTTAACATGTTATTCCCTTCCATTTGATTCATGCTATGTATTAATACACTTTGTTGTATATTAGAGGCATTTTATGTCTCAATTATGTCAAAGGGAATACAAAAGAAAAGAGTATGGAAAGTGTTTGGTTTAATGCTATAAGAGAGTACAAATGATTTATTGGATTGATAGATACATAGTCAGAGATTGCATGCAATTAGTTGATCAACGACCATAGGCTTATATCCCAACAGAGTATCGATTTATATCGATGAGATATAGGTACAGAGACAGAGATATTATTTAGATATCAATACATCAGAGAAAAGAGAAATACCATTGTTATTGCTATTCATGCTATAATATTTATGTTTCGGAGTTGATGGTATTTAATGTTTTCAAATTCATGTTTTTCAGAGTATGCTATGTATTCATTGCTATGTAAGAGTTCCACTTGCTGAGTTTTATACTCATTTCAGTTATTTCATGTGATGGAGATAAGAGTGACGAGCCGGGACGTTGATTGGAGCTGGGGTCATATGCATACCAGAGATGGAAGGAAGAAGATATTTTGCTAGTATTTTTGGACATGATCACAAAAATGATATTTTGTATTTTGTTGCATCATGTATATACTTTTGATTATATATTGAAATGTAGTTTAAAGCCTTATTTCTTTTAAGAAAATTTTAAATGCCGCTGCTATTTTATTAAAACCGGTCAAAGGGCATTACAGCGGACTTGCCAGTGGTGTGTGAGTTTGCTGATGTCTTTCCAGATGAGATTCATGTTTTGCCTCCAATTCGAGAGATAGACTTCATCATTGAGTTGATGCCAGGTGTAGTTCTGATATCGAGGGCTCCGTACAGAATGGCACCGATTGAGTTGAAAGAATTAAAAGAACAGTTGGAGGATTTACTGGCCAAGGGGTATATCAGACCGAGTGCGTCTCATTGGGGTGCTCCCGTATTGTTTGTGAAGAAGAAAGATGGTTCGATGAGGCATTGTATCGACTACCAGCAACTGAACAAAGCAACGGTAAAGAATAAATATCCCTTGCCTCACATTGATGATTTGTTTGATCAGTTGCAGGGTTCATCTATATATTCCAAGATCGATCTGAGATCTGGATACCATCAGCCGAGAGTCAGGGATTCTGATATCTTGAAGACAGTATTTAGAACCAGGTATGGACATTATGAATTTATTGTCATGCCGTTCGGTTTGACTAATGCTCCAGTTGTGTTTATGGGTCTGATGAACCGTATATTCCAGAGGTATTTTGACGATTTTTTTATTATATTCATTGATGAAATATTGATTTATTCGAAGAATATGATTTAGCGAGCATTTAAGAACTGTGTTGCGAATTCTGAGGGCTGAGAAGTTATATGCTAAACTGTCGAAATGCGAGTTTTGGTTGAGACAGTTGTATTTCTGGGGCATATTATATCCGGAGACGGTATATCAGTTGATCCAAGTAAGGTTGAGGCAGTGATTTCTTGGCCGAGACCGACATCAATGCTCGAAATTCGCAATTTTATGGGTTTGACAGGATATTATCGTCGATTTATTAAAGATTTATCGAGTATTGCCAAGCCTATTACTCAGTTGACTCAAAAAAATGCTCCATTTGTTTGGTCTGAAGACTGTGAGACCAGCTTTCTTGAATTGAAGAAAAGACTGACCAGTGCACCGATACTTACTATCCCATAAGGTACGGGTGATTTTGTAGTTTATTGTGATGCTTCTCACCGAGGATTGGGTTGTGTTTTGATGCAGCGAGGACATGTTATTGCTTATGCCTCAAGACAGCTGAAGCCCCATGAATCTCGTTATCCAATTCATGATCTTGAATTGGCAGCCATCGTCTTTGCATTAAAGATATGGCGACATTACCTTTATGGTGAAAAGATTGAGATATATTCTGATCACAAGAGCTTGAAATATCTGTTTTCACAATCAAAGTTGAATATGAGGCAACAAAGATGGTTTGATTTACTAAAGGATTTCGATTGTGAAATCAAGTATTATCCAGGGAAGTCCAATGCAGCAGCTGATGCACTGAGTCGAAAGGTATGTTCCTTATCCTTATCGACGATTGGTGTTTCGAATTTAATAAAGATTGCTGTTTGTCTGGATTAGCCTTTGAAATAGATTGTCAGCCTCTGAAATTGTGTGCTATTCGAGCTGAACCAGAACTGATATTCAGAATCAAGGAGGCACAGAAAATTTATCAGAATGTGCAGAATTAGATTGTTATGGTCAGAGCTGGACATCAATCGGAGTATCAGGTTTGTGACGGTGTTTTGTATGTAAATAATCGTATTGTTGTGCCGAACATTTTAGATTTGAGATAGCGGATACTAGCAGAAGCGCACAGTAGTAGTTTTAGCATTCATCCTGGTGGCAGGAAAATGTATAATGATTTGAAGACACAGTATTGGTGGAAACAAATGAAATCTGATTTTACTGAATTTGTAGCCAAGTGTCTGAATTGCTAACAGGTTAAGGTTGAAAGAAAGAAAGAAACCAGGAGGATTGTTACAGAGTTTGTCCATTCCTGAATGGAAATGGGATCACATTTCCATGGATTTTGTGACGCAGTTACCACGTTCCTCCAGAGGTTGTGATGCGATTTGGGTTTTGATTGACAGATTGGCCAAATCTAGATGTTTTATTCCATACAAAATGACGTACAGATATGACCAGATGGCCGATATTTATGCTAGAGAGGTGGTCAGATTGCACGGAGTGCCGAAGTCAATTGTTTCAGACCGTGATCATCTGTTTACTTCGCACTTCTGGCAGAGTTTGCAGCAAGCTCTCGGTACGAAATTACATCGGAGTACCGCATATCATCCACAGACTGACGGACAGTCAGAGCAGACGATTCAAACACTGGAGGATATGCTGAGAGCTGTAGTGCTTGACTTTAGCACTACTTGGCAAGATATATTGCCGCTTTGTGAGTTTTCGTACAACAACGGCTGTCAGACGAGTATTGAGATGGTACCATTTGAAAAGTTTTATGGAAATAAATGTCGATCCCGGAGGTTTATTTCAGAGCTTATCTATTCCTGAATGGAAATAGGATCACATTTCCATGGATTTTTTTACGAAGTTACCACGATCATCTCGGGGCTGTGATGCGATTTGGGTTGTGATTGACAGATTAACCAAATCAGCATGCTTTATTCTGTACAGAATGACGTACAGATTTGATCAGATGGCAGAAATCTATGTCCGAGAGGTAGTTCGATTACATGGTGTGCCGAAGTCTATCGTATCAGATCGTGATCCACGATTCACTTCACACTTTTGGCATAGTCTGCAGCAGGCTCTAGGTACAACATTGCATCTGAGTACTGCTTGCCATCCCCAGACAGATGGACAGTCAGAGCGGACTATCTAAACATTAGAGGATATGCTGAGAGCTGTAGTGCTAGATTTTTGCACTAGTTGGCAAGATTCACTACCTCATTGTGAATTCTCATACAACAACAGTTATCAGACGAGCATCGAGATGGCACCGTTTGAAGCATTATATGGCAAGAAGTGCAGATATACTCTGTATTGGGATGATATATCTGAAGTACCAGAACTTGGACCTGATATGATTCGTGAAATTACTGAGAAAATAAGACTGATCCAGAAAAGAATGAAGACAACACAGGATAGACAAGCGAAGTATGCGAACATTAGACGTAGACCGTTAGTGTTTGAACAGGGAGACAGAGTGTTCTTGAAGATTTTTCCATTTAAAGGCGTTGTCAGATTTGGTAAATGTGGAAAGTTGTCTCCTAGATACATCGGTCCATAAGAGATTCTTGAGAAGATTGGCGATCGTGCCTATCGACTCACCATTCCTCCTTCTTTATCCGGGATACATGATGTCTTCCATGTATCGATGCTGCGTAGATATATGCCTGATGCTTCTCATGTCATTCAGCCTGAGGAAGCCGAGCTTGACGACACGTTAAGTCATATTTAACATCCAACTCAGATTCTGGATCGGAAAGAAAAACAGCTTAGAACAAAGACTATTCCGCTAGTGAAAGTCCAGTGGAATCGTCATGGCATTGAAAAAGCAACTTGGGAGACAGAATCAGAAATGAGACAGAGATATCCAGAGTTATTTCCATGACGTGAGTATTTATTCAGCTTTGATTATATTGCTTCTTTTACATATTTTGATTGATTTCTTGCGAGTTCGAGGACTAACTCATATCCAAGACGGGGAGAAATGTAATGCCCGAGATTTTAGTTTGATACTCTTGAGTTATCTTGTATTATGAATAAGAGAATGGAGGAACAGACATGGAGAAGCGACGTTGCAAGTTGAGTTTAGTGGCAAAGAGACACCGCAACCGCGCCAGAAACATGATCGCACCCGCGATGTTGGTACAGTAGAGTCAGCGCACCTGCATATATATATATATATATATATATATATATATATATATATATATATATATATATATATATATATATGCACCTCTTCACTTTGCAGCCTGAATCACCGAGAACAACATTCAGAAATCCTCAAAGTTTTATTATAGCTTAGATTTTGAGGTGTGAAAGATCTAGCCGTCCGATTATTGATCCGAGTTGAGATTCTTACTCCTCTCTACAAGAGCTTCGAAAAGGTATATATATTTATTGCTTTCCAGCATGTTATGATATCTATGTGTGGGAGAATAACTTATATGCTTGATAATATATGTTGTGGAGATGATGGGGCACCTATAATTCAATGTTGATTTGGGAAAGAATTACTCGAATCAGATTCGGTTTGAGTTTCCCAAAACCACATACTTGTTATGTTTGTACTCTATGTTGATTTATGTACTTGTACTGAGATAGGAGAGTCATTGGCAGATATGCCAAGTTTCTAGACGTTCGGTGGTATCGAGGCATAGGAGAAGATCGACTCCGATTGTAGATATTCGATACAGACAGGGCCTAAGTCTAGGAACAAGACGTACCGCCACCCCGATCGGGAGAGTAGGTGGGAGACTTGTTACGTCTTATTCACACCGGGATCCCTAGACTTAGATACGAGTCGAGTCAAAGATATGAGTTTGAATTAAGTTGCTTGCCTTATATTGATTACGTTTCATAGACTATGGGACGTATTGTTATTGATTATGTTCATGGTAGTATGTTCATGATTTATATTGTGTATATGCATGTGTACATGTAAAATACTGGGATTTGTTCTCACCGGAGTTTCCGGCTATTGTTGTGTCTGTATGTGTGCATGACAACAGGTGTGACAGGATCAGGGTTGAGACAAAGATGAGAGACCGAGATAGCGTGGAGATTACGGGCTGAGGAGAAGAACTAGTGGTTTATTACTAGACATGTACTGAAATTCTAAACACTAGTAGAATACATGTAATCGGAAAAGTGAATGATATTTTGAATTAAATAATATGACAGTATTTTGTATGGTGTATATTTTATGATTTATATACAATTTTTTTTTTATATTAAAAGCAAAATTTTGACCCACATTTTCTAGCAAAGATCCAATTAATCCCAAAGACAATTGAGTTAGAGCCCGGGTCCCCACAAACATAGTCCATATAATCGAGTTTAGAGCATTAGCAGCACATGTACAAAAATTTCGTGGGTTTTCTCATGCCGTGGCTACACGGACCGGTACACGGACCCTGACACGGTGTTCGTGCCTTTGTTTTCTTTGAAGTGCCTTTTTACAGAGTCTACACGGACCCTTAGACAGACCTTGACATGAGGTCCGTGTCCTTCTTCTCTGCACGACATATTTTACAGTACCTACACGGACTCGGAGCCGGACCTGGACACGGGGTTCGTGTACCACCTGTTTTGGGAAAAATGTATTGTGTTCTTTGGAGTTTCATGTCATGGCTTAGTACGATGATTAAATGAGGTCAAGTCCCGAGTGTTTTAGTATGTCTTATGTTATTTACTGAATTCGATGGTGAGCACGAGTACCTACTTCAAGTTATGCAAGTTAAGTATTTAAATTCATGTTAGTATGTTGCAGCAGCGGCCCCAAATGAGATCCAACGAATCTCTCAACGCCAAGTAAGTATGTTTGACATGCAAAATAAAGTATTTCAAGTTTTTGAGATATGCTAAATGTCTTGTGACTAATTATGTATGTGATTGGAAAGCGGTAAAGCATGACCGGGGATCAATCCACCCCGTTAAATCATGAACAAGTTTAGTTCAGGATTGGAAAGCGTTAAAGCATGAACGGGGACCAATCCACCTGTTAAAACATGAACGAGGATCTCATGTATGTGGCAGTGGATTTTTCCCTGTTAACCCAATACTGTGGTTTAGTCTGATAAGGCGATTTTGTTATGGGTCACTTGCTTTGAAACATGCCTCTACGCAAAAATTATGAATTTTATGTATGTTCAAGTATGTACAAGTATGGAAGCATGCTAAAAAACGTTTCCACGTTATGGCACGTCTATGTTATGTATGTATGTTCAAGTTTAGTGCAAGTTCAAGTTTCAAGTATGTATGCTCTATTTTAAAGTCGCATGTGATTTTATTACGTATTATTCGCTACTACCAGTTTATACGTGTTGAGTGTTTAGACTTACTAGACTTGATCGATGAAGGTGAGGATGTTTTCGAGGAGACAAGGGGTGGGGACCAAGGAGCAAGCTTGGACTGAGTAGGATGCTAAACCCGAGGACCGCCCAAGTTTTAAGCTTTTATGAAAGTGTTCAAATACTTTTGTCAAACATTATTTTAAGATCATTTGTTGCAACACCTTTTGAGACGTACAATTTATTTTATCGAATTTTGAAGGTTCACGAATTATTTAAGAAATTTTTTAATTTTTCGGTAAATTTCAAGTTGTAAAAAGTACGGTACGTTACAGTTGGTATCAGAGCAGTGTTCTTGTAAAGGGTTATGCCTAGTGCCAGTTACAAGAAACTCACGAAGTCATACCTCAAGTCTGTAAGTTTTAAAGTTTTGAATTATGTTACGTAGTAAGAATTGAGTCATGATTTCAGCATGTTCACATTTTTAGTTCAAAGTACGTGCATCTTATGACACTATTATTATGTTCTTGCATGTGGGATTTACGTGTTGGGTAAATTATTGGAACAGTATGCCTCCTAGACTGATTGATTAACCGGGAAGCAAGAGAGGAGGGCAGAGAGGCCCGAGAGGAGGGGAGAGAAGCTCCTCCTCCTCCACCTCCAGACATGCAGGCGCAGATGCTCGCAGGTATGACACAATTCTTTGCACAGTTTGCGGGGAACTAGGCTACAAAATACAGTGGCAAGGCCCAGACCAGAGGCGGTTTACTAAAGGTTCAGGAGAATGAACCCAAAGGAGTTTTCGGGGACCATTGACCTGATGATAGTGGAGGGATGGATTAAGTCCATCGAGGTAATCTTCAATTTTATGGAACTGAAAGATGCAGATAGAGTTAAGTGTGCCACATTACTTCTGGAAGGAGACGCCAGACTGTGGTGGGAAAGTGCATTAGTGTCAGTTAACTTGCAAACACTGAAGTGGAATGGATTTAAGGAGGTCTTTTACTCCAATTACTTCACTGAGGAAGTACGGTCCAGCCTAACCAGGGAGTTCATGACGTTGCGTTAGAGGGATAGCAGTGTTGCAGAGTTTGTGAGGAAGTTTGATAGGGTGTGTCACTTTGTGCCCCTGATAGCTAATGACGCCCAGGAGAAGCTGAGGCATTTCTTGGATGGGTTGCGGGCGATCTTGCGCCGTGATGTGAGAGTAGCTGGTCCTATTACCTATGCAGTTGCCGTGTCCAGGGCTTTGGCGGCAGAGCAGGATCAAAGGGATATTGAGGCCGACAGACAGGGCAAGAGACCCTATCAGGCTCCATAGCAATAGCAACAACACCTCAGTTTAAGAGGCCGTTCCAGGGGCAG
The DNA here is from genome assembly GCF_022965805.1 of Primulina eburnea. Classification (NCBI taxonomy): domain Eukaryota; kingdom Viridiplantae; phylum Streptophyta; class Magnoliopsida; order Lamiales; family Gesneriaceae; genus Primulina; species Primulina eburnea. The sequence continues at coordinate 18,113,724 of NC_133112.1, read as the reverse complement.
CCAGGGAAGAAGCCATATCAGGGACCGCCAAAGGGCAAGGGTCCTATGCCACAGCAGAAGGCACATAGAGGCCGGGTGATCACCCGGTGTGCTCAAAGTGCAACCGCCAGCACCCTGGGACATGTTTATACGGGTCAGGCAAGTGTTTCAAATGCGGGGCAAGTGACCACATGTTGAAGGAGTGCCCCCCAGTGGAGGCAGCCGACTCAGGGCAGAGTGTTCGCCATGCATGCACAGGAGGCGAACCAAGACACGACGCTGTTGATTGAAAATATTTTCATAAAGAGATTATCCACGAAGGCCCTGATAGACTCAGGAACTAGTCACTCCTTTATCTCAGAAATGTTCGCTTATCATCTAGACGTCAAGTCTATTGGACTCGACGTGAGATATTCAGTGAGTCCCATCAGTGGAAGAATTGTTAGCTACCAGCGTGGTCAGAGATATTAATTATAAAGGCCCGAAAATTCGTGTTTGAAAATTTGCGGGAAATTTAAAATTTTTCTTTTAAAATAAATGGAGTGCTTCATTCATACCAAAAATTGAAAAGATGTTTAACGTTCAAAATAGCAGCGGAAGATATTATTACTTGCCAAAATAACAAGTTAAAGTGTTCAATAACTGATAAAATATTTGAGCATCAAAAATAAAATGGCAAGTGCTGAAACTAAGGTCCTCAGGTGCCACTACTGCCGACCCAAGCTAGCTCACTGGTTCTCGCCCTCGATCCCGACATCATCAGTACCTACAACAATCAAGTCTAGTGAGTCTAAAGACTCAACATGCATATATCGTACATAACAAGTAAATAATATAGTAAAATTTGCATGGGATAAAAATATCATGTCATGAGGCATACGTGAAAATAACTTGTCATGAGCAATTATAATACGTGCATAACTGAACTGAAAAATCATAGTAAAAATGTTTGCTCCTTGGAGCCCTGTACTGAAATAGCTTGTAATAATTTTATGGTGACATTATGGTCTACGCAAGTGGTCTCTGAACTGAACTGAGCTGAGCTGACCGATACTGGGGACCGGACCAATACTGGGGATCGGATTTACGTCTTATCAGACTACTGCCACAGTAATAGGTGAAACAACTGAACTAACCGATAACTGGTGACCGGACCGATACTGGGGACCGGATTTAATACTGATAGTAAAGTGACCACAAGTAATATCGCATAAATCTCAAAATTTGTATTTTATGCACGTAATATAATGAAATAACTGAATTAAATATCATGTACCCATTTACTGATTGGATTGGATTGATCCCAGGCTCGCTGCAACCTAAATATACCATGAAAAAAATGCAATAGATTTATGGGACCAAACTATGCAATAACCTTCAAAAATGTGAAATTACGCCTGCCGACTTCGTATTTAATCATGACTCCAAACCAACCCGAACCAACACTGAACCATCATGTAGTCATGATTAAAATACACCTAAAATGATAAAATAATGCTCCTAAAATGGTGAGGGCCGAAATCTAGGTGAATGGAGGCCAAAACATGAAACGCTCTTTCGAGAGTCAATTTGGCACATCGCACCGTAAATTCTCGTACGACCTCAAAAATGATCCGAATGACAAAAGGTCAAAAACATGACCTTCCCAACTCAATGGGGCACTGTCCAGTCCAAGTCCATAGGTTAAGAGCCAACCGAGAACTCGAACGAGCCACCGAACCGATGCAGCAAGCTGCTGTCTAGAAATTCCAGCAGCTGCGCTTGGGTTGCTTGTGTCGTTTGCGAGGCTAATGGTCATTGGGGCTTGAACCACTGACCAGAACCTCTTACCAACATCCTAAGGAATGATTTGAACCATGGCTATGGGCCCTAGACCAGCCACAATTCGCACCATTCAGCAAACACCAGAAAAACTCCAACCGAGAACACCTTGCATGCGTTTGTGGTTTTGTGCTTCGCTTGCTGTCTCGTCTCGTTCCAGTGGCCATTTGATTGACCATGGCACGAACTAGACATCTTGGGGTATGGTATGAACCGTGGCTAAGGGCCATAGGCCAACCAGGATCCACACCAAACAACCAAAACCGAACCATACATGCTGTAAAATGAGAGGGGCGAAAGTTGGGGGGGGAGGGGGCGCTGTTCTTGAGTTTTATGTAAAAACCGATTAACCATGGACCAAATATGCAAAGATGTCTAACAGATCTAAACAACAGATGGAACATAAATCATCCTTAGAACTTGGTATTAGGTAACCTATCCGATATGGTAAAAACCAAAAACTAGATGTTAATTTTATTTATACATTCTGCTTTTTATCGCAATTAGAACCAAAAAAAATTGAAGAAGCTCTAGCTGATCCTAGTTGGGTCATTTCTATGCAAGAAGAGCTAAATCAGTTTACCCATAACAATGTCTGGATGTTAGTTCCAAGAAATCTTTCAAAATCTATACAATGAGAACGGTTGATAAAAATCAGTTTACCCATAAATTCGTATGAGACCTTATCAAAGTTCTTAATTGATCGTGATTTTACAATGGAACGGTTGATAAAATACTGTTCAAATTTATAAAGAAAGATAATTCATTACTTGTTCAAATTTATGTTGATATTATATTTGGGTCAACTAACACTAAACTATGTGATAAATTTGCTAAGTTGATGCATGATAAGTTCAAGATGAGCATAATGGGTGAAATGACATTCTTACTATGTTTGCAAGTAAAGCAACTGAAAACTGATAGTTATATCAATCAGACCAAATATACAAAGGAACTGCTAAAGAAATTTCTTACACTCCCATGAGTTCATCAGTTAAATTTCAGTTGAAATGACACTCTACAGAGGTTTGATAGGTTTTTTATTATACCTAATTGCTACCCGTCCTGATATCATGTTTGATGTTTGTTGATGTGCTAAATTATAGGCTAATCATAAACAATCACATTTCTTACTGCTAAACACATATTGAAATATTTGAAAGGCAGAAAAAATGTGGGCTTATGGTACGCTAAGAATTCAACTTTCAATTTAGTAGGATATTCATATTCAGATTATGCAGGATGTAAGCTTGATCAAAAAAGAACAAGTGGATCATGTCAGTTTCTAGGAGATAGACTCATCTTATGGTTTAGCAAAAAACAAACATCCATTGCTACTTCCACAACTGAAGCTGAATATTTTGCTGCTAGAAGTTGTTGTGCTCAACTGCTCTGGATCTAGCAACAACTGAAAGATTATGAAGTGATAGCTGAAGAGTCACCAATCTTCTGTGACAACACCAGCTTCATTGCGATTACACATAATCCAGTTCTTCATTCAAGAACCAAGTACATTGATGTCGGACATCACTTCATCAGAGATCATGCTCTCAAGAAGGACACCAGGCTGGAATATATCTCACTTGAACAACAAGCAGCATACATCTTCACTAAGTCACTACTTGAGACTAAGTTTTTTTACTTCAGAAATAATTTAGGGCTTATTGATTTTTCTTGTTGATTAATTTAGAGGGAACGTCAAATTTCAGGAGGTTAACTGATAAGACAAATATTAGTTATTATGAATTGAACTGAATCAGTTACAAACTGATCAGCCAACAATTAAAATAACTGATCTTATCACATAAGTTGATTAACTCTATTTAATTAAGTTCTATAATACAAAACGTGACTAATCACAGTTGATAATTTAAATTTATGCAAACTTTTGAATTTCAAACGTTTTATTTCTGTTTTTGTACAACTTCTCAAATTCAATTTATAAAAATACACTGGAAAAGTTACGGTCAAATTGTAACGGACTTTCACATTTTAAAAATTTGAAAAGTCACGAGACATATTTAGCAACCGCCCTTTCTCATATTTGTTCTCACACTTTTCAATTTCTCTAAGTCTCGAATTCTTCAGAACAAATCACCTGCACTTTATTTTCTCTCTTTGCAGAGCAAATCCAAGATTCAAATGGTAGCACGAACCCCATATTTCTTGTTGAACCCAGTCGCAATAGATTTTTAAACGATTTTCTCATATTCCATTGAATCTATTTAGAATGTTTTTGGGAAGATTGAAGCTTCTAGACTTCGTCAATTCCTAGGGCTAGCTACTCAGGAACTCTACTATCCAGAGATTCTATTTATTATTAAGTCTAGCTCAGTCACCATTGATGGAAAGATTCAGATGACAGTCAATAATCACTCGATGATTATTGATGAAGCTTATTTCAGCAACATCTTCCAACTACCAGCTGAAGGAATTTCAAGGTTTTCTGAAGTAGCAAGTACTAATTTTGAAGAGATTCAGCTACTTCTCTCTGCCACTGGGAAGTCAATCAAAGTGTATGATGCCAAGCGAAAACTGAAGCCATAATATCAGCTGCTGGCCGAAATTGATGCAAAAGGCATTTTAGCCAAGGCCGGTTCCTTCGCTGCGTTAACACTGGAAAAGTTTCAAGTAATGACCGTCATTATGAAACGAGTCAAAGTCAACCTGTCATCAATCCTATTAAACATTTCGAAAATTTACTTGGAGTTTGCTCCTCAACTATGCAAACTGATTGAGGATCCAAGAGTTCCTCTGTCATCATCCTCTACATCCACCAAGTTCAAAGTCAACAATTTTCAGAACACTCAATCCAAAAAGATTGGTGTTGAGGAAGCGGCTGTTAAATCAAAGAAAGCTGTCAAGGCAAAAATAGCTGCTGCTCCTAAACCCAAGAAGAAACTGGTCTTGTCCACCAGTAATTCGGAGAATACCCCCTCTCCTCAACTGCTGAAGAAGCCGAGGTCTCAGAAAACTAAGCTGGCTGCTACTCCCAGAGCTCTTCCTGAGCTCAAACTACTGCCCTTAGGACCCGATTAACTTCTTCCTACAGTTCTGATTCAGTCGGTTCTACCACTAGCCAAACTGTAGACAAAAATTGCAGCTAACTACCTGTCAACCATCATAACTGAATTAGGTGAGAAGCTGAAGCTGAATAGGATTCAAGCTTCTGTCACCATAGTTGTCCGCCCCACAATTCTACCACATGCATGCCCAAAAATAGTGCTCATCAGAGAGGTGGTGGATACAACTGGTTCAGCCTTAGATCTGCCTCTTGACCTAACTGATCCAAAGGAAAAGGCGAAGCTGATTGAAGAATTGCAACACAACCATTCTATTCATACCAAAATTAATCTCATTATGGACGCCATAAATGAGCATGCAGAACTGAAATTAGAGCAATATGATGAATGGGTGAAATTCAGAATGGTCACACTTGCAAAGAAATTAAAGAAGAAGACAATTATGAAGAAGTTCATCTCAATGGAGTCAGCCGTGATGAAGGCTGTGAAAGCAACCTCGGTCACCCAAGCCATGGAGAGAAGGTTAATAGGAATCTAATATTGTTAAAAATACTGCAGAAAATCTTGACGAATCCATCGACATAAAAAGACAGAGCATGAAAATATTCATGATCTTTCCTAACCCATAAACATGATGTGCAGAAAAATATGGTCCTCAGGTTAGCGTGCGCACAGGTCCTCGGGTTAGCGTGCGCACATCCAGCCCTGCCTACTCAATTTTTGACGCCTCCAATCTCCTCATCGATAGCTCACCTGCATCATTCACACATAGTGAGTATAAAGACTCAACACATCATAAACGTTATAACAAGTACATATACATGACATACAACAGTGAAAAGTACTATAATTAACGTACATTTCGTTATCTTAAAAACATGAACTCAAACGTATCGTAACAAAGAATAACGTGTCAAAACATGTCTCAACTTATCATCATATACGTGTTCATTTTCTTTAATTGAATTCAGTTCATTAGTTGTGACTTTTGTATCAGCTATATTCGATGGATCCACCTTGTAGAACCCAAATTCAGTACACGTAAAACCCATGCATTTACTTAAATTGTTCAATTATTTATTTAAGTTTAAAATGATTATTACCGATGCATGATTTATTAAATTGTATTATTTTAATTATTTATTTTTATGTGATGCACGTTAAAATGTTTCTTGAGTTTCATGTTTCAGGCGATTATTCGATGCAGGATCGAGGAAAAGAGATCGACGACGACTTTTGGCAATTTTAAAATGTGATATTTTTTTTAAAGTTAAGAATGGGGCATTTTAAATGATTCATTATGTTTTTAGCATTTTTAAATGCTAATTTATTTATTTAGTGATTTTAGATTTTTAAAACCCTTAAAGTCTAGCAAGTGTGTACTTTATTTTAATTAAGAGATTGGTTAAGGTTAGTGTAGAATAAATTTTTAATTGGCATTTTTAATTAGTTAATTAAGCAATAATTTTACCTTAATTAACACATACACACTCGGACAAACACACCCACACTCGGACACACACACACACACATACCTACACTCACCCCTTCATTTTTCGTTGTTTCATTTCTTAATTTCGAGAGAAACCTTGGGTTCTAAAAGCTATATCAGCCGCCTCCTTTTTACTTCATTTTCCAAAAAATTTCGTTGGGTTTCTTCAAGAAAATCGTGCCACATTCGTCTCGGATCAACCCTCGTATCTTTCCCTCTTCGGTGTCGTCGTTTCGGTAACGTTAAATATCAAAAGGGATGTATATTCTTTTCGTTTATGCATCGATCTCATCATAGTATTTGTTTTTATGTTTATTATGTGTAAAAATTCATGTATATTGTACAACGTTTGAGCAAAAATTAGTTGGATCGATTTTGAAAGATTTTAGATCTGTAAACTCGAAATTTGCTGTTATTTTAATTACTGCGACTTCTCGGTCGAATTTCAAGAAAAACTTTCAACATTTAAAGCGTAGAAATTTTTGATACCTTCGATTTGATAGTAAATTTGAAATATTTGGATAAGAAATGTGTAACGATCATGGGCCATTAGGCTGAACCAACAAAGGCCTCGGCCCATACACACGCACCACTACTGGTCGTGGGTCGTTAGGATGGTCCAGCATGGGCCTCGGCCCATGCCCACGCACCGCCACTCACAGAATATCCCACTCCTGGAAAGTGGTTTCTTTCGCCTTCCCCAACACTTGAACCTAGGACCTCCAGGATAAGTTCCTAGGTACCAACACTTAGGAATCTAGGAACTTATCCTGGAGGTCCTAGGTTCAAGTGTTGGGGAAGGCGAAATAAACCACTTTCCAGGAGTGGGATATTCTGTGAGTGGCTGTGCGTGGGCATGGGCCGAGGCTCATGCTGGACCATCTTAACGACCCATGACCAGTAGTGGTGCGTGGGTATGGGCCGAGGCCTTTGTTGGTTCATCCTAATGGCCCATGATCATTACAAAATGAGTGGGTTATGATCGTTTTCGTGGGACTGCTAAAACTGCGTTTTTCTGAAAAATGCGTTCTTGATGTGTTCTGGAAGTTTTATTGTTGCAGGCTTTGTTGGTTATTGACGGGTGTTTGCTGCTGCATTTAATTATGTTAAGTATGATATTGAGATGGTTTTTGGTGTGTCGGTTCACATCGATAGGCACTTGTTTGCATTATAAGTCGTAGGATGTGTTTTAGTGTCAAATGTCGTGTTCACAGATTAGGTTGCGTTGTTTTTTATGCGTAGTTGGTTTGGGGCTTTTGTTTGAGTTTGAGTAAGTGTCATAGCATCCTAGGATGGGTCTCAAGGCATTGGTTCACGGTCCGTACGATCAAGTTAGGAGGAATAATCCATGTGTTTCTCCGTTGGTTTACAACACGGACCCTTAGCCGGACTCTGACACGGAGTCCATGCTCTTTCTCCTTCAAAGTGAGAAATTCCAGCGTCTACCCGGACCATTACACGGGTCCGTGCACTCCTATAAAAAAATTAAATTAATTTAGGGATTTTTTTGGGGTTTTGATGTCATGATTTAGTTGGATGATTAAACGAGGTCGATTCTCGAGAGATTTAGAATGTCATAAGAAATTTGTCATTTTTGGGTGTGAGCATGACTATACGTCTAATTTACGCAAGATAGATATTCAAATTTATGTTAGTATGTGCAGCAGTGGCCCCAAGCGAGATCCAACGAATCCCTTAACGCCAAGTAAGTATGTTCGACGTGCAAAATAAAATATTTTATGTTTTTGAGGTATGTTAAATGTCTTGTGACAAAATTATGAACGGGTTTGGAAGTCGGTGAACATGGCCGAGGACCTCTCCACCCCAGTAAAGCATGACCAAGTTTAGATCAGGATTGGAAAGCGGTAAGCATGACCAAGGACCAATCCACCCGGTAAAGCATGACCGGGGATCCCATGTATGTGGTAGTGGATTTTCCCTGCCAGCCTAGTACCGTGGTTTAGTTTGATCAGGAGCATTTATGTATGGTTCACTTGCTTTGAAACATAACTCTACATAAAATGATGTTATGTATGCTCAAGTATATACGATGCAAGCATGTTTAAGAAAAGTTTTATGATGATGGCACGTCTACGTTTATGCTACTACGTTCAAGTATGTTTGTGCTATTACGTTCCAGTTTCAAGTATGTAAGCCCTACTTTAAAGATGCATGTGGATTTATTATGTAGTACTTGCTATCTCCAGTTTATACGTGTTGAGTCTTTAGACTTACTATCGATGCAGGTGAGGATGACTTTGAGGAGACGAGGGGTGGGGACCAATGAGCCGGCTTGGATTGAGCAGGAGGTTAAACCCGAGGACCGCCCATGTTTTTAAGAAATTATGCAATGTTTCAAATACTCTGATTTCACGTTATTGTTTACAATATTTAAACAAATTTTTTTAGAAAACTTTATTTGTGATCTTTTCATTGAAAATATTTTGAAAGATCAGTTTTTTGTTATCGCAATTTGAAGGTTTCTACTTAATTAAGAAAATTTTTATTTTTCCGTAAATGTTAAAGTAGTTTAAAAGTACGGTACGTTATAGTTGGTATCAGAGCGGTGTTTTTGTAAAGAGTTATGCCAACTACCAGTTGCGAGAAGCTCACAAAGCCACACCTCAAATCTGTAAGTTTTAAGGTTTTAAATTAATTCATGTAGTATGCATTTAGTCATGATTTCAGCATGTGCATATTTAAATTCAAATTACGTGCATCTTATGTTATTGATATTATGTTAATGCATATGGGGTATACGTGTTGGGAAAATATTGGAACAGTATGCCTCCCAGACGTAGGATTGTGCATGAAGCAGACGATGAGAATAGGGAAGCTCGGGATGGGGAGAGGGTCACTCCTCCTCGTCCACCGCCAGATATGCAGGCTCAGATGCTTGCAAGAATGACTCAGTTCTTCGCACAGTTGCAGGGAATCAGGCTGCAGTGGACATAGGGGCAAGGCCCAGGCTGGAGGCAGTCTATGAGAGGTTTAAGAGGATGAATCCGAAGGAGTTCTCGGGGACTACTGACCCGATGGTAGCTAAATGATGGATTAATTCCATTGAAGCCATTTTTGCATTGATGGAGCTGCAGGACTGAAACGACCTCGATTTTTTTTTTTTGTTTTTTATAATCTTAAATCATAAATTCTAAATTACTGAATAAAATAATTTAACATAATCATGAATCATAATAATTTATCAATTTAAATCTCAAGAGCATGAATTAAAATCCTAACTCATCGGCTAACAATAAAAATAAAGCATAAAAATATCTTTAATAAAAATCATTATCAAAATCTTTATATCATAAATCTATCTAGCTAGTGCGGAAACATAAAGGCCCTCGGGTGTGTACTGCTGCACTCGATCGACTCAATCGTCACCGCCTCCAAAATCATAAAATCCTGCATCATACAAACCTAGTGAGTCTAAAGACTCAACACGTTCTAAACATGGATAACAAATAATACATATACATACACATACCTTTAAAAATCATATTTTTATTTAAAATAATATTTTGAACATAAATAAACCATTAAAAATCATTTGAGCATAACTAAATCATAAATAGTGAAATTATTTTAAAATAACTTTAAGCATTAATAAATCCTTAAAAAAATCATTTAATAATAGCTTTAATCATCATCATAAATCATATATCATAGAAATCATTTTTATCATAAGCTTTTAATCATATATCATTTTGGGTGAAGTTTGATCCTTGAAAGTGACTAGCTTTTATCCTTTGGTCGACTGCAGTCTTAGCTCCACATGGCCCATTGGGGTGTGCACTAGGCTCCACCGTGGAAATACGATCGTCGGGGTTCCCTCGGGGGCCTTTTCCCATAGACGGGTTCCCTCAGGGGCCTTCTCCCAAACATGGGTTCCCTCTGGGGCCTTTTCCCATAAATGAGTTCCCTCTGGGGCCTTTTCCCCTCACGTTATCCCCACAAAATCATATATCATAACTCATATCTTTTGTCACAGTCAATTCACGTCCCTCAAAATATTTTTCCTTTTCTTTAAAAATCATAAAATACGACAGCTTTCAGAAACTAGCATTTTAGACAGTATAAATTGCACAGCTTTACCATAAATCGTAAAAATACATATTATCATCGAAATCATCATAATAAATCATAAAATATCATTTTACATGCATTATTATCCCTCGGGACGCTGCCAAGCGTTTTCGTATTTTCCTATGTGTAAAAAGATCGTTTTGCCCCTGGACGTAAAAATTCCCTAATTTATATTTTTCTCACTTTTAATGACATGGTATTATTCTAAATAATTGTTTAAGCTTACTTGAATTTTCTCATATTTTTATTTGGCTTAAATCGATGACTTTTAAATTTAATCTTTAAATAAGACGTATTAACGCATTTGAATCCCGAATTAATCCAAACCTTAATATAAAATTCCCAAATTAAAAACTTAAACTTTTAATAATTGTTTAAGCTTAAACCTAATTTTTCATAATTTTATAAAGCTTAAAACTAGGTGTTTTAATTAGCTCGTGAATTAGCGTTACGTGCGGCGATTAAATCCCGATTAAACCCAAAACGCGTTATTTTGACCCCAAATTTTAAACGTAGCATTTTTAGTATTTATTCTACCCTTCCAAGTCATAAGCCACCCCCGTGGACCCATGGATTCAATTTTTGTTCTTAAAATCTCGTTTTTGACACATTAACGAACCTACCGAGCCATCTCCCAATTTGCTCGAGCCACGCCCGAGCCACCTTGAGCCAAAACCTAGCCAACCCACCTAGGGACCTTACTGAACAAACCCAAGCCCTAGACCAGCCCCTTAACACTCGAAAATGCTGCTGCAATCTGCACCATATTGCATGTGTGTGTGCGTGTGAAGAGTAGTGGTGCACTAGGACTCCTACCCTTTCTAGGAACCTTATAGCCCCTAACCATCTACCAGCACCGACCCTCACCAAGCCTAGACCACGCCCATACTATACCCATACCAGCCCAATGCATAGAACCCACCAGCGAGCCACCTGAATCCAAAAGACCCAAGCTGCGCGCTACAAGAACATCCCTCACGTTTCCACTTCCAGCCGAGCCAGCAGCGAACCCAGCCGCACCAACCCCTGGCCCGACCCCTTCCCATGACCATAGGACCTTGATGAACCTAACCTGAGCCACCCAGCCCCAGCAGCGAGCCCCCTGGATCAGAAGACAGCAGCCGCGCAAGAATGCTCTCCCTGTGCGCGAGTTGCTTCCTCCATGTTTGTTCGAGCCATCAGCGGTCCGAGCCACTCCAGCCCCTGCCCCAACCTTGGACCATCTCCCTGGGACCCTGATAGACCACCTAGCCCAGCCCAAACCGAGCCACAACCCCTGGAATTCTCGGCCAACACTCCATCACCCTACGGGAAGTCTCCTAAGCAGCGAGGACTCTTCCCCAGCCCCAAGCTCGAACCCTAGCCGCCCTAGGACTCAACCCAGCCCTAGACCGAGACCACCCCTGCCCCTGAACCAGCCCTGGTCGAGCCACATAGCCCCATGCATAAGAACCTAAACTTGCACCTTGACAAACCCAACAAAACCCACGGTTCAAATTCTGAAATTCTCCCACGGTTCCAGCATGTTCTTTTGATTAATTTATTATTTTTTTGTCCCTAATATATTCATATTTTTATCATCCTTTGACAGCGCACTCGTTGGATTCAAAAACGTTTTCAAATTTAGCGCGAAATCGTTAAAACTTTGAAAATACGCAATGTACCGTAAAATAATCGAACCCACATATTTTTCATGTATAAACAATTAAATCAAACATATTATGATTTGTATGATGTTAAAAGAGTTTAGGAAACGTGCCTTTGCGTTTATAACGCTCGATTATTCGATCTTCGGCGAGGGTGCGACGTTGGACGACCGGACGACGAAGAACACAAGCTTTTCTTTCCTCCTAAATTTCGAAAATCTGAATTGTGTGTGTGGTGTGTGTTTCACGGCTGGTGTAGGTGAAAAATTAGGTTTCAAGGACCTAGGTAGCATATTTATAATTAATTAACAAGTTAAATGGGCTTTGGTTTGGGCTTGTATGATTAAGGGTAATTGGGCCTTCTTTAAATCATTAAATTGAGCCCAATAACACTTAATTAATTAAATAATAAAAGTTTATAAAATAAATTTTCTCAAAATAATATTTTTGATCTTTTAAAACTCCTTGTTTGCCCAAAACCGGCTTCCCGGGAAAAATCGAGCTCAACTCGTAAAATAGATTCGAACTCCAATATTTTTAGGAAAATTAAATCATTTTTAATCATATTAGGAAGCATTGCCACTATTTAAATAAAAATACATATTCTTGTCTTGGTCGTCCCCGGTCTTCTTTCCCCTACCTATTATCGAATATTCGTGCAAAATCTTTAATTTTATGAAAACATGTCACATAATCATTTAATCATGCAATCCTATATTTAATCATATAATAAACATCATGCTAGCATTTAAAAGCAATTAAATAAAACAATTAAGCAATTAAAATATTTTTGCATGCATGTGGTTTACGTGGACTGATTTTTCGGACGTTACAAGGACGCAGACAGGGTCAGATGCACCACCTTTCTACTGACAGGAGACGCTAGATTGTGGTGGGAGAGCGCTTCTGTGTCGGTGGATTTGCAGATCCTTTCTTGGGATGTCTTCAAGGAAGTTTTCTACTCCAAGTACTTCATTGAGGAAGTACGCTCCAGATTGACTAGGGAGTTCATGATGCTGCGACAGAGAGATAGCAGCGTTGCAGAGTTTATGAGGATCCTATGTTGTGACAGAGAGATATCCTATGGGCAAAGCTCCTAAGCTGTCTAATCTGACAGTCCAATCTTCTTTGTTTGACCAAATCCGCAGAGGCCAGCCTTCAGATGAGGCAACCGAAGGATGAAGCCAAAGGCAGTGTACTCTATATAGTGTCTGATGGTATTGTCAGGTACAGATGAAGGATGTGGGTGCCTAGTGTTGATTTGATCAGAGAGGGTATTCTGACAGAGACACATGAATCTCCGTATTCCATTCACCCAGAAGGTACCAAGATGTACAAGGATTTACAGATTCTGCATTGGTGGCTAGGTATGAAGAGAGACATCTGACGATTTGTGTCTGAATGTCTCACTTGTCAGCAGGAAAAGGCAAAACATCAGAGGCCAGCAGGGATGCTTAAGCCACTCCCTATCCCCGAGTGGAAGCAGGAGAATATCACCATTGACTTCATTGTTGGTTTTCCAAGGTCAGTCAGAGGATTCAATGCCATTTGGGTTATAGTGGATCGACTTACTAAGTCGGCACACTTCTTGCCAGGGAAGATGACTTTTTCATGACGCAGTATGCGGAGCTCTATATCAGGGAGATAGTTCGATTCCCCGAGATCCCAGTTTCTATTGTGTCCGACAGGGACCCGATGTTCATATCGTCCGTTTGGAAGAGTTTACATGCAGCCATGGGGACGAAGTTACTATTCAGTACAGCATTTCACCCTAAGACAGATGGCCAGTCTGAGCGAGTGATCCATATTTTGGAGGATTTGTTGAGAGCTTGTGTGATTGATTTCCATGGGAATTGGGAATCGAAGTTACTTCTTTTGGAATTTACCTACATCAATAGCTTCCAATCATCTATAAGTATGGCTCTCTTCGAGGAAGGGTATGGGAGGAAGTGCAGATCGCCGATTCATTAGGATGAAGTCGGTGAGAGATCAGAACTTTTCAAGAGATTGTTCAGCAGACTGCAGATGTGGTGGTCAAGATCCAAGACAGGATGAAGACCGCCCAGAGTCGTCAAAAGAGTTATGCTGACATGAGGAGAAGGGATCTAGAGTTTGCCGTAGGTGATCACGTTTTCGCGAAGATAGCACCCATGAAGGGTGTTATGAGATTTGGGAAGAGAGACAAGCTTAGTCCAAGATTTTTTGGACCATTCAAGATTCTTGACAGAGTTGGGACACTAGCTTATCGTGTAGCATTACCGCCGAATCTGGCCGGAGTACACAGTGTTCCACGACTCGATGCTGAGGAAGTACCTAGCAAATCCTTAGCATTTTTTGAGCTATGAGTCGTTAAAGCTTGCTCCGGATTTGTCGTATAAGGAAAGACATGTCCAAATTTTAGACAGACAGGAGCGGAGACTTCGGAACAAAGTGACGAAGTTGGTCAAAGTCTGATGGCTGAACCAAGCAATGGAAGAGGCCACTTGGGAGACCGAAGCAGATATGAGGAACCACTACCCCGAGTTGTTTGGTAAGACTTAATTTCGAGGACAAAATTTATTTAAGTGGGGACCCGGACGAAAATTCATTTTCTTAACTCATCTTTGGGATTAAATGGATCAATTAAATAAGTTAGGTCGAATTTTTTTTTAAAAGTTGAACACCTCATAAATAAGTGTACAAATACTACAACAAGTTATGCTCCATCTCATTTAATTTACAAGATCAAGTTTAATATCTACAACATGATCCAAGATACAAAACTTGTTCAAAATAAAATCATAACAAGCTAATGTGTATCAACTACATTTCACATGTTGAACAAACCAGGTCTATGTCTAAGCCCGGATCACCACTCTAATCTCAATCTTTCATCCTCTTCTCGACCTTAATCTTGTCCCACCTGTTTTCATGCACACATACAAACACAACAACAGCCGGATAACTCTGGTGAAAAATATATTTCCCAGTATAAACCACGTATACATGCATTTCATACCAACATATACAAAAGTATAAAACATTTGTCAAACAACATGTATCGTAGTCTAAGAAAACATAAATCGATATAAAGGTTTACATCAAACTCTTTAACTCTTAATCTTTGACTCGACTCCTATCTAGGGATTCCGGTTTGAATAAGAACGTAACAAGTCTCCCACCTACTCTTCCCTTCTAGATGGTGGTACGTTCTTATTACCGGACTTCGGCCCACTATATCGCGTATCTACAATAGGAGTCGATCTTCTCCTAAGCGCATCGATATAAACCAAACGTTCAGTAACTTGGCACCTTTGCCAAAGACTCTTTCACGATATCTATATCTTATTCCATGCTTTTCTATAACTCAATAGAATAGCATATACATTCAAGGAATTCAAATATATCAAAACAATAAAAATTAAGTATGTGGTTTTGGGAACTCAAGTCGTATCTTAATCGAGTTATATATCTCGGTTTAACATTGATTTATACCTTTTTTTCGTAGTTCTCGGTTTGATGCAACCAATCTCAATCTTGCTTTTCTCATTCTTTTACTGATTTCGAAGTTGAATTCTCGAGTTCGAAGCTTTCAATACCAATCTGGAATAACATTCGAGAAGTACAATATCACATACAACTTAAAGCAAGACTTGATTTGATCAATACACAATCTAGTTACGTTTCGACGGCATAACGGCACAATTTCAAGATACCGGCAACTCAAACTTCAATAGATACAAACCACAACTCATAACCAATAACAATTACAATCGCACAATTCATAAAATGCACAAGTACATTCAAACATAGGCTGGAAAATGATAACAATTGCATACGGTGTCCGTTCTTCGATCCGATTTCGATTATTTGATTACCAAAATCTCAAGAACACATACTATCAATCACAATATGATTCCTTCTACACCAAATTTTCGAATTATGCAGGAAAGTAAATAAACTTACATCGTTTTGAAGTTCTTGACGAGAGAAGCACAGAACTAAACTCGGATTAAAAATCGGACGGCCGGATCTTGCACAATCACAATTCTAATATCTAAGAAAACTTGAGGATTCAACCATGGCTTGTCTCGGTTTCCTTGCTACAATCTGAATGAAATGAAGGGGAAGCTTATCATTTAAATGCATGGCAAGACATGTGGCTCCTTTTTCCATTCAGCACGTCTCGCGCATATGCGCGTCCAACACTGGCGAATATGCACGAGACTCTCTGTCTCGGAACTTTCAAATGCACTAGCTCGGGCATATGCGCGCCTCATCCCGCGCATATGTGCGAGGTCTTCTGCCTCGGCGTATGGCTGCTCGCGCATATGCGCGCCTCATCACCGCGCGTATGCGCGAGGTCTTCTGGCCTCACACATAATCATAAGCTTTTCTACGTCTTCTTCTAATCTTGTCCTTCCATGATCACATCAATTCGTCAATTAAATAATTTCGGATTACAATGATAAAATCTCAGGCCTTACAACGGGTGAGAGTGTCGTTGATGTCCCTGCCGCCCAATACTGTGGTAATACGTACATGGATCCATCGACCTTTAGCTAATACGAAAGTCACAATGAGAATCTGAATTCGATAAAAAGGGAAACATATACGTATATGATGAAATGAAATATGATATGATATGTGAAAGAAAAATGTTAAGTTTATATTAATGAAAAGATATTTTATTAAAAGTATTTTCACTGTTTCTTGTGAATGTATATGTATTACTTGCTTTCATAGTTAAGGTTTGCTGAGTAAATATACTCACTAGGTGTGATCGATGCATTTTAGCACAAGATTGATGTTAATGGAGGTCTTGATGGTTGATCTTGCTGGACTGAAGGTGCACACAACCCGAGGACCGTCGCTAGTTTTCGGAAAATAAAATTATGTTTATGTTGAAAATATGAACAATATTTGTGTTGAAAATTATAATGTTGAATGTTGAAAATTAGGTAAAATTAGGTGTTGAATATGGAAAATTAGTGTGTGATGATGTATGTAATGATGAAATTTTTTTTGGATTGTTTTCCATAGAAATCTTATAAATAATCTCCATTTGTAAAGATTTGATATAATTGAGTAGAGAGAAAAATTTTATAAAGTGTGTAGTTTGGTAATTTTTGAGAGTTTGAGATTTTTACTTTTTACCATAAATTTTTACTTTTTCACAACACTTTATCAGCACGAAGCTCTAAAAGTCCTCCATACTTTTCCAAGCTCCAAACAGAAGAAAAAGGTAACAAAAGTAATAATATTTATTTTACTGTATTATTAGAAATAATAAATTTTTCAAAAACTTGTTATAAATCCTGGGAGGATGTTAAGACGACATCCCACACTCCCGGTAAGGGATACGACAAGTATAAAAGCCTATAAGATTTTTAAACAAAATAACTTATGACACTTCATTATAATAATGTGATATGATATACATAATTATTTAAACATGACTAATATTATATACACCATATTATTACCACAAAATTATACAAATACATACATTTATTTTTTTGTACACCAACGGTCATAAACGGTAACAAAACGGCTAGTTTTTGCCCTATAAATATGATCTCACAAACACATTCAATCACTCCAACTTTCTCTCCTCTAAAAATTATTCTGTAAGGTCCAAAATTAAGACGACGTAATCCAACTGCATGCAAATCTAGGAAATACGAAAAATGAGAAGTTAATTTATTTTAATTACTAATTAATTATGTGCCATACTTGTTTATATGCTAAATGAGATTTAATTGTCATCATGCGTAAAAATGTATTTTTAGGAATATTCAAGCGACGATCGAGGAACGGGGGACGAGAGCTGAAAAATGTAAAATATTTTTATTAAATAATTATTTTTAATTATTTAAAAGATGGTCGATGTTTTTTAGTATTTTTGAAAATAAGGGGTTTTGAAGTGATTTTATACGCCGGGACGTAAATTTTATCGGTGTTGGTTTTGCAACTAAAATACGAACTTTTTGGCAACCCGGCTAATAAATTCACATATTTAAATAATCAAAACTTTGGTTAATATTTTATTAAATCCTAATTAAAACTAATGGGCTTGAATTTCATGGCTTAATAGGCTTAAAGCCTACCTATTGACTAGATTAGTATTTAAAGTGGTAATTAATCAAAACCCTACACTTTTGCACCTAAAGAAATCGTCCACCACTCTTTCAAAAAGCTGAAACTCTCCCCCACCCCTCTCAGCCCTCACGGCAGTGCACACACAGCAACTTAGGAGCAAGTTTTCGAAGGTAGCAAGGAAAGTTAAGCCAACGTTTGCGTCCCGTTCTTCGTCGTCAACGTTTATTCGAGCGTAATCTACGCAAAGACACACCCTAATCTCCTTTGCTCATCTATCATACCATATTATACTTTGAATTATTGTATGAATAAGCATCATGCAAGCTATGTGCAGATTTTCGAATTTCAGCCCATGTGTGTGTTCGAATTCATGTTGTTTTGTGATTCAAACAGATTGTTCCCTTTATGTGAAGGGGCTGCCATGATCCTATACTATGTTAAGCAAAGATTTCAAGAAAATAATTAAGACCCTTTATCCACCCAGTTACGGCAGCAACCAAGGAAAACAAAGAGAACAAGAAAAACTTTAAGTTGCTGTCGTGAAGTGGGGGGAGGGGATCGGGTGGCAAGGCTTTAGGGCCGGCTGGTCTTGGCTTGGGCTAGGGCATCGGCTAAGGTCTGTCTCGAGTCATGAGGGGAGTCCTAGCCATGCTAGGACCCGGACTGGAGGGCAGGAAGGAGTCCTTGCAAGCAAGGACTCCCACCCGAGAAGGCTGCGCATTATTGGTGCAGGCTTCGCTCCACTTCCAGGAGAGGGAGGCTCGTTGCTAGGGCACGGGATGGGCTAGGAAGTTTCTCTAGGGTCCTAAGCAAGTGTTCTTTACTTGGGTTCGGGTGGTAGGGCGTTGGTTGGAGTCACACGATCACACACACAGATTGCGTGAATGTTACAAACACTCGGCCAGATTGGGGGCTGCTTGGGTGGGCTCGTTTTTTTGGGTTTTTGGGTGTTGGCTTGTCAAACCTAGTGTCCAGTAGGCTAAATTAACATGTTGGGCACCTTTTGGCCCGATATGGTTCGGGGGTAACTCGATAAAATTAAGAGTTGGCCAAATTAAAAAAAATAAAAAATTTCTAGTACTTATAAAGAAATAAAAAGATCAGGACGTTTCATATTCTTCATCAAATGTTTTGAAGAAAAAAGAAGATGGCTTTCTCAAGGTTAATTTTAATTATTTTGGTTATCATACTCACGAGTCTTTTATTTATCGGAGAATATCCTCCTCGTGTGTTTTCTTTATTTTTACAAATGCTTGTGCTTGTTGTTTATCCATTACTTTGTATTGCAATATTCATTAACTAATAAAATGCATCGTAATTTTTTTAGTACCACCATGTCAAATTTGACAAAGCTCGAATTTGTTGCGCTCGACATCACGGGAAAAAATTATACGCCATGGACTCTCGATGTAGAAATGCATCTTGAGTCATTGGGTCTAAGCGAGACCATTAAAGAAAATGGTTTATCTTCATCACAAGAAAAAGCAAAAGCTATAATATTTTTGCGTCGACATATCGATGAAGGTTTAAAATGTGAACATCTCATCGAAAAAGATTCCATGGCTCTGTGGAAAGGATTGAAAGAAATATTTGAACATATAAGGGAAGTTATACTTCCGACCGCCCGTGATGAATGGAATATGTTAAGATTCCAAGATTTTAAGAAAGTCAGTGATTATAATTCAGTGATGTATCGAATAATCTCGCAGCTAAAATTTTGTGGACATGAGGTTACAGAATCGGAAATGCTTGAAAAAACATTTTTCACGTTTCACGCATCAAATATAACTTTACAGCAACAATATAGAGTGCGTGGATTTGCGAGATAGTCTGAACTCATCGCATGTCTTCTTGTGACGGAAAAGAACAATGAGCTATTAATGTGAAATCATCAGTCCCGACCCACTGGATCAACAGTATTTCCAAAATTAAATGCTGTGAGTAAAAATGAATTTAAACCTGGATACCAAAATCAAATCCAGAGACAAGGTTTTGGTCGAGGTCAAGGTCATGGTCGTGGACGTGGATGTGGAATTGGTTTTGGTCGTGGTCGAGGCCGTGGTTTTGAAAACAATAGAGATAGTTATTTTTATAACTCATCTCAAAAGGGCGTCACGAACCACCCACATAAAAGGCATCATGAGAACATGAGTGTTAATGAAAATCACTCGAAAAGATTTGAAAGTTCTTGTTTCAGATGCGGCACTCCAGGACATTGGTCTCGTATTTGTCGAGCCCCTGAGCACCTTTGTGGGGACCCGGACGCTGATCTGTTTCTTAATCTTCTGTTGGGATTTAATTATCAATTCTGATAAACAGGGTCTAAAAATTTTTCTTTTAAAATATAATTGCGGAAGGTAATGGCATCTAAATAATATACATATCTGTATAAAAGTACAATAATGTACAACAGTCTTTCAATTAATCTAAGGTTCAACTACTAAAGTTCTAGTAATAAAACCTATCTATATCCAAGTCCGGAATCACCACGCTAAACTCATCTTCTGACCCCGATCTTGTCCCACCTGTTGTCATGCACACATACAAAACAAGACAACAGCCGGATAACTCCGGTGAGAATAAATCCCAGTATAAAACATGGTAAACATGCATATACATAAAGTAAATCACGAAATATTCTATCATGAATGAACTTAAAAACAATAGATTTCATAATCTATGAAATCAACTTAAAATAAGCATGCAACACAAATAAGTTAAACATGCTACTCAAATCAAATCATAAAAACATGCTATCATAACTGAAAGCAATAACAATGGGCTCCATAATCTATGAATCCTATTCATCTACGCATGCAGTTCTAATCAAATCATGTCATGAATCGACTCCATGCTGACTCTAGGGATCCCGGTGTGAATAAGACGTCACTGGCTATCACCTACCCTCCCACTCGGGGTGACTGTACGTCTTATTCCTAAACTTCGGTCTGAGCTGTATCGACGGCTGCAATAGGAGTCAGAGCTGCTCCTAAGCTGAGATACACCGAACATCTAGAGGTATGACTGTCTGTCAAGACTCTCCTATATGAAATGCAATGCATATAAATCTATAAACAGAGCATTAGTATATCAGCATATAAACAAAGCATATTCATATCAGAATATAACAATAATCTGGTATGTGATTTTATTGGGAAACTCAAATAGGATCTTATTTGAGTTGTGTCTTCCCGAATACCACATGAATTATACCTTTGTCGTCCGGGTCTGACGAAGACGATGACCTGTATTCAAATTTGTCCATATCCAATCTGAAAAGACAATATCGAATACATAGTATCAATGAATAACTCAATATACAATCTGTTCTGATCAATACTCAATTCAGTATGCAATCTGATCAATGTCTGAACAAGATACAATCTGAGTCCTATCAATAATATCACAATCTAATCGAAATCATATCTGAGTCTGATCAATCTAAATCAACTGATGTTTCGACGACATAACATTACAATCTAAATAACCCCGTCAATCTGAACATCACAAATATAATACTGGACTTCATAATCTGTGTCAATACAAATCATACTCTGAATACTAACACAATTCTGATATAGAATCTCAGTCAATATCTTTCAAAAATCATAACAATTACATAAACAGTCTGTTCTTTAATCTGACTTCAATTACATAATATCTACGGTAGCAGAAACATCATATCCGAATCATATTCAATTCTAGCAATATCATAAATTCAAATCTTGTCTAAACGTAACAACACTTACGTCCAATTGTAGCTGTCGTTGCTAGAAACACGATACCGAAGTCGGATTCAAAATCAGACGAACGGATCGTTCACAATTTCCAAATCTTCCCTCGGTTTCCTTTTTCTTTTCCTTTCTCTTCCTTATTTCTGAAGGAAGGAATCGGTTGTATATATATATATATATATATATATATATATATATATATATATATATATACACACATGTTGCATGATACAAGGGCAAGTGGCGTCGTGCATGTTCACACGTTTCGCGCATATGCGCGAACAATGTCGCGCATATGCGCCAGTTATTCAAACTAGCGCTTTGTCTTCTCGCGCAGATGCGCCACTCTTCTCGCGCATATGCGCCAAACCTACTGCCCCTCCCGCGCATGTGCGCCATCTCCGTCGTGCATGTGCGCCAATGCTACTGGACGTTCCGCGCATGTGCGCGCATTCAAGTCGCGCATGTGCACGGGGACTTCTCTTTACATCTCTAAAATTTTCTATCATTTTTTTTCCCGTCCGATCCGTTCCGTCTATAATCATATCAATTATCATCTATGATTATAATAATCATTCCCAAATCTTTTCAGATTAACCGGATTAATTTCTCGGGCCTTACATTTCTCCCCCTCTTAGGTCTGAGTTCGTCCTCGAACTCGCAAGTGATCAATTCAGATATATCAGAAGAAATGTATACAAAGTTTAAATCAAAACTCAAATCTCTTATTCCAATCTGGAATAAGAATTCACTAAGTATAATATCATAATACTTCTCCAAATTCTTTTAACAGAATCAATCTCGCAGTACTGGCTATACAACATCCGTATATGTCCATCTACAGTTCATAGTAAATCAATACTATTGACGATTATTAATTCTGTTTATCCCGATCAAGGATATATTCAATCTTCCACTCTCAATACCAAGCATCATCATCCGATGTTGGTTTATCAAATCTGTCATTTCTGAGCTATCTTTATTCCTTTCTTGATCTTCTTTATAAGGACTCTGTAATACTCACTGTACAATGTGTCGTCTGTAACTATCTCAGTACTCTTTTGATAGCTATCACCACACAATTACCCATAAAGGAACCATACCTCATGTCAACTAGTGCTAGCATCCAGCACTACCGCTCTCTGGATATCTTCCATATCTGGATAGTACACTCTGACTATCCGTCAATCGGTGAAAAATTTGCGAAATAACGTATGGTATACTCTGTCATATGTGCAAAATGAATCACAATCACAATCTGATACATTTTATTGCCACATTCTGTGCAATCTGATCATTTCTTTGACATCAATCTGTGTCATTTGCTCATGTTTGTACATCATCTTGTACAAACTGATAGATATAGATTGAACAATCTGTCAATCACAATCATATCATATTTCAATCTGGAGCAAATGGCGGTAATTTCATTACGAAAGCCATATAAATGCACTCCCATTTCTATTCAGAAACATACACATCTGTAATGATCTTCTGATTTCTGTCTTCATTTGTTGGCAATTCGTACAATTCAGTACAATTTCTGCCCAAAATTTTAGTACAAATCTGTCACAACTGACTTAAGTCTGTCTATATCAAAACTGTCTGTTCGAATATCGTACATTCTCAGTCACAAACATGACAACTGAAGTCACTACAGCGCATTTCTGACACTATCTGTGATTTCAACTTCGAACTATTCGGCATAACAATCAGTTAATAATCAAAATTAAAGAAGAAATACCTACCTGGTATTCGGCTCTGACTATCAATATCAATTCTGTTATACAATACTGAAACATTCTGATATCACAAGCTAGTCAATTTCATACAAACACAAAATCATATATCTGTCACTCTGATCGATGCTCCATTCTGATTATCAATCAAGATCTGAACATTCTAATCGCATTTCTGAATAGCTGTACCTCTCGAAAACAACTCTAATACAATTGAACTGTATATATTCTCAACAGTTCACAACCATCTGTATCATCTACGGATTCAAAACAACAGTAATATCAAATCAGATACAAAATATCAATAACCTATACAGATCTAGTGAGTTCAGTGAACTCATAAAACAAGGATTTCTGGTAAATATCTTCATGTCATTCTGATCAACTGTTATATCTCATCTGCAAATAAAATATGCTCCCCAAAACAATATAAGATGTCTCACATACTGATTTAGAACAATAACAATATTCAGCAGATATAAAGCAACAGTCGAATAAGATAATCTGTCAAATCAGACATAATAATTTCTGACATTTCTGACATCGGTATCATTCTCAATCACTGATCCCAATCTCATCTGTATCAAAATCACTCGGTATACTAACTTCAGATATTGCATATTCTGAATATAATCTGTTTCAAGCAAGATTCTTATCTGAATAATTTCTGTATACCATCATTACAGTTCTCAGAATATTCAATACGATCTTCAAATATTCGGTTCAATCAATCAGATGCTGCAAATATATATCAAAATCTCATAGATATTACAGGCATAGAATCATCAGAACATCTCTGAAGATACTGAAATACGCCAAAGAGCAATACTAAATCATATGTAACTCCTGGTCGATACTCTTCTACTGATCTTTCAATTCTTTCTGTATCAATTTGTACATTCAATATCATTTTTTACTGAATCTAACATACAAACAATACCTGGTCTACATTCAATTTCTGAAGTCTATCCTTTTTGAGATCACATAAATCTGAAATCTTATCTGGCAAACATCGGCCAACTCATATATCACTGGAAAATCTGCCAATGCTAGGCTCGATTTCAGTAGGTCTACTTAATACATAGGGATGCAATCTGCTCCTTTCTGTATTAATCGAGTCATATACAATACAGATATCAAAGGAATTCTAAATCTAGAATCCTTATCGTGGTATCTCCACTGATCAGTCATCTCTGGTCTGACTCTTACCATTTCTGGAAAAGTTCTACAATATGTATGTACTTGTTCAGCATATACATATCAATAATGCGTTCAAATCAGAAACACAAGTACATCATAATCTATCTCTATTTCATTATCATCTTACTGTAGTATACAATATATGCAGAAATCTCTGATATCAATATTTCCTCCACAAGTAAGGACATCCATACTACAGTACATACAAACCCAACAGATACAGCATATCTCCATGCAACTCAGTCAAAGATATTCTTAACAAATGCATTAGTATATATCAACACATTTGCAATAGAATCATAAAGAATAGTACATGTTGTTAATTCTGGATCTGTTTTTCAATTGAACTCTGTTCCCTACAATCTTCGGGAACGCTTCTGGGGACAGACTTTAGCAAAGTGTCCCGGCTGTCCACAAATATGACATCTACCAGTCACTCCCTGGCATTGCTCTGAGGAATGTCTCCCTCCGCAATTCCTGCAATACACTCCAGTATGGCTTGGACCAGAAACATTGGAACTAGATGAACCGCTTTCTAGCTTCTTGAATGGCTTCTTTCGAGCTTTCAGCAAATCTTGCTTCCCACTCGTACTGCCTCGATCAAATCTGAGAGGGGATTGCTGTGTCTGGGGTTGTTTCACACACAACCTCCCTAGCTGTCTAATCAAACTCGCCTCAGCTCTCTTCGCTCTACTTAGGATGTCAGCAAAATGGTAAGGTCGTTGCAGATTCATAAATGCAACTACCTCCGAATTCAACCCTCTGATGAACTGATTTACTATAGCTTCATCATTTCCAGCTATCTGAGAAGCAAAATGCAGTAAAGTAGAGAATTTGGCGGTATATTCATCATTATTCAACTGACCTTGGCTCAAATTCTCAAATTATGCTCTTTTATCCTCCCGGTAGGAAACGGAGAAAAATCTTTGATAGAATTCAGTTTTGAAGACTTCCCACGTGATCACAGTACCACATTGTGCTAATACTCCTTTGATTGTAATCCACCAACTTCTGGCAGCCTCTCGTAACTGTTGAAATACCAATTTAACTCTCTGTTCATCTGTGCAATCTAGTAGATCAAATAGTATTTCTATGTCATTAAACCAGTTCTGAAAATCTTCGGATGTCTCGGTACCACTCAGACTCGGCGGCTGAAATAACTGAAGTTCTGCCAACTTTACTTCCATCCGAGTTTCTGATGCATCTATCTGTTCAGAAGAAGTACTACCCCTTTCTGGAATTCGCAGTGGAGGTAAATCTGAATATCAAACAGATTAGTACACAATCTATACAATCTGTCTCAGCCCTCCTCTGATCATATACCTCTGATCGAGACTCAGTTCTGATCCAAGCTTAACAATTACATGCTGCAATCAACTCAGATACAAACAACATGTAATAGAGAAAGCAATAAATCATGCTAGCACACATCATGCCAGTCAACATTGACATAAATCTCATGCTAGCAATCACATGCAAGGAAGACAATTCAATCTACCCCGCTCATTCTCTACTATCTTATTCTAAAGGATCTATCAATTCTGACTATCTCATCCTAAATAAATCTACCTGTTGTGGGGACCCGGACGCTGATCTGTTTCTTAATCTTCTGTTGGGATTTAATTATCAATTCTGATAAACAGGGTCTAAAAATTTTTCTTTTAAAATATAAGTGCGGAAGGTAATGGCATCTAAATAATATACATATCTGTATAAAAGTACAATAATGTACAACAGTCTTTCAATTAATCTAAGGTTCAACTACTAAAGTTCTAGTAATAAAACCTATCTATATCCAAGTCCGGAATCACCACGCTAAACACATTTTCTCTCATCATCTTCTGACCCCGATCTTGTCACACCTGTTGTCATGCACTGTAGTGACCCGTTCCAGAATCACCTACTAATCAGAACTTAAGCATGCAAAATTTAACATTTAAACTGAATCAGGTAAACAGCGGAAAAACAGTAATACAACCCAATCGAATCTGTAAGTACAAAAATACTTAAACAACCAGATCGAACTAAATACCAAGAACAAATACCAACAACTACAGGTCAACCTCTGCCAGCTCCCTGTCCACTCCCTCCTGGACCGTCCAACCTGAGACCTGCCCCATCGAATAGGGTGTCCAAAACAGAGATAAACCGAGGACGTGAGCATAAAACGCTCAGCACCGAAAGCATGAGTATACAAGACTATGACATGCATGTATGCAAAATGTACTGGATACCAGGATCTGGGTATATCGAAATACTGCTCAGGTAAATGACGTCAAGGTATGTAGCACTCTGCGCCGTCGCACCAGGAGGTGGCTCCCATACCAAAATAAACCTGTGGATATACCGGTGACCTGACCACCGTCGGCCAACGGGGTCCAACCATCCACAACAAACGAGGGCTGAGCACCCTCTCCACAGGCTATCTCAAAAATAGTCAGGCTCAACATGATTATGCAAATGCCGCATAATAAACCATGCATCATATGACAGATAATAATGCAACATATAAACATGCAACACATAGTAAAGCATACTCAATCCTGCTATCTCGGATAGTACTTTCGTACCTCAAACCAGTAGATCCTAGCAATCAGTCCTAGAATCAAGTCTGCGTCCGTAGTCAGCCCACTGATGCCGCTAGCTCCCAACTAGAGCACAGCTCCGCTACAAGACTAGTAGCTCCCCGCTAGTGCCTAAACCTCGGGAAAAGACTAGAAACCCATCAGAAACGACTAAAACGCTCTGGAACACTCGAAATTGGCGAGTAAAAAGTGAAACCTCGCGCCTCTATTTATAGACAACGATCGGAAGATCCGATCCACTTCGGAAGATCCGATCCGGCACACTTCGGACGATCCGAACTCTGATCGGACGATCCGAACCTTGCATGTCTTCCACGTGTCCAGACACCTGTCTTCGGACGATCCGAACCCTGATCGGACGATCCGAACTCTGCATGTCTTCCACGTGTCCAGCCACCTGTCTTCGGACGATTC
This sequence comes from Primulina eburnea, assembly GCF_022965805.1. NCBI lineage: Eukaryota > Viridiplantae > Streptophyta > Magnoliopsida > Lamiales > Gesneriaceae > Primulina > Primulina eburnea. The sequence continues at coordinate 18,085,921 of NC_133112.1, read as the reverse complement.
GAACCCTCTTCGGACGATCCGAACCCGCTTCGGACGATCCGAACTCTGTTCGGTCCTTCCGATCCCACCGAAATATAATTAATCCAATAATTAACTCAGATTAGGCATCGGGATACTACATGCACACATAAAAAATAAGACAACAGCCGGATAACTCCGGTGAGAGTAAATCCCAGTATAAAACATGGTAAACATGCATATACATAAAGTAAATCACGAAATATTCTATCATGAATGAACTTAAAAACAATAGATTTCCTAATCTATGAAATCAACTCAAAATAAGCATGCAACACAAATCAGTTAAACATGCTACTCAAATCAAATCATAAAAACATGCTATCATAACTGAAAGCAATAACAATGGGCTCCATAATCTATGAATCTCATTCATCTACGCATGCAGTTCTAATCAAATCATATCATGAATCGACTCCATGCTGACTCTAGGGATCCCGGTGTGAATAAGACGTCACTGGCTGTCACCTACCCTCCCACTCGGGGTGACTGTACGTCTTATTCTTGACTTCGGTCTGAGCTGTATCGACGGCTGCAATAGGAGTCAGAGCTGCTCCTAAGCTGAGATACACCAAACATCTAGAGGTATGACTGTCTGTCAAGACTCTCCTATATGAAATGCAATGCATATAAATCTATAAACAGAGCATTAGCATATCAGCATGTAAACAAAGCATATTCATATCAGAATATAACAATAATCTGGTATGTGATTTTATTGGGAAACTCAAATAGGATCTTATTTGGGTTGTGTCTTCCTGAATATCACATGAATTATACCTTTGTCGTCCGGGTCTGACGAAGACGATGACCTGTATTCAAATTTGTCCATATCCAATCTGAAAAGACAATATCGAATACATAGTATCAATGAATAACTCAATATACAATCTGTTCTGATCAATACTCAATTCAGTATGCAATCTGATCAATGTCTGAACAAGATACAATCTGAGTCCTATCAATAATATCACAATCTAATCGAAATCATATCTGAGTCTGATCAATCTAAATCAACTGATGTTTCGACGGCATAACATTACAATCTGAATAACCCCGTCAATCTGAACATCACAAATATAATACTGGACTTCATAATCTGTGTCAATACAAATCATACTCTGAATACTAACACAATTCTGATATAGAATCTCAGTCAATATCTTTCAAAAATCATAACAATTACATAAACAGTCTGTTCTTTAATCTGACTTCAATTACATAATATCTACGGTAGCAGAAACATCATATCCGAATCATATTCAATTCTAGCAATATCATAAATTCAAATATTGTCTAAACGTAACAACACTTACGTCCAATTGTAGCTGTCGTTGCTAGAAACACGATACCGAAGTCGGATTCAAAATCAGACGAACGGATCGTTCACAATTTCCAAATCTTCCCTCGGTTTCCTTTTTCTTTTCCTTTCTCTTCCTTATTTCTGAAGGAAGGAATCGGTTGTATATATATATATATATATATACACATGTTGCATGATGCAAGGGCAAGTGGCGTCGTGCATGTTCGCACTCAATGTCGCGTATATGCGCCAGTTATTCAAACTAGCGCTTTGTCTTCTCGCGCATATGCGCCACTCTTCTCGCGCATATGCGCCAAACCTACTGCCCCTCCAGCGCATGTGCGCCATCTCCGTCGCGCATGTGCGGCAATGCTACTGGACGTTCCGCGCATGTGCGTGCATTCAAGTCGCACATGTGCACGGGGACTTCTCTTTACATCTCTTAAATTTTCTATCATTTTTTGTCCCGTTTGATCCGTTCCGTCTATAATCATATCAATTATCATCTATGATTATAATAATCATTCCCAAATCTTTTCAGATTAACCGGATTAATTTCTCGGGCTTTACATTTCTCCCCCTCTTAGGTCTGAGTTCGTCCTCGAACTCGCAAGTGATCAATTCAGATATATCAGAAGAAATGTATACAGAGTTTAAATCAAAACTCAAATCTCGGATTCCAATCTGGAATAAGAATTCACTAAGTATAATATCATAATACTTCTCCAAATTCTTTTAACAGAATCAATCTCGCAGTACTTCCTATACAACATCCGTATATGTCCATCTACAGTTCATAGTAAATCAATACTATTGACGATTATTAATTCTGTTTATCCCGATCAAGGATATATTCAATCTTCAACTCTCAATACCAAGCATCATCTTCCGATGTTGGTTTATAAAATCTGTCATTTCTGAGCTATCTTTATTCCTTTATGAATCTTCTTTATAAGGACTCTGTAATACTCACTGTACAATGTGTCGTCTGTAACTATCTCAGTACTCTTTTGATAGCTATCTTCTGATGCATCTATCTGTTCAGAAGAAGTACTACCCCTTTCTGGAATTCGTCGTGGAGGTATATCTGAATATCAAACAGATTAGTACACAATCTATACAATCTGTCTCAGCCCTCCTCTGATCATATACCTCTGATCGAGACTCAGTTCTGATTTAGGCTTAACAATTACATGCTGCAATCAACTCAGATACAAACAACATGTAATAGAGAAAGCAATAAATCATGCTAGCACACATCATGCCAGTCAACATTGACATAAATCTCATGCTAGCAATCACATGCAAGGAAGACAATTCAATCTACCCCACTCATTCTCTACTATCTCATTCTAAAGGATCTATCAATTCTCACTATCTCATCCTAAAAAATCTAGCTCTGATACCACCTGTTTTGGGGACCCGGACGCTGATCTGTTTCTTAATCTTCTGTTGGGATTTAATTATCAATTCTGATAAACAGGGTCTAAAAATTTTTCTTTTAAAATATAAGTGCGGAAGGTAATGGCATCTAAATAATATACATATATGTATAAAAGTACAATAATGTACAACAGTCTTTCCATTAATCTAAGGTTCAACTACTAAAGTTCTAGTAATAAAACCTATCTATATCCAAGTCCGTAATCACCACGCTAAACTCATTTTCTCTCATCATCTTCTGACCCCGATCTTGTCCCACCTGTTGTCATGCACACATACAAAACAAGACAACAGCCGGATAACTCCGGTGAGAATAAATCCCAGTATAAAACATGGTAAACATGCATATACATAAAGTAAATCACGAAATATTCTATCATGAATGAACTTAAAAACAATAGATTTCATAATCTATGAAATCAACTCAAAATAAGCATGCAACACAAATCAGTTAAACATGTTACTCAAATCAAATCATAAAAACATGCTATCATAACTGAAAGCAATAACAATGGGCTCCATAATCTATGAATCCCATTCATCTACGCATGCAGTTCTAATCAAATCATGTCATGAATCGACTCCATGCTGACTCTAGGGATCCCGGTGTGAATAAAATGTCACTGGCTGTCACCTACCCTCCCACTCGGGGTGACTGTACGTCTTATTCCTAGACTTCGGTCTGAGCTGTATCGACGGCTGCAATAGGAGTCAGAGCTACTCCTAAGCTGAGATACACCGAACATCTAGAGGTATGACTGTAATGTCCGAGAAATTAATTATCATAATCTGAGATGATTATTGATTATGAATGGATATAATTACAGACGGGCTATTACGAGACTAGATTAGCCAAATCATCTGAAGGGTGCAATTTTTTGGACAGAACCATTGGCGCCCGAGCGGTAGAAAATGACCGCCCGAGCACCAATGTTCAATAGGAACATGTTTCGGGCAGAAGAGGTGGCGCCCGGGCGGTAGTTTGTGACCGCCCGAGCGCCAATGTGTAATCCAAAAGAGTTTGGACAGAACATGCCGCGCTCGAGCGGTAGTTTATCACCGCTCGAGCGCCGCCTGAAATGACCGAAATTCTGGAGAAGCCACGTACAAATTGCATGCAATATATATATAAAGCTTCTTCATCCTTTCCTCAGAATTCTGAAGGAGGAAATCGAGAAGAGCCTCGAGGAAGTATCGTGACCTTTATATTTCAAAAGCTTTATATCTCAAGAGCTTCTTCATCCTTTCCTCAAAATCCTTACGCCTTTATATTTCATTCCGTCCGTCTGATTTTGAATCCGACTTCAGTATCGAGTTCCTAGCAACGTAGGATACAACTGGACGTAAGTTTTACTACGTTTTGACATGCTTTGAAATTATGATATTGTCAGAATTGAATGGAACTCATATATGGTGTTCTTGACAAATTAGACATCGTAGAATCGAAGTTAGATTGAGAAACGGACTAATTGTGGAATTGTTAGGAATTGTTAGTGTATATTGATTTATACAGACAGATTTGAATTACGGTTGAATTACAGATTGTATTGGATATGGGTTATGGATTGTAACTGTTATCTGGTGATATGGTATTGACGGGAATACTGAGTTTGTACCGTTATGCCGATGATTTTGAATTAAATTCAGATTGATCAGATTGTTATTGATTTGAATGGTACATTAATATGAGATTGTTGATATTGTCATAGCCAGACAGACAGTGAATTCAAGACTTCGACTGAGCCAGAAACCGACGAAGAAAGGTATAAGTCAATGTGGTATTGGGAGATCGACTTGAGTCGGATTAGACTTGAGTTTCCCTAAATCACATACTTTACTTTATTGCATTGATATTTGCATTGATTTGACTGATGTACTTGTTCTCTTGAATATAGATAGCAGGTATCAGATGAGTTATCTTGTGACAGAAGTTCCTGATAGTGGTGGAATCGCCACGGGAACATTGCACGATGTCTCAAGATAAGGATATTAGCGATAGAGCTACAATCCATGACGGATAGGTCAGGACACCAGATGTTGGGTTATATCGAGTAATAGGAATTGGAATTCTTCTATTACGGAATTCGATATAGGAACACTATATTTGGTTATATCGAGTAATAGGAACGGAGTTCCTTCTATTACGGAATTCGATATAGGAATACCAGATTTGGAAACCGGGATCCCTAGACTAGGATTGAGTCTAGTCTGAATTGTAGAATTGTAATTATGTTTCAGATTTGGATACATATTACTGTTACCTGATTACATTCTTTATATTTGTTTATATGATTGCATGTTTCATTGATTTATACTGGGATTTATTCTCACCGGAGTTATCCGGATGTTGTCTTGTCTGTATGTGTACATGACAACAGGTGGGACATGATCAGGGTCCAGGAGATGAGGAGAGATCGTGATTAGAGTGGAGGCTCCGGACTTGGATTAGAGATAGGGTTGAACACTTGACATTAGTTGTTAAACCTTAGTTTATTTTGAATGCATGCAGTACAGGACTTGTATTGTATTTTATACTGATATGTATATGAGTTTGATTTCACTACGTTCCGCATTTAAAAAAAAAATTAGACACTATTTTTAATTGATTAATTAGTCCCAATTATGAAGAACTTGATTAGCGTCCAGGTCCCCATAACAGGTGGTATCAGAGCGATAGATCCTTGAGATTGAGATAGGAGCTAGTGAGCGGGGTAGATTGAGATTTTCTTTCCTGCTTTTTATTGCTAGCATGATTTACTACTTTACAGTACATGTTTATCTGTTTAACTGACTTGATTTGAAAATATGTATTATTGAGAACAAATCAGAGCCGATTCTGGATCAGCAGTAAGATGATCGGAGGAGGACTGAAATAGAACTTTGGGTTGGGATTGCTAATCCTTTTGATTTCAGATATGCCTCCGAGAAGAATACCAGAACAGGGGAGTACATCGAATCCTCCCATGGATGTGACTCCTACACCGATGGAGAAACTTTTAAAAAGGTTTCAGTCATTTCATCCACTGACTTTGAAAGGTACGGAGAATTCCGTGGAATGTGAAAGTTGGTTGGACGATATTGAATCGATGTTTGAATCTTTGGAATATACGGAGGAAAAGAGGGTGAAACTGATCGGACACCAGTTGCACGACGTTGCTAAACACTGGTGGATCACGACTAGACATGCATTGGAGCAACGAGGTACGGCCATTACCTGGAATGTGTTTAAGTCTGAATTTTATCTACGGTTCTTCCCAGTATCTTATAGGAAGGATAAGGGAGCCGAGTTCGCAAATTTGAGACAAGGCCAGTTAATCATTGAGGACTATGTGGCTAAGTTCTTTACACTGCTCCGATTTGCTCCCCACGTAGCTGAACATGATGAGGCCGTTGCAGACCAGTTCATAAATGGCCTAAATCCTGAAATCTTTACCTTGGTGAATACCGGGAGGCCAAACAATTTTACCGATGCCTTGAACCGAGCTAAGGGAGCTGAAGCCGGTCTGATGAGACAGAGAGAGGCTTCGTTTGTGCTTCCAGTATCAGGGACAGCAACAACCACCTCCTCGATTTGAAGGTGGTAGCAGCAGTAGCAGGAAGAGGGATTTCTTGAAAGCTAGAGGAAAGTAATTCAAGAAATCAGGAACTAGCTCGTCCAGTTTGAGTGGCTCTAGACAGACTGGTCAGGGCTAGAGCTATACAGGACCTTACTGTGGTACTTGTGGGGGGGAGGCATTCCACAGATCAGTGTCGAGGAGTGGTTGGCAGCTATCGTATTTGTGGACAGTAGGGACACTTTGCTCGAGTGTGTCCCCAGAGGAGTGCCCAAGGATCGCAGGCAGCTGAGTCATCGGGATCAGTGGCTCAGACCGGTAGACGACCATCTGTCGTTCATATTTTTCAGCCAGTACCGTCTACTCTGTCACAGAAGAGGCTAGGACGGGGCCAGACCGTGAGCCAGCCTCCTAGACAGCAGGCCCGATTGTTTGCTTTGACCGAGGAGCAGGCACATGATGCACCTGATGATGTTGTAGCAGGTAACTGTTTTATTTCCGGTTATCCTGCATATGTACTGATTGATACTGGTGCATCTCATACATTTATATCTGAGCGATTTGCGTTGATGCATTCTTTGCCTATTGAGTCATTGTCTGCAGTAGTGTCTGTCACGTCTCCGTTAGGAACATGTTTGATATCAGTAAAATCTGTTAAATCATGTATACTGTAGTATAATGGACATACGATTGAGTTAGACTGTATTGTGTTTGGTTTATCTGATTTTGATTGTATTGTCGGTATCGATATGTTGACCAAGTACCGAGCTACAGTCGATTGCTTCCATAAGATAGTTCGATTCAGACCTGAGATAGCTGAGGAATGGAAATTTTATGGTAAAGGTTCTCGTGCCCGAATTCATTTGATATATGCAATGAATATGACTCGATTATTGCAGAAGGGAGCGGATGGATTCCTGGTATATTCAGTTGATTTACTGAAATCGAGCCCAGCATTGGCAGATCTGCCAGTGGTGTGTGAATTTGCTGATGTCTTTCCAGATGAGATTCCTGGATTACCTCCGATTCGAGTGATAGACTTCAGCATTGAGTTAATGCCAGGAACAGTTCCGATTTCGAGAGCTCCATACCGGATGGCACCGATCGAATTAAAAGAATTGAAAGAACAGTTAGAGGATTTACTGGCCAAGGGATATATCAGACCGAGTATATCTCCTTGGGGTGCTCCAGTACTGTTCGTGAGGAAGAAAGATGGGTCGATGAGACTTTGTATCGACTACAGGCAACTGAACAAGGCAACGGTAAAGAATAAATATCCATTGCCTCGTATTGATGATTTGTTTGATCAGTTGCAGGGTTCATCTGTATATTCCAAGATCGATCTGAGATCTGGATACCATCAACTGAGAGTCAGGGACTCTGATATCTCTAAGACTGCATTCAGAACCAGGTATGGACACTATGAATTTATTGTCATGTCTTTTGGGTTAACGAATGCACCGGCGGTGTTTATGGGATTAATGAACCGCATTTTTCAGAAATATCTAGATGATTTTGTTATCATATTCATTGATGATATATTGATTTATTCAAAGAATATGATTGAGCATGCTGATCATCTGAGGACTGTGTTGAGAATTTTGAGGGCGGAAAAGTTATATGCTAAACTGTCGAAATGCGAGTTCTGGTTGAAACAAGTGATATTTCTGGGTCATATTATATCCGGAGATGGTATATCAGTGGATCCCAGTAAGGTTGAGGCAGTGATTTCTTGGCCAAGACCTACATCTGTGCCGGAAATTCGCAGTTTCATGGGATTGGCAGGATATTATCGCCGATTTATTAAAGATTTTTCGAGTATTGCCAAACCAATTACACAGTTGACTCAGAATAATGCTCCGTTTAATTGGTCTGAGGAATGTGAGACCAGTTTTCTCGAGTTAAAGAAGAGATTGACCAGTGCACCTGTGTTGATGATTCCTTCAGGTACTAGTGACTTTGTCGTTTATTGTGATGTATCTCACCGAGGATTGGGTTGTGTTTTGATGCAGCGGGGGCATGTGATTGCTTATGCCTCGAGACAGCTAAAACCCCATGAAACTCGTAACCCAATTCATGATCTTGAATTGGCAGCCATTGTCTTTGCTTTGAAGATATGGCGACATTACCTCTACGGTGAGAAATTCGAGATATATTCTGATCATAAAAGCTTGAAATATCTGTTTTCGCAATCAGAGCTGAATATGAGACAGCGGAGATGGCTGGATTTACTGAAAGACTTTGATTGTGAGATCAAATACTATCCAGGGAAATCCAACGCAGCAGCAGATGCGCTGAGTCGAAAGGTATGTGCACTATCCTTATCGACGATAGGTGTTTCGAATTTGATAGAAGACTGCTGTTTGTCTGGATTAGCTTTTGAAACAGATCGTCAGCCTCTGAGATTATGTGCGATTCGAGCTGAACCAGAATTGATAGTGAGAATCAAAGAGGCACAGAAGGTTGATCAGAACATACAGAATTCGATTGCAATGGTCAGAGCTGGACATCGATCGGAATATCAGGTGAGAAATGGCATTTTGTATGTAAATAATCGTCTTGTTGTGCCAAATGTTTCAGATTTGAAACAAAGAATACTGTCAGAAGCGCACAACAGTCGTTTTAGCATTCATCCTGGTGGCAGGAAAATGTATATTGATTTAAAGGCACAGTATTGGTGGAAACAAATGAAATCTGATGTGACCGAATTTGTAGCCAAGTGTCTGAATTGCCAACAGGTGAAAGCTGAGAGGAAGAAACCAGGAGGATTGTTACAGAGTTTGTCCATTCCTGAATGGAAATGGGATCACATTTCCATGGATTTTGTGACAAAGTTACCACGTTCCTCCCGAGGTTGTGGTGCGATTTGGGTCGTGGTTGATCGATTGACCAAATCCGCTTGTTTTATTCCATACAAAATGACCTACAGGTATGATCAGATGGCCGATATTTATGTTCAAGAAGTAGTGAGATTGCACGGAGTGCCGAAGTCGATTGTTTCAGACCGTGATCCTCGGTTTACTTCGCACTTCTGGCAGAGTCTGCAGCAAGCTCTCGGTACGAAGTTACATCTGAGTACCGCATATCATCCACAGACTGATGGACAGTTAGAGCGGACGATTCAGACGTTGGAAGATATGCTGAGAGCTGTAGTGCTTGATTTTAGCACTAATTGGCAAAATATGCATTGCCACTTTGCGAGTTTTCGTACAACAACAGCTATCAGACGAGTATTGAGATGGCCTCATTCAAAGCGTTGTACGGAAAGAAATGCAGATACCCTCTTTACTGGGATGATATCTCTGAAGTTCCTGAGACTGGACCTGATATGATCAGAGATATGACCGAGAAAGTGAAATTGATTCAAAAGAAAATGAAGGTAGCTCAAGACCGACAAGCCAAATATGCCAACCTTCGACGTAGACCGTTGGTATTTGAGGTAGGAGACCGAGTATTCCTGAAGATTTCCCCTTTCAGAGGTGTTGTCAGATTTGGCAAGAAAGGAAAATTGTCTCCGAGATATATTGGTCCTTATGAGATTCTAGAAAAGATAGGAGATCGTGCCTATCGACTTACATTACCGCCTTCATTATCTGGAATACATAATGTCTTTCATGTATCGATGCTGTGGAAATATCTCCGTGATGATTCTCACGTGATTCAGCCAGACGAGACCGAGTTGGATGAGACATTGAGTTATGTCGAGAAACCGATCCGGATTATCGATCGTAAAGAAAAACAGCTCAGAACAAAGATGATTCCTCTGGTGAAAGTTCAATGGACTCGTCATGGCATTGAAGAAGCAACTTGGGAGACTGAATCTGATATGAGACAAGAATTCCCAGCGTTGTTTCATTGATGTAAATTTCTATCGCCTTCCTTATACAGTTTTGTATATACTCCTTATTGATATGATAAATTGCCTGTGATTTCGGGGACGAAATCGTATCTTAGGGAGGGAGATATGTAATGTCCGAGAAATTAATTATCGTAATCTGAGATGATTATTGATTATGAATGGATATAATTACAGACGGGCTATTACGAGACTAGATTGGCCAAATCATCTGAAGGGTGCAATTTTTTGGACAGAACCATTGGCGCCCGAGCGGTAGAAAATGACCGCCCGAGCGCCAATGTTCAATAGGAACATGTTTCGGGCAGAGGAGGTGGCGCCCGGGCGGTAGTTTGTGACCGCCCGAGCGCCAATGTATAATCCCAAAAGAGTTTGGACAGAACATGCCGCGCTCGAGCGGTAGTTTATCACCGCTCGAGCGCCGCCTGAAATGACCGAAATTCTGGAGAAGCCACGTACGAATTGCATGCAATATATATATAAAGCTTCTTCATCCTTTCCTCAGAATTCTGAAGGAGGAAATCGAGAAGAGCCTCAAGGAAGTATCGTGAAAATCCTTACACCTTTATATTTCAATCCGTCCGTCTGATTTTGAATCCTACTTCAGTATCGAGTTCCTAGCAACGTAGGCTACAACTGGACGTAAGTTTTACTACGTTTTGATATGCTTTGAAATTATGATATTGTCAGAATTGAATGGAACTCATATATGGTGTTCTTGACATATTAGACATCGTAGAATCGAAGTCAGATTGAGAAACAGACTGATTGTGGAATTGTTAGGAATTGTTAGGGTATATTGATTTATACCAGACAGATTTGAATTACGGTTGAATTACGGATTGTATTGGATATGGGTTATGGATTGTAACTGTTATCTGGTGATATGGTATTGACGGGAATACTGAGTTTGTACCGTTATGCCGATGATTTTGAATTAAATTCAGATTGTTATTGATTTGAATGGTACATTAACATGAGATTGTTGATATTGTCATTGCCAGACAGACTGTGAATTCAAGACTTCGACTGAGCCAGAAACCGACGAAGAATAAGTCAATGTGGTATTGGGAGATCGACTTGAGTCGGATTAGACTCGAGTTTCCCTAAATCACATACTTTACTTTATTGCATTGATATTTGCATTGATTTGACTGATGTACTTGTTCTCTTGAATATAGATAGCAGGTATCAGATGAGTTATCTTGTGACAGAAGTTCCTGATAGTAGTGGAATCGCCACGGGAACATTGCACGATGTCTCAAGATAAGGATATTAGCGATAGAGCTACAATCCATGACGGATAGGTCAGGACACCAGATGTTTGGTTATATCGAGTAATACCTTTGTCGTTCGGGTCTGACGACGTGTTCGCATCACGTTTTGCTGATTTTATTGGGAAACTCAAATAGGATCTTATTTGAGTTGTGTCTTCCAGAATATCACATGAATTATACCTTTGTCGTTCGGGTCTGACGAAGACGATGACCTGTATTCAAATTTTTCCATATCCAATCTGAAAAGACAATATCGAATACATAATATCAATGAATAACTCAATATACAATCTGTTCTGATCAATACTCAATTCAGTATGCAATCTGATCAATGTCTGAACAAGATACAATCTGAGTCCTATCAATAATATCACAATCTAATCGAAATCATATCTGAGTCTGATCAATCTAAATCAACTGATGTTTCGACGGCATAACATTACAATCTGAATAACCCCGTCAATCTGAACATCACAAATATAATACTGGACTTCATAATCTGTGTCAATACAAATCATACTCTGAATACTAACACAATTCTGATATAGAATCTCAGTCAATATCTTTCAAAAATCATAACAATTACATAAACAGTCTGTTCTTTAATCTGACTTCAATTACATAATATCTACGGTAGCAGAAACATCATATCCGAATCATATTCAATTCTAGCAATATCATAAATTCAAATCTTGTCTAAACGTAACAACACTTACGTCCAATTGTAGTTGTCGTTGCTAGAAACACGATACCGAACTCGGATTCAAAATCAGACGAACGGATCGTTCACAATTTCCAAATCTTCCCTCGGTTTCCTTTTTCTTTTCCTTTCTCTTCCTTATTTCTGAAGGAAGGAATCGGTTGTATATATATATATATATATATATATATATATATATATATATATATATATATATATATACACATGTTGCATGATACAAGGGCAAGTGGCGTCGTGCATGTTCTTTACATTTCGCGAATATGCGCGAACAATGTCGCGCATATGCGCCAGTTATTCAAACTTGCGCTTTGTCTTCTCGCGCATATGCGCCACTCTTCTCGCGCATATGCGCCAAACCTACTGCCCTCCCCTGGCCATCTCCGTCGCATGTGCGCCAATGCTACTGGACGTTCCGCGCATGTGCGCGCATTCAAGTCGCGCATGTGCACGGGGACTTATCTTTACATCTCTTAAATTTTCTATCATTTTTTTCCCGTCCGATCCATCCCGTCTATAATCATATCAATTATCATCTATGATTATAATAATCATTCCCAAATCTTTTCAGATTAACCGGATTGATTTCTCGGGCCTTACAACCTTTGCAAGCTCTATAAAGGACCGATAAAGGGGAAAGAAAAAGAGACCAACTTCACTGAACGAAGTGACCGTTTGAGTGATTCAACTCATTTTGATTCTGCTGATTTTATGAATGATTTCTCTTGAATGATCAATATGTTGGTGGGATAGAAATGAACAATATTGATGCTACAGATTTTCTCAATGATTTCTCTGAAAATTAACAATATAATGGTAGAATATAAATGTACAATAATTTATTTTTCATGTATTCATGTAATAATGTTTTATTGTACAATTATGATATGTGTATTGTGAGTAATTTTATTTCATTGCATATTTTTTTTGAAGTTCAAATATGGAAAATGCTATGAGCAAAGCTGAAGTTTTCATACCCGATAGTGGTACGCACACTATCCTCTGAGATAAAAGATATTTCTTGGAATTAAAACAAACAAAAACAACGGTGAATACAATATCAGGTCTTGTAGACTTGATTAAAGGATGTGGTAAAGCACAGTTTTTGTTACCTAATGGTACAAATTTTTTTATCAATGATGCTTTATATTCACCACAATCGAAAAGAAATTGGTTGAGTTTTAATGATATATTCCCATGGTTATGATACTCAAACAATGAATGAAGGGAATGAGAAGTATATGTGTCTTATCACATATAAATCAGGAAAGAAATATGTGATTGAAAAACTACCAATGCTCATTACTGGATTGCATTATACACATATAAGTCCCATTAAATCAAACATGGTAGTTGATAATTCTTCAATATTAACCAATTGGCATGATCTATTAGGACATCCTGGTTCAACAATGATGCGAAGAATTATAGAAAATACACATGGTCATCCGCTGAAAGACAAGAAGATCTTTCAGAATAATAAGTTTCAATGTAAAGCATGTTCTCTTGGAAAACTTATTATAAGACCATCACCAGCCAAAATCCAAACTGAATCACCAATGTTTCTTGAACGTATTTAGAGTTATATTTGTGGACCAATCCATCCACCACGTGGACCATTCAGATACTTTATGGTATTGATTGATGCCTCCAGCAGATGGTCATATGTATGTTTATTGTCAACTCAAAATGTTTCATTTGCAAGATTACTTGCTCAAATAATAAAATTGAGGAATCAATTTCCCGATTATACAATCAATAAAATTAGACTTGATAATGCTGGTGAATTTACTTCCCAGACTTTCAATGATTATTGTATGTCTATAGGAATCATTGTTGAACATCCTGTTGCTCATGTACATACACAGAATGGATTGGCTGAATCATTGATTAAACATCTGCAAATGATTGCTAGACCAATGATTATTATGAAAACAAAGCTCCCTATTTCTATATGGGGACATGCAATTTTACATGTTGCTTCATTAATTCGCATCAGACCAAGTGCATATCATAAATACTCCCCATTGCAGCTTGCATTTGGTAAAGAACCATACATTTCTCATCTGAGAATTTTTGGATGTATGCTGTATGTGCCTATTGCACCACCGCAACGAAAGAAAATGGGACCTCAAAGAAAGGTTGGAATTTATATCGGTTATCATAGTCCATCAATCATTCAATATCTTGAACCTCAGACAGGCGACGTGTTCGCATCACGTTTTGCTGATTGTCATTTTAATGAGGAAATCTTCCCAATGTTAGGGGGAGAAAAGAAACATACCGAAAAGGAAATTACATGGTATGTATCATCATTGTTACATCTGGATCTAAGAACAAAACAATGTGAAAAAGATGTACAACAAATTGTGCACTTGCAAAGAATAGCAAATCAAATACCAGATGCATTTGCAGACACAAAAGGGGTAACTAAATCATATATACATGCTGCAAATGCCCCTGCTCGAATTGAAATTCCGAAGAAATAAATTGAAGATACTCATGATGTGATTAAACGCCTGAAGCGTGGAAGGCCAGTCGGTTCCAAGGATAAAAATCCTCGAAAAAGAAAATTCATAGAGAAGCATGATGATCACAAAATAGAGAATGATGTTCCTGAAGAAACACATGATGATCACAAAATAGAGAATGGTGTTCCTGAAAAAACACATGATGATGAAAATGTTCTGTCAGAACCACAAACTGACGAGAATCATGAAATCTCTATCAATTATATTAATCCTGGAAAAATATAGAACCGAAAAGATATAAAAGAAATTGATGATATATTTTCTTACAATGTGGCAATCGACATCATAAATGATAATGAAGATCATGAACCAAAATCTTTTGGTGAATGTAAAAATCGGCAGGATTGGATAAAATTGAAATAAGTCATCCAGGTTGAATTGGATTCGCTAAATAAACGTAATGTTTTTGGACCTATAGTCCTTACACCTGAAGGTGTAAAACCTGTTGGATACAAATTGGTTTTTATTCGAAAGCGAAATGAGAAAAACGAAATAGTAAGATATAAAGCTCGACTTGTTGCACAAGGTTTTTCTCAAAGGCCTGGAATTGATTATGAAGAAACGTATTCTCCCGTGATGGATGCAATTACGTTTCGGTATTTGATTAGCTTGGCAGTATCTGAAAATTTAGAAATGCGTCTTATGGATGTTATTACAGCTTACTTATATGGATCACTTGATAGTAATATATATATATCTATATATATGAAAATCCCTGAAGGATTTAAGATGCATGAAGCACAAAATTCAAAACCTAGAGAATGTTATTCTGTGAAATTACAAAGATCATTATATGGGTTAAAGTAATCCGGTCGAATGTGGTATAATCGACTAAGTGATCACTTGATGAAAAATAGATATGTAAATAATTCAATATGCCCTTGTGTTTTCATTAAGAAAACAACATCCGGATGCGTAATTATTGCTGTATATGTCGATGATTTAAACATCATTGGAACGAATAAGGAAATTCAAGAAGTTGTGTCATACTTGAAGGACGAATTTGAAATGAAGGATCTTGAAAAACCAAGTATTGTCTGGGTTTACAAATTGAACAAAAAGAATGTGGAATATTTGTTCACCAGACAAATTATACAGAACAGATCCTTAAACGTTTAAATATGGATAAATCAAATTCTTTAAGTACTCCAATGGTTGTTAGATCATTAAACATAGAAAAGGATCCATTCTGTCAATGTGAAGATGATGAAGATATTCTTGGTCCAAAAGTACCATATCTAAGTGTTATCGGTGCCCTTATGTATCTTACAAATTGTACAAGGCCTGATATATCTTTTGCCGTAAATTTGTTGGCAATATTTAGCACATATCCAACAAAGAGACACTGGAACGGTATTAAACATATATTCCGTTATCTACAAGGAACAACAGACTTGGGACTTTTGTATTCAAAAGATGCTAATCCAAGTATAATTGGTTATGCCGATGCTGGATACTTATCTGATCCACACAAGACACGTTCCCAAACTGGATATGTATTTACTCGTGTAGGCACTGCAATTTCTCGGCGTGTGGATTATCATGTGGATTATCATTCGATGAGAAGCCTGTGATACTATATGAAGATAATGCTGCATGTGTTGCTCAAATTAAAGAAGGATACATAAAAAGCGACAGAACTAAACATATTCCTCCTAAGTTCTTCGAATTCACCAAGGAGCTTGAGAAGAATAAATGTATTGATGTTCGTCACATTCAATCAAGTGAAAACTCATCAGATCTCTTCACAAAGGCACTTTCTATGACAATATTCAGAAAGCACATATATAATATTGAGATGCGCAATCTACGAAATTTGTGAAGAATTCTTCATGTTAACATGAGGGGGAGTTTACGTGACTGCACTCTTTTTCCCTTACTATGATTTTTATCCCAATGGGTTTTTCCTAGTAAGGTTTTTAACGAGGCAGTACAAAATCACGTAATGAAGACATCATCGTATCATGATCATCATCACAAGGGGGAGTCTTGAAAATATGAACAATATTTGTTTTGAAATCTATAATGTTGAATGTTGAAAATTAGGTAAATTAGGTGTTGAATATTGAAAATTAGTATGTGATGATGTATGTAATGACGAAATTGTTTTTGGATTGTTTTCCGAAGAAATCCTATAAATAGGTCTCCATTTGTAAAGATTTGATATAATTGAGTAGAGAGAAAAATATTATAAAGTGTGTAGTTTGGTAAATTTTGAGAGTTTGAGATTTTTACTTTTACCATAAATTTTTACTTTTTCACAACAGTTTATGATTTATGGTTACTTAAATATTTTTATTGTAAGGTCTAGGAAATTCGAACTGCGTAACCCGACTTCATGCAATCTAGTGTTTTATTTAAAATATGTGTTTAATGATTTTTATGCATTTAATGCTTGATTATTGCATGGCTAGGGTTTATTTCAAGATTATTTTTAAGTTCATGCATGTGATACCCTTGTCCCACATCGAAAAAATCAAACATTTAAAATGAGTTTATAATGGCTTACAATGGACTTCTATTGCAACTTGGGTTAATCATTTTCGTAACGCGAGGACGAATACGAAGTAGTTGCTATAGGGGCCCCTTGTGCAGTCACGCAGACGCGGGCGCGGGGCGTGACAGAATGGTATCAGAGCCGGTCACCGGTATGGAACACCGGGAAATAAGTGCTATGCGGGGCAAAGTGCTACGTGCATGGGAGCCACCTCTTGAACCTCGGGGTAAAGTGCTACATGACGGGAGCCACCTCTTGAACCTGTAGGAGCCACCTCGAGATTCTCGGTGCCGGTGGATCGAGGAGTCAGACCGCGACGAGGACGTCGTGTTCTGAAGGAGGGGTGATTGTGATACCCTTGTCCCACATCGAAAAAATCAAACATTTAAAATGAGTTTATAATGGCTTACAATGGACTTCTATAGCTACTTGGGTTAATCATTTTCGTAAAGCGAGGACGAATACGAAGTAGTTGCTATAGGGGCCCCTTGTGCAGTCACGCAGGCGCGAGCCCGGGCACGGGGCGTGACAATGCATTAGGGTTTTAAGTTGAATTTTGCGGTCGAACGAGTAACGAAAACTGGGGATAATCAGGAAAAATATTTTTATTGAATAATTAATTTTAATTATTTAATATGAGGTGTTTTTATATGCGAATTTCAAAAATTGGGCCTTGGTGGGTATTTTTACTCGTCGGGTCATATTTTTAATCGGTACGCAAAATTTAGCGAATCGGGGGACTTTCTGAGAGTTCGGACAATATTTTCAAAAATATATCTAAACGAAATACTTTTCAGGAGTGTAATTGAGCTTGATGGGTGTATTTTAATGCTTAATGGGCTCAAAACCTTTTTTAATCCATTTAATTTTCATTAGGACCCATTTATGCATGCAAATTCTATTTAAACTCTACCTAAACCAACCCTAAACCTAATTACACTAAGTGGCCGCCCCCTCCCTCTTTTTATCAACAGCCACCCTCGATTTTACAGCAGCAAACCAGCAGCCACTTCGGTTTCCTCCATATCTTTCAAGCAAACTTCTCCCCTGCCCCTCCGGTGCTAGTCTTACGCGTGTATTTTTGAGTTTTCAAGCGTAAAAAAACATTAAGGCACGTATGTATCCCCTTTTTCTCTTCCTTCATGCCAATATTATGCTGAAATATATGTAAATGCATGAGAATTTATTTATCTAACTTGGGGTTTTGTTTTTTTATGCGAAACTTTGACATGAAAGCGTATCCTTGTGTTTCATTCTCACGTTTTCTTGTGTTTGTGCAAGGGGCTGCCTATATTATGATTTTTACGGGGCATGCATGCTGTGAACTAAGGTGACATGATGCTGGAGCCTAGGGTGTGCACGGTTTAGGTGAAGGCCGAGGGTTGCTCTTAGGCGATTAGGGTTTCGGCTTGTTTTGGTGAAGGATTAGGGTAGGATCAATCGAGGGAGGGCTATACCAGGCCAAGCTGTAGTCCAGGGGGATCCAACCAAGGCCTAGGGGAGGTCCATACTCAGCTAGTCTCGGGTAGAATGAGGTCCCTAGGCTAAGAGCTGATATTGGTTCGAATATGGCTCAGGCGTGCGCTTTTCTTGGTGGTACGAACGGTGCACGTGAATGGGGTTGAGGGATTTTCTTAGGTCGGTCCAAGAAGGTGATAAGGTGAGCTAGGAAGGGCTGGTCCATGGCTGGTTCGAGGTAGTAGGACCTAGAGTCGAAGGGTTACAAGTTTAGTGCACTAGGGTTCTCGAGTTTGCATTTACAAAAATTCCAGCAACTTTCGGCTACTGTTTGAGGGTCATAAGTGATATGAAATAAGTGGTTTTTAGGCTGGTCATGTAGGTTCGGAACATGGTGCAAATTGGGAAAATTTTAGTTAAAGTTCGGGTTGATTTGGGTTAAAACTGGGAACCCGGTCGAGCAGGGCTCTAAGCACGATTTGACAGGTTTTAAATTTTTATATTACTATATACATGACTTTTTTTATGAAAATATGAAAAATATGTTGCATGCTTGGTTTGAAGGAAAAATTTCGTATGTGCATGATTTTGATAAGTGATAAAAATGATGACATGTTTTGAAGGATGGGAGTTGGTTGTGACTGACGATATATGAATACGATGAGCTGTAAGGCCAATCGCTGATGTGCCCGCCACCAGGTACCACGGTTATATGTAGATGGATCCATCGAATAGAGCTGATACGAAAGCCACAACTAACGAACCGAATTTGATTAAGATAATGAACAAATATATGATGATATGATGAGATGTTTTGACACGTAATGCATTTAAGATATGTTTACGTTTACGCTTTTAATATCATGAAATATATTTTTATTACAGTACTTTTCACTGTTGCATGTTGTGTATTTGGATAACGTTACAGTTGTGTTAAATCTTTAAACTCACTAGGTGTGAATGATGCATGTGAGCATATTGATTAGGAGATTGTAGGTACTGAAGACTGAGTAGGTGGAGTTGGATGTGCGCACGTGAACCCGAGGACCTTATTTCTTCCACACATCATGTTTATGAGATATGAGTGGACATGAATATTTTTACTCGTTCATTTTATTATTTTATTGATTATAAGGATTTTTACTCGTTCATATTTGTTTATTTTTAAATTTCAGTATTTTCATCCGGTAGATGGCTACTATTATTTTTAAGGGATGAAATTTTCAACAGTATTGCATGCATGCATAATTTATGAATTTCGAAAATGAGCTTGTAAAAATAATAATAATAAAAATTTATTAGCATTTTTAAGTAATAGATGTTTCATTTATGATTCTTTTGAGAGGCTTTTGAGAGAATGTTAGAGTTAAGTTTATTTTTGAAATAATGTTAGTTTAGGTTGGTTGACGTTTACGATTTATGCTTTGAATTACTTTCTTTTGGATTTTCAGATAATAGTTAGTTGGTTTATTTTAAATGGTGCAAAAGTACTTTAAAACATAATTATGTATATTTTGGCCAAATGAATTAGAAAGAAAAAAAATTTCTAGTACTTTTAAGAAAAACGAGTAGTGGACGTTTCAAAAGTGGTAGTCCAAGCTGAAACAATTCACTCACCAACTGAACCATCTATCACTCCAACAGCCCAGGATTCATCAGCTGTGCCAGGACTGATTTCATCCAACTTTGTGCTTGCTGAGACTTTCTTCATGTCTGAAGCCACTCTTCAACTGATCACTTCTTAGACGACTGTTGAGGCATCCAGTGATACAACTGATCATCAGGATCAGCCTCACAGTCTATCAGTTCAAGAAGAGATAGTAACAGAAATGGCAGAGGATATAGACGAAGATGCTGCTATAAATCAGCTTGCAGTAGTGGAATTAACTCCGAATGAAAAAAGGAAAGAAAAAATTCACACTGAAGAATTGTTCTCTGAACTTCCACTAGTAGTTGATGTGATGATGGGCAGTATTTTGTCAGAACATACAAATCTTGGTTCCAATATCTCGCAAGTCAAATCTACTCAGTTGCTGCATTCTTTGAGTCTGAACACCTTAAAAGATCACACGATGAAGGACTTGAAGAAACTGACGAAGGATGTAGCTGCTCTCTTTGAAACAGTAGAAACAATGGAAAGAGAAACAATTACAATCCTTAATCTACTCTCCTCCCAGGAACTACTCAGCAACCATATTGATTTTTTTCGTACAAGCCTAACCAAAAAATTTGCCATTGTACAAGATCAACTGGTTGAAGTTTCTACTCTAGTCAATTCAGCCATCCTTCTGATGCGACTTTGATTGTTGCACTCCCAAGAGAGGATTGTCCACAAATAGTATAATTCGGTGAGTCAGAATATCATATCCACGGGGAAGCTAAGGTACGTAATTACAAGTTCACTACAATGTCATTTTGTTTTTTTTTTCTTTTTTTTATATTTTTTGAATCTTTAATTGGCAATTTTTAATTGTTCAAATTTTAATTCAAGTAGTTGAGATTAGAGGATCCACTCTTTTGTATTTTAATAAAGTTAATATTAATGAATATTATTGAAATCCGCTTAATAAAATGGTTCCAATATATTAAATAATCATATTTATATTATATTATATATTATTATCTCATAAGTATGTAATATATAGCAAAACTTATAAATGTTGTCAAGTATTTATTGTGTTATATATATTTTTGTAAACACTAAATCAAGGTTCCCACTTTAAATAGATGGTAAAACCAAACAAACATTTAAGTGGTTCCAAGAATTTAGTTTAACATATAACAATAATAAATCAAAACTCCCACTTATAAATAAGGTATAATAATCCTTAAAGAAATCAATATAACGTAAACAATAAATAATTATTAAATAATATAAAACATAGAATATTACTTTTTAATAATCTTATTATCATACCAAAAGGTTCATCTTTTCATCCCAACTTTAGGAAGTTAGCTACTCATTATTCAAATTATAAAACTTTGAATATGAAATAAACATGCTAAATATATTTAAATGAAGAAATAAATGAAAAACAAAAAGAAAAATATTATGAACTCCAGTGTTTGTTCATAAAACGAGGAATATCTCCATACCTTACAATGCATCCCTATTTGTAGCGAAATTTGGAGAGACAACCACAAGTAAAATTTTATTTTATTCATACAAGTCTTTATTGGTGTTCCAAAAAATTATGTCACCATACACATCACTTTTGAAAATTGTCCCTTCCGATTTTGCTTTTCCACATAAAACAAAACATGCAGATAATTACGTTGTTTGAATTGTGGTATTTTATTTTCACCATTTGACCAAGTAATTTGAGAAATATGGTCAAAATAATAGAGCATGTTAAAACTGTCACTCCTTTTATAACTTTATTTATTGCTTAATTTGATCTCAATTGTGAGAAGTTTTTTATCTCATGCTTGCCACCAATATTGAAGATTTTAAAATCAACTTACTACATGTCCAAGAATCATCTTAATCTCATTTGAAAAGCCAATGTTATTCTTGTTTTATTGAACTTATAGAAATAGTAAAAACTTATAATTACACAACAAATTATATTTTATACAATTTATTATAAAACATATAATATTTAAACATTTAATAAAACAAAAACTATAAATTTATATTATAAAACATTTAATTAATATATAATTTTTTATATTCATCACACCCCCAACCACCTTATTGCTAGTCCCTAGAAATTTAAGCGTTAATAACAATACAAAACATAATTATTAATTTAAATAGAAATGTAATCGAAACTATCTAAGTGTTTAAATTAAAGTTGAAAATTGTCAAAGTTATATCAAGATCATCATAATTATAATTTATGAAATAATCTGAGCTGATCAATTCAAAGCTTATTTTCAGGTAATTAAATGTACACGACATTCAGTTCCTAGTAAGAGTTTCAATTCCATATCCCCATAGGTTAATAAATGTTTCAATTCATTAGAACAATTTCTTTCATGGAGTTGGAATGCAGATAAATGCTCAGGGAACGATTTTTTTTATGAGAGATAATGGGTCGTAGCATTAACTTTAAAAATACATAGATATTCAACATTTTTTTTCTTTTTTTTCCCGGAAAATATCTATTTCTTATCTTCAAAATAAGAACTCAAAATCTAAACAATCGATAACATCTCTCATGATCAATAAAGGCTTGAAAGCTGTTTTCTCAATCCTCACCACTCACTCACAAAATATGTGTGAGTTTAAAATTTTAGGTACTTTTATCAGGTATATCTTGGGACATATACTTTTGTAACTGATCTTATCACAATGGTTAATCACTCAAAAAAATTTCATAAATCATATTTTTTATAGTGATCAGAATATTAAAAATTGAATTTTTTTTCAAACAAAAATATAAACATCCTTAGATAGATTAATAAATTTTCTAATTTAAACCTTTCAAACATTTACAAGTGATATTTTATCAAAAATTAGTAAGATACTATAAGGTCAAAAAATAAGACAACGTAATCCAACCGCATGCAAATCTAAGGAAAATGAGAAATAGCCAATTAAATTATTTTAATTGCTTAACTTAATTATATTTGTTATGTATACATGATTTTAAAGTAGTGTTTCTACTTGAATACATTAAATTGTATTTTTAAAGGTTATTCGAGATGCGATCGAGGAACGGAGACCGAGGGCTGAAAAATTGAAAATATTTTTATTAAAAAATTGTTTTTAATTATTTAAAATAAGGTTGATGCTTTTTGTTATTTTTGAAAATAAGGAGTTCTGAGATGATTTTATACACCGAGACATAATTTCCATCGGTATTCGATTTTCAACAACAATACGAACTTTTTGACAACTCAGCTAATAATTTCACGAAATTTCTCTAACGAAATAACTTTTAAATGCACTATTGGGCTTATTGGGCCTAGTATAGCTTTCGAATGGGCCCAAGTTAGCACACTTATTATTTATCAAATAATAAAGCCCAACACCCTACTCATTTCAATTTTATATGCACGCCTCCCTCGCCCTCAAACACCACAAGACTCCTAGCACCATCACAACACACACACACACACGATTATTTTCAAGAGGCAAAGCTTCAGTTTGGTGGAAGAAAATTCATCTAGAGTTCTCATCGTCGTTCTTCGCAACGTCAATGTGTTTTCATGCGTTATATACACAAAAGCACGTCATAATTCCCCTTTTTCTCATCTATCACACCCTAATATATATTTAATTGTTATTTGCATGAAAAAGCAAGTTTCCCTTTAAATTATTTCGTTTTTATGCATATACATGTGTTTTAAAGTATGATTTTTGCATCAAAACATGATATATGTTTACATGAAGGGGCTGCCATGATTAAGGATCAAGATGGGCTGTTGTTACACAAGTCTAAGAGTCTTAGGAGGCACCTGATAGGCTGCACATGAATCAAACTAAGCTGGAACTGAAATAATGTGTTTTATTGTTAAGGCACGATTTTGAGGGAACCATGGTCCATGGCTTGGCTTTGGCGCGACCAGGGCTAGGCTGGGACATGGTTGGGTCAGGAGAGGTGTCCTAGCCACGCTAGTACTTGAGCACAGCGGCTGGGAAGGAGTCCTAGCAAGCTAGGACTCTTCCCGAGCAATCGCAGGTTGTGCAGCTGTGCACAAGGGGACACGGCTCGACCAGGGTGATCAGGGCTGGGCTAGGATAGGTGTCTAGGGTCTTGAGAGGGTTCACGAGGGTCTGGGACAAGGGCTGGCTTGGTGGTTAGAGTCCTAGCAGGTAAATTGAAGAGTTCTAGTGGTTCTACTTCTCGGGCGGCTCAGGTCCTTTGCACCAAGGGCTGTAGCGAGCTAGGGTTGATCTAGTTGGTCCATGAGGGTTCTTAGAGGGTCTGGTCAGGGGTTGGATCAAGGTGGCTCTGGCTTAGCTTAGGGTTCGAGAATTAGGTTTAAATTGGTTAAGGCTTGGATCGTTTTTCAACGAGGGCCGAATCATGGTTCACGAGGGTAAATTAAATATAAAAAGTCTATGTTTTAAATTTGAGAATTTTATATTAAAGTTCGAGTTTAATTCGGGATTAAAATGTATTACGAATTTATAATTAAAAAATAAATAAAAAGCCATGATTTTAGCTAAACAAAAATATCAGAAAATTTATCTATGCTTAAATAATTATTTGGTTTTGAGTCAATAGAAATAAGAAAAAGTCAAAACTGTGAAATTCTACGTCTAGGGGTAAAAAGGTTATTTTACACCTGAAAATAGTAAATGTCATGACAGTGTCTTGAATGCTGTAAAATATGTTAATATGATTATTTTAAATATTTATAGAATTTTATGATGAAAAGTTAACGCTAAAAGATATGTTGCAGGAAATGAAGTAATTATGACTAATACGATGATACGATAATACGTAAGGCCAGTGCTCAGTTGACGGGTGAGAGTGTCGCTGATGTCTCCGCCGTCTAGTACTGTGGCATGTTGATGTTTCCATCGACCTCTAATACGAAAGTCACAATTAACATGAATTCAACGAAAGGAAAACATATATGTATATGATGAATATGAATATGTTTATGATGATATGAAAAATGTTTATGTTTATGCATGATTATGAAATGTTAGTTTAAATATAAGCATTTTCATTGTTGCATGTGATTGGAAATGTTATTTTAAGTATAAGAATTTTCATTGTTGCATGTGATTGTATACATATTATTTGTTATCAAGTTTATGATTTGCTGAAAATTTAGACTCACTAGGTGTGATTGATGCCGGTGAGTATGATATTGAAGGTAGTAGAGGTCTTGATTGTTGATCTTGCTAGACTGAAGGTGAACATAACACGAGGACCAGAGCTAGATTTTCCGCATTATGATTATGACTTATGATTTTAAGTTTTGTTGAAGATATTTTTACGACTTTTATTATGTTGTTGAGTGGTTTTTGAAAGATTGTTAGTTTTACCTTTGTTGCTAAGTTAGGATTTGCAAATGTTTGACGATTTTATGCTTTGAACCATTTCATTTGAATTTTCAAATATAGTTGGTTGTTTTTTTTTTAAAATGGTATCAAAAATATTTTTAATATATCCAATTATGCATTTTAAAATTCGGCCAAGACTAGGAAATTAATAGAATAATAATAAATAAATTTTCCAGTGTATTTTAAAGAAAACGAGTAGTGGACATTTCAGTTCGTATCAGATCAATTTTCCTGTAAAGGGTTGTGCTACTGTCAGTGCCGGGAAGCTCAGTCGTCAAGCCTCAAAATTGTAAGTTTATATGATTTATACGATCTTTATGATGATACCTGCATTATTACATGAATTATATGTTTTTGTTACATGTTTAAAAGCTTTATGAGAATATATGTTTTATATGCTTAAAATTGCTAAAATGGATTAGTATATGTTGCAAGATTAGAAAACTTAGATTTAAATGCATGTTGGTTACGTTTAGAATTCAGATATAATACCTCCTATATGTGCACCTAGTACTGATAGGCAGACATAGAATGTTGAAGATCTTCATGTTAATGCACCCCCGCCTCCAAATGGGGATGCTGCTACGCATGCACTGGAGAACATGGATCATTTCTTTGAGCAGCAGTTTCAGCAGGATTCTAGGCCACAACACGATATCTTAGATCAGTTCCGGAGGCTAGGGTCAAAGGAATTTTCTGGCACCACTGACCTATTTGATGCTAAGGCTTCGATTTGAGCACTTGAGGTGCACTTTCGCTATTTGAATATCGGATATGCTGATCCTGTGAGGTGTGCTACATATATGTTTAGGGATGATGCTTCTTTATGGTGGGAAGGAGTTGAGCATGGTATTAATCTTGCTACTCTTACTTGGGCTCGATTCAAGGAAATATTTTATGAGAAGTACTTTAGTGCTGATGTTCAGGACGATTTAAGAGGGAATTTATTACTCTTTGTAAGGGAGACACTTCTCTGGCTGAGTTTGTGAGGAAGTTTGATAGGGGTTGTCATTTTGTACCCCTTATTGCTAAGGATGTTGTGGAGAAGTTTAGACACCTTTTGGATTACGTGACGTGATTATGATGCGACCCTTGGATTATGCTGCTGCTACTACCTATACATTTCAAGCCGAGCAATCTTTGAAAGACATTGACTTCGAGATGCAATGCAAAAGACAGCAACACCAGTAGAATTCTCAGCCAAGTAAAAAGCCATTCTTGGGACCTCCCAGACCTCAAGAGCCACAAAAGCCCCAAGTTCAAGCAAAGAAGCCAGGACCAACAAAACTACCACAACCTGGAGCATCGAAACCTGCAGATAGGCTACCATGCAAGGAGTGCAACCGCTTAAATTACAGCAAGTGCATGTGGAATCTTTTAGATACTTCATATGCAAGGAAGAATGACAAAGTTTGCACATTGCCCAAAGAAAAAAGCACCTTATGTTATGCATGCCGAGGAGGCTGAAGAGGAGGCAGACACGACCCTTATCACCGGTAACCTAGTTATTTAACGTTTTTATATTGCCTTTATTGCATAAAATGTTAAATTGGTCATTAAAATTGATTTGGATTAAGGATAATGTAAGGCCCGAGGATTTAGTTATTATCGTCAGACTGGTTTTGTTGATAATTAAGGTGATTATAGATGCATTGTATCGGACCGGGAGAGACGAGAAAATATTCAAAGTGCTGTAAAGGACAAGCGGCAGCGCACATGCGCGAAGAAATACGTGCATATGCGCGAGGGGTCCAGAAGCCCTCGCGCATATGCGCTAGATGAGGCACGCACATGCGCGACATTTCCAGAAACATTGGCGCACATGCACGAGTAGATACGCGCATATGCGCG
This sequence comes from Primulina eburnea, assembly GCF_022965805.1. Classification (NCBI taxonomy): domain Eukaryota; kingdom Viridiplantae; phylum Streptophyta; class Magnoliopsida; order Lamiales; family Gesneriaceae; genus Primulina; species Primulina eburnea. The sequence continues at coordinate 18,058,445 of NC_133112.1, read as the reverse complement.
ACATGTCCAGAATCTTTGGCGCATAAGCGCGAGATGAAGCGCGCATATGCGCGAGAAGTTAAGATTGACATTGCCGAGACCAATAGGTCTCGCGCATATGCGCGAGACGTGTAATTCAAAAAAATGAGACACTTGTCCCTTGTCATGCATGGATGTTATAGGTGTCTTTCATTATTCATTTTGCTGGGAATGAACATCAGATAACCGAGAGAAAGAGAGGTTTTAGGAAGGGGGGAGGTTTTTTCATTTTTGAAGCTATTTTATGCAAGATTTACATATCCAAACTTCAATTCAAACATAGATTTGTGTTGTTCTCATCAAAGGCTACAAGAAGAGGTAAATATTGTTCAATTCCAACATGATTCAGATCTTGTGTATTGAAGAAATTATGATGTGGTTGCTATTAGAGGTTCTTAAGATTATAAGTAACGTATATTCGCAATCAGATCGATTTTCGAATAGCGTATGCTATTGTTATGATTTCCAGCATATATGTGTATAAATTCCTCCAAATTTTGAGATGCTAATGGGTAGATTATGATGATGATGAGTTGAGGATTACGATATGTTGACATATGGTGAGATTTGAATTGATCGGTATCGCAAGTTTACGCCGTTATGCCGTCGAAATATACCGACGTTGAATATTGATCCGTATGTGCATTCCTTTGAGTTAGAAGTTGATATGGTGCATTATATATATGTCATTTCAAATTTGGTTTGACAGATTCGATATCAAGAATATGAGACTTCGACTTATACGAACGACAAGAAGGTGTATCTCATGTTTTGTTTTGGGAAGATACAACTCAAATGAGATTCAATTTGAGTTTCCCCAACAAAATCACATACTAGATTATTGTTTATATTTGAATGCTTATGCTTTGTTTATAGATTCATATTCAAGCCTTTAAGATAGGTGAGTCATTTGGTAGATTCTCCAAATAACTAGACGTTCGGTGGTGTCGACGCTTCGGATCAGAATCACTCCGATTGTAGATATTCGATACAGTCAGGACCGAAGTCTAGGAATAAGATGTAACGCCACCCCGAAGGGGAGAGTAGGTGGGAGACCTGTTACATCTTATTCACACCGGGATCCCTAGATTTAGATACGAGTTGAGTCAAGACATGAGGTAGAATACTTTGAATTACGTTTCCTAGATTATGGGACGTATTGCTATTGATTATGTGCATGATTGTTTTATCTGTATTTACTAATGTGTCCTAATTACTGAAACATGTGTTATGATTTTGTATTCAATAGTATGACATGCAGGTATACATGTTTTATACTGGGATTTGTTCTCACGGGAGTTTCCGGCTGTTGTTGTGTCTGTATGTGTGCATAACAACAGGTAGGGCAGGATCTGGGTCGCAACAGAGGTGAGAGATGGATATAGCGTGGTGATCACGGGCATAGCAGATGTACTAGTAGTTTGTACTTTTGTCTTGTACTGTATTTGAATACTGGTTTGTTGAATATGTACTGAACAAGACATGTATATTATGTTTGTAGTAATAAAATAAATAAAGACCTTGTGCATGTTTATATACATTTGAATTAATGTTAAAAGAAATTTTTTTTATGACCCACATTTTCGAACAAAGATCCAATTAATCCCAGAAAGAATTGAGTTAGAGCCCGGGTCCCCACAACAGGACGTATCAGAGCAGTAGGTTCTGTAGACTGAGATAGAATAGAATGAGCGGGGTAGATCGAGTCATCTTTCTTGCTTTATGATGTGCTAGCATGATTTATTGCTTTCCCTATTACATGTTGTATTGTTATCTGAATTGATTTACAGCATGTATTCGCAAAGACTGAATCAGAACCGATTCTGGATCAAAGGTATATGATCAGAGGAGAGCTGAGACAGATTGTATAGATTGTGTATTAATCTGTTTGATATTCAGATATGCCGCCTCGACGAGTACCGCAACCAGCAGCAGGTCGGGCACCAGAATAGGGCAGTACATCCAGTGATCCGATGGACGTGACTGCTACACCGATGGAGACATTGCTTAAACGGTTTCAGTCTTTCTGACCACCGACACTGAAAGGTACAGAAAATGCAGTCGAGTGTGAGAGTTGGCTAGAGGATATCGAGATGCTATTCGAATCCCTTGAGTACACTGATGACCGACGAGTGAAATTAGTTGGGCATCAACTGCAAGATGTGGCCAAGAACTGGTGGATTACTATGAAGAGAGCATCGGAGCACCGTGGTACACAGATTACTTGGAAGGTATTCAAGACTGAGTTTTATCAGCGATTCTTCCCTGTGTCTTACCGAAAAGATAAGGGTGCTGAGTTCGCCAATTTGAGGCAAGGACAACTGAACATAGAAGAATATGTTGCCAAGTTCTCGTCATTGCTCCGATTCGCTCCTCATGTTGCCGAGAATGAAGAGGCCGTTGCGGATCAGTTTATAAATGGCTTGAATCCAGAAATCTTTACCTTGGTAAATACCGGTAGGCCCAACAACTTTACTGATGCGTTGAATCGTGCCAAGGGAGCGGAAGCTGGATTACTTAGGCAACGAAGTATTCCTTATGTTGTGCCGACTCCTAGACCGCCACTGCCTTCAGTTCAACCCCCTCCTCGATTTGAGACCGGTGGTAGCAGCAGTTGTAAGGCCCGAGAATTTGATTACCGTAATCTGAAATGATTTGGGTATATTTAACGTAATCCGAGATTAATCTGAAATGATTTATTGAGTAATCAAGGTATTTATAGACGAAAATAATTAGACCGAAAAAGACGAGAAAAGACGCAAAATATGTGCGAGGGAGGTGCCATTCGCGCATATGCGCGATCGGGTGCGCACATATGCAAAGGTTTGGCAGAAGACCCCGCGCATATGCGCGGCGTGAGTGCGCGCAATCGCGGCATGTCCAGTAGCCAAGGAAAATGTGCAGAAAGCCTCGCGCATATGCGCCGCGGGGAGACGCGCATATGCGCGAGCACTCCAGTAGCAGGTTTTGGATAAAGCCTCCGGCGCCAGTCATGCAGAACAAGAACAAGCCATTTGGCCTCACCGTGCGACGTGTATATATATATATATGTAAGCAACGTTAATTATTCAGAAAACTTAAGAAAAGAGGAACTGAAGCTTCAAGTCTCTGATGTACGAAAATTGAACGTCACGCAAATTCCGTCCGTCTGATTTTGAATCCGAGTACGGTATCGTGTTCCTAGCGACGACAACTACAACTGGACGTAAGTTTTGTTACGTTTAGAGATGATTTGAAATTATGATATTGTCATAATTGAATATGGATCATATATGGTGTTTCTGATACAGTAGACATTGTATATTTGAAGTCAGCTCGAAGAACAGACTGTTTCTGTAATTATTATGATTTTCGGAATCGATTTGACTGAGATGCGATATCAGATTTGTACTGTGACTGAGATTATGAATTGTACTGATATTGATGATGAGTTCTGGTATTATGTCTGTGATGTTGAGACTGACAGGGTTATCGAGATTGTATTATTATGCCGTCGAAACATCCGTAAATTGATATTTATCAGATTCAGTAATGATTTCGATTATATCGTGATATCGTCGATATTGATTAGATTATGTTTTGATTGAGTATTGATCAGAACAGGTTCTGAATTGAGTTATATATTGATATTGTGTCTATTCGGTATTGTTATTACCAGATTGAGAATGGACAGAGTTCAATTCAGGACTTCGTCTTCGTTAGAGCGAGAAGATAAATGTATAAGTCAATGTGTATTGGGAGATCGACTTGAGTCGGTTTAGACTTGAGTTTCCCTAAATCACATACTTTACTTTATTGCATTGATATTGCATTGAGTGGATTGATGTACTTGTTCTCTTGATTTATAAATAGCAGGTATTAGAAGAGTAATCTTATGACAGAAGTGCCTGTTAGTGGTGGGATCGCCACGGGCACATTTCACGATGTCATAAGATAGTGTATTGGCAATAGTGCCATAGTCTGTCACTAGAGGATTGGCTCTCGATGTGAATAGAATTAGAGCTTTTTCTATTACTGGTGATCGGTACCGTATCGATGTGGATAGAATTATAACTTCTTCTATTACTGACGATCGATGTTATATCGATGTAGATAGAATCGGAGTTTTCTTCTATTACTGGTGATCGATACTATACCGATGTGGATAGAATCAGAGCTTCTTCTATTACTGGTGATCGATGCCATATCGACGTGGATAGAACTGGAGTCTTTTCTATTACTGTTGGTTGATATGGAATGCCAATGTCTGGAAACCGGGATCCCTAGGCTAGGATTGAGTCTAGTCTGAGTCTTGGAATTACGAGCATTGTCGACAGTTTGATATTGATTATATTTCAGCTTTTGATATATATATATATATTGCTGTTATCTGTCCATGCTTTTATGTTTATCATTTGATTGCATGTTTCGTTGATTTATACTGGGATTTATTCTCACCAAAGTTATCCGGCTGTTGTCTTGTCGTATGTGTACATGACAACAGGTGGGACAGGTTCAGGGTTGAGGAGATGAAGAGAGATCGTGATTAGAGTGGAGATTCCGGACTTGGATTAAAGATAGGGTTGGACACTTGACATTAGATGTTAAACCTTAGTTGAATAAATGTATGTGATACAGGATTTGTACTTTTATATACTGAGATGTATATATATGTTTTATTTCACTACGTTCCTCATTTTAAAAAAAAAAATTAGACCCTGTTTTATAATTAATTAATTAGTCCCAATGATGATTAAGAACATGATTAGCGTCCGGGTCCCCACAACAGGTGGTATCAGAGCTGTAGGTCCTTGAGCTGTAGATTCTAGAACTATAGGTTCTTGGACTGAGATAGGGAAGAGTGAGCGGGGTAGAATGAGTTTTCTTTCCTTGCATGTGATTGCTAGCATGTGATTTATTATAATGTTGAATTACATGGTGTGTGCTAGCATGATGTTATGTGTTAGTGCCCGAAGTTATATGGCACATATTGGAATATAATGTTGAAATTACATTGTATATGCTAAGATTTCAGTATGTTTTTACTGTATATTAAGCTACATGTTACCTGAATATCTGAGTTGATTTGGTAACATGTATTATTTGAAACTGGATCAGAACCAATTCTTAATCAGAGGTAAGCTGATCAGGATTGGGATTGAGACGGATTTGTCTCCTGTTACTACTAACATCTGTGATTATCAGATATACCTCCTAGAAGAATTCCAGAAAGGGGTAGTACTTCGACTGATCTGATAGATGTATCAGAAACTCAGATGGAAATAAAGTTGAAAGAGTTCCAGTTATTTCACCCGCCGATTCTGAGTGGTATCGAGACGTCTGAAGATTGTGAGAACTGGCTTGATGACATAGAAATACTGTTCGATTTACTTGATTGTACAGATGAACAGAGAGTTAAAATGGTGCCTAACCAGTTACGAGAAGCCGCCAGGAGTTGGTGGATTACAAGTAAAAGAATGTTAGAACAGAGAGGTACAGTGATTTCGTGAGAAATATTCAGAACTGAATTTTATCGAAGATTTTTCTCATTTTCACACCGAGAGGACAAGAAAGCAGAATTTGAGAATTTGAGGCAAGGTCAACTGAATATTGAAGAGTATGTTGCTAAATTCTCTACTCTACTGCGTTTTGCTCCTCATGTAGTTGGGAATGATGAAGCTGTAGCGGATCAGTTCGTCAGAGGGAGATAGTTGCATTGATGAATATGCAGCGACCTTACCATTTTGCTGATGCCTTGAGTAGAGCGAAGAGAGCGGAGACGAGTCTGATTAGACAACTAGGAAGGTTGTGTGCGATGCAACCCCAGACACAGCAATCCCCTCTCCGATTTGATCGCGGCAGCACGAGTGGAAAGCAAGATTTGCTGAAAGCTCGAAAGAAGCCATTCAAGAAGTTAGGGAGTGGTTCATCTAGCTCCAGTGGTTCTAGTCCGAGTTATACTGGAACCTATTGCAGAGTTTGTGGCGGGAGACACCTCACGGAACAATGCCATGGAGTGACTAGTAGATGTAATTTCTGTAAACAGCAAGGACATTTTGCTAGAGTTTGTCCACAGAAAGGCTTCCGGAAATTTCAGGGAGCAGAATCATCTGGTGATAGTGATCGAGGAACAGACCCAGGACACACGTGAGGATATAGTGACATATACTAATCTTTTATGATTATGTTGCATATGTATTGATATGTACTAATGCATTTCCCTACGATTATCTTTGACTGAGTTGCATTGATATATGTTATACCTGTTGGGTCTGTATTACTGTAGTATTGATCCTTCTACCTTTTGGGGAGAGGAATTGATATCAGTGAATTCTGTGAGATATTGTATACTACAGTAAGATGAGAATGAAATTGAATTAAATTATGTTGTACTTGTGTTGTCTGATTTTGACTGCATTATTGATACTGATATGCTAACAAGTACAGAGAGGTTGTAATTTCTTGCCAGAAGATGGTAAGATTCAGATTTGAGATGACTGGAAAATGAATGATATACGATAAGGATTCTCGATTTTGAATTCCTTGATATCTATATTAATTATGATTCGATGATTATCGAAAGGAATGAAGATATTCCTTATACATTCAGTTGATTATTGAAAACTGAGTGTAGCATGAACTGATTTGTTAGTAGCAGGATATTTGTTATAGTCTTCCAGATTCAGATGTTATATTTGCTTCGTATCAGGGAGATTGATTATAGCCTTGATTCGATACAGGTACTGGTTTTATTTCAGAATTTTGAACAGAATAATATTGATTGAATTGAGAGAATTGAAATATCAGTGAAACGATTTACTGCCTGAAGAGTTAGAGTTACATCTGATTATATGTTTCTCTTTGAGATATTTCAGTTCTGTTATGGATTAATAAATCCTGTGATCAGAGATATTTGAATGATTTTGTGCCGTTTATCTATGATATTTTGATATACTCGTGGCATATTACTGAGTAAACCGAATATCTTTTATTGAATGATTTGAGAGTTGGAAATTATTATATACCGGAATTGTTCATATGAATCTGATTTGAAACAGAATTATATTCAGAATACGTGATATTCGAATGTGGTATATTGAATTATATGAATACAGCTGGGGTAGTGATCACTGACTGAGAAAGACACCGATATCAGTAATTTATATTTGCATGAGTATGGCAGATTAGTATATCCGATTGTTGTTTTGTGATTGCTTGAGAATTGTATTGTTCTAAAACAGTATTTGAGACAGAGTATATTGTTTGGAGGACATTACATTCGAAGATAATATAGCAGGAGATCCAAACAATGTTGAAGATGTAATCGGTTAGTCAGAATCGTTAGTATTATCAGGAATTGGTTTATATCTGAATCTGAGCTGATATTGATATTATTCTGAATCCGTATTCGATATCGATTGTTATGAACCGTTGAGATTATATACAGTTCAAGCTGACTCAGAGCTAGTTTTGAAAAATACAACAGTTCAGAAGTTTGATTAGACTGTTTAGAACTTGATTTCGATAGACAGAACAGGGTGTCAGTCAGAATACCAGGTAGGTAATGCTGTATTTTATATAATCAACTATTTTGTTTGTGTCAGATATTTCGAATTTGAAATGACAGGCATTGTCAGAAGTACGTAGAAGTAGAATTCATATTATTACAGTAACAGGAAATGTGTGATAATTCGAAATGACAGTTTGGAAGTAAACAGATGAAATCAGTTATGTCAGAATTTGTATTGAAATGTCTAAATCGCTGACAGATGAAGACAGAAAGATAAAAAACCAAGGGATTGGTTATACAAATTATTGATTCCTAAACAGAAATAGGAGTACATTTCTATGGATCTGGTGATGGAATTACCGAAATCTTGCCAAGATTGTACCAATATGTGGTTATGATTGAACGATTGTTCAAACCTGCCTATGTTATATTGTACAAGATGACATACAAGTATAACCAGACGACTGAGAGGTATGTCAGAAACGGGGGTCAGATTGTATTGAATGCCAAAGTAAATTATGTCAGACTGTGATTTTCGTTTGATTTTGTACTTTTGGCTGAGTGCATAGGGTGATATTTCATCAATAATTTATAGATTGACGGATAGTCGGAGTGAACTATCCTGATACTGGAGGATATCCAGGAACTGTAGTGCTGGATTTTAGCACTATTTGACATGATTGATTGTCAATTATGAATTATCGTACAACGAGAGATATCAGAGGAGTATTGAGATGACATCATTTGAGATGTTGTACAGTGAAAACTGTTAATTCTTGTTGTATGGGGATTTATATCTCGATGATATTTGAAATCAAATCTGATGGGATCAGAGATCTTATATAAAAAATGCGACGGAATCAGAAACAAATGAAGATAACTTGAAAGTAGACTTTAAACAAGCCAACGTCGGATGATGACTGTTGGTATTTAAGGTTGAAGAATGAATATATTTGACTGAGATAAACAGATTTGATAACAGCTGATGGTTATAGTTTGTTATGAACTGTTGATTGATATATACGTATGTTGTATAGCCATTGTTCGGAAATTGATTCTATCACGAGTGATCTCGTTGATATGAGATTATTTGTGGGGACCCGGACGCTAATCAAGTTCTTAATCATAAATGGGACTAATTAATCAATTAAAAACAGGGTCTAAAATTTTTTTTAAAATGCGGAACGTAGTGACATACAACATATATACATATCAGTATATAAAATACAAATCCTGTATTTCAACATTTATTCAAACTAGGGTTTAAAACTAAAGTCAAGTGTTGAACCCTACATCTAGTCCAAGTCCGGTGCCACCACTCTAATCATGATCTAGCTCTTCATCTCCTCGACCCTGGACCTGTCCCACCTGTTGTCAAGTACACATACAGACAAGACAACAGCCGGATATACCGGTGAGAATATAATCCCCAGTATAAATCAATGAAACATGCAATCATATAAACAATATAAAGCATGTAATCAGGTAACCTGAATATGTATCATACTCCGAAACATAAACAAGAATCTACAATACTCGTAGATACATCATTTAAGACTAGACTCAATCCTAGTCTAGGGATCCCGGTTTCCAGATGTGGTATTCCTATATCGAATTCCGTAAAGGAGGGAACCATAATCTCTATTACTCGATATAACCAGTGCCCCGGTATTCCTATATCGAATTCCGTAATAGAAGAAATTCAACCCCTTTACTCGATATAACCAAATATGGTGTTCCTATATCGAATTCCGTAATGGATTCTATTACTCGATATAACCATACATCCAGTGTCCTGACCTAACCGTCATGGACTGTAGTTCTATCACTAATATCCTATCTTGTGACATCGTGCAATGTGCCGTGGTGATACCACCACTATCCGGCACTTCTGTCACAAGATAACTAGTCTAATACCTGTCATCTAATTTCAAGAGAACAAGTACATTAATCAATGTAATGCAAATATCCATGCAATAAAATAAAGTATGTGATTTAGGGAAACCCAAGTCTAAACCGACTCAAGTCCATTTCCCAATACCACATTGACTTATACCTTTCGTTGCAGTCTCGGATTCCTGCTCAGTCGAAGTCCTAAATTAACAGTCTGTCTGGTAATGACAATATGAATAATCTTATGTCAATATACCACTCGAATCAATAACAATCTGATAATTCTTTGATTTAATTCAGAATCAACGGCATAACGGTACAATCTCCATATTCCCGTCCATACCATATCACCAGATAACAGTTACAATCCATAACTCATATCCAATACAATCTATAATCAATCCATAATCCAAATCTGTCCGGTATCAACGGATTATAATTAGAAAATCATAACAATTTCATAATCAGTCCGTTTCTAAATCTGACTTCGATTCTATGATGTCTACTATGTCAACAACAACATATATGAGTTCCATTCAATTCTGACAATAGCATAATTTCAAAGCATGTCAAAACGTAGCAAAACTTACGTCCAGTTGTAGCCTACGTTGCTAGGAACTCAGTACCGAAGTCGGAATCAAAATCAGACGAACGGATCGCTCGCAAATCCAATTCTAAAACCAAGAAGCAAAGTTTCCTCTGAACTTTCGATTTTTCTTTCTTAAGAAATGATTTTGCATGTATATATATATATTTACATATCTCGCACATGCAATGAGCCAAGTGGTCGAGTGTGCCTCCTGCACGTCTCGCGCATATGCGCGATTCCTCGCGGCGCATATGCGCGAGATGCAAAATCTCTGTGCGTGCATCTCACCTCGCCTCGCGCATATGCGCGCATCGATCAGCGCATATGCGCGAGGGAACTTCCATCTCGAGGTACCCTACTGCCTCCTTCGCGCATATGCGCGCAGTCACTTCGCGCATATGCGCGAAGCCTACTGTCCAATGCGCGCATGTGCGCGCATTAGCTCGCGCATGTGCGTGAGTCCTTCGCACCAATACACACACTTTTCACACTTATGTGTATTTCATGTCCCGATTAATCCTTTCATAATCATATCAAATTATAATTCAATAATTACCGATTACTGGGATTAATTTTCCGGGCATTACATTATTGAAGTTTCTGTATATCTCCTTCTGGTGTCTGATTGAAAATCTGATATGATTATCTATATTCCACGAGTAGATTGCTTGTGATTTCGGGGACGAAATCGTATCTTAGGAGGGGAGAAATGTAAGGCCCGAGAATTTGATTACCGTAATCTGAAATGATTTGGGTATATTTAACGTAATCCGAGATTAATCTGAAATGATTTATTGAGTAATCAAGGTAATTATAGACGAAAAGCATTAGACGAGAAAAGACGCGAAATATGTGTGAGGGAGGTGCCATTCGCGCATATGTGCGATCGGGCGCGCATATATGCGCAGGTTTGGCAGAAGACCCCGCGCATATGCGCGGCGTGAGTGCGCGCATATGCGCGGCATGTACAGTAGCCAAGGCAAATGTGCAGAAAGCCTCGCGCATATGCGCCGCGGGGAGACGCGCATATGCGCGAGCACTCCAGTAGCAGGTTTTGAATAAAGCCTCCGGCGCATAGACGCGGAATTTTGCGCGCATATGCGCCAGTCATGCAGAACAAGAACAAGCCATTTGGCCTCACCGTGCGACGTGTATATATATATATGTGTATATATATATATATATATATACATAAATATATATATAGACATTGTATATTTGAAGTCAGATCGAAGAACAGACTGTTTCTGTAATTATTATGATTTTCGGAATCGATTTGACTTAGATGAGATATCAGATTTGTACTGTGACTGAGATTATGAATTGTACTGATATTGATTATGAGTTCTGGTATTATGTCTGTGATGTTGAGACTGACAGGGTTATCGAGATTGTATTATATGCCGTCGAAACATCCGTAAATTGATATTTATCAGATTCAGTAATGATTTCGATTATATCGTGATATCGTCGATATTGATTAGATTATGTTTTGATTGAGTATTGATCAGAACAGGTTCTGAATTGAGTTATATATTGATATTGTGTCTGTTCGGTATTGTTATTACCAGATTGAGAATGGACAGAGTTGAATTCAGGACTTCGTCTTCATCAGAGCGGGAAGATAAAGGTATAAGTCAATGTGTATTGGGAGATCGACTTGAGTCGGTTTAGACTTGAGTTTCCCTAAATCACATACTTTACTTTATTGCATTGATATTGCATTGAGTGGATTGATGTACTTGTTCTCTTGATTTATAAATAGCAGGTATTAGAAGAGTAATCTTATGACAGAAGTTCCTGTTAGTGGTGGGATCGCCACGGGCACATTGCGCGATGTCATAAGATAGTGTATTGGCATTAGTGACATAGTCTGTCACCAGAGGATTGGCTATCGATGTGAATAGAATTAGAGCTTTTTCTATTACTGGTGATCGGTACCGTATCGATGTGGATAGAATTATAACTTCTACTATTACTGATGATCGATGTCATATCGATGTGGATAGAATCGGAGTTTTCTTCTATTACTGGTGATCGATACTATACCAATGTGGATAGAATCAGAGCTTCTTCTATTACTGGTGATCGATGCCATATCGACGTGGATAGAACTGGAGTCTTTTCTATTACTGTTGGTTGATATGGAATGCCAATGTCTGGAAACCGGGATCCCTAGGCTAGGATTGAGTCTAGTCTGAGTCGTGGAATTACGAGCATTGTCGACAGTTTGATATTGATTATATTTCAGCTTTTGATATATATATATTGTTGTTAGAGTGGAGATTCCGGACTTGGATTAAAGATAGGGTTGGACAATTGACATTAGATGTTAAACCTTAGTTGAATAAATGTATGTGATACAGGATTTGTACTTTTATATACTGAGATGTATATATATGTTTTATTTCACTACGTTCCGCATTTTTTAAAAAAAAATTTAGACCCTGTTTTATAATAAATTAATTAGTCCCAATGATGATTAAGAACATGATTAGCGTCCAGGTCCCCATAGCAGTGGAAGAAAAGATCAGTTGAAAGCGAAGGGTAAACAGTTCAAGAGATCAGGGAGAAGTTCGTCGAGCTCTAGTGGGTCACGACAGAGAGGTCCTGGCAAGAGTATAGAGTATACAGGTGTGTACTGCAGTTCTTGTGGATGTAGACATGCCACCGAGCAGTGTCAGGGTATGATGGGCAGATGTAACATATGTAGGCAACAGGGGCATTTCGCCAAAGTTTGTCCACAGAGGAGTTCACAGAGATCTCAAGGTGCAGGGTCTTCTGCGTTAGTAGCTCATCCTGAGAGGCAAGCTTCGTCTGTCCATTCCTTCCAGCCAACCCCTACACCGACTCAGTCTCGAGCCAGAGGTAGCCAAACAGTGAGCCAACCTCCCAGACAACAGGCTCAGGTGTTTGCATTGACAGAGGAGCAAGCCCAAGATGCACAGGACGATGTGATCGCAGGTAACTGTTTTCTTTGCAGTTATCTTGCCTATGTTTTGATAGACACATGTGCATCTCATACATTCATTTCTGAGCGCTTTGCATTGTTGCATGCTTTGCCTGTCGAGTCCTTAGCTACTATAGTGTCTATGTCTTCTCCGTTGGGAAGTGGTCTTATATCTGTGACTTCAGTTAGACATTGTATACTACAGTTTGAGGGGCATGAAATTGATTTAGATTGTATTGTACTTGGGATAGCTTATTTTGATTGTATTGTTGGGATTGATATGTTAACCAAGTACCGAGCCGCTGTAGAATGTTTCCAAAAAATTTTCAGGTTCAGACTAGAGATGACTGACGAATGAAAATTCTACGGAAAGGGTTCCAGATCTCGGATTCCCTTAGTGTCTGCTTTAACCATGACCAGATTGTTGCAGAAAGGAGCAAAAGGGTTCCTTATATATTCGGTAGATCTACTGAAATCGAGCCCAGTATTGGCAGATCTGCCAGTGGTACGTGAGTTTGCCGATGTATTCCCCGACGGATTCCAGGGTTACCTCCAGTCCGAGAGGTAGATTTCAGCATCGATCTTATACCAGGTACAGCTCCCATATCTCGAGCTCTGTATAGAATGGCGCCTATTGAATTGAAAGAACTGAAAGCACAGCTTGAAGATCTGTTGGCCAAGGGTTACATCAGACCGAGTGTATCTCCTTGGGGTGCACCCGTGCTATTTGTACGGAAGAAAGACGGTTTAATGAGATTGTGCATTGATTACCGGAAACTGAAGACGACGGTGAAGAACAAATACCATTGCCTCGCATCGATGATTATTTGATCAGTTGCAGGGATCCTCCGTATATTCAAAGATTGATTTGAGATCTGGATAACACCAGCTGCAAGTACGAGATGTTGACATACCGAAGACAGCATTCCGAACCAGGTATGGACATTACGAGTTTATTGTCATGCCTTTTGGTTTAACGAATGCACCAGCGGTGTTTATGGGATTAATGAACCGTGTCTTTCATAGATATCTAGATGAGTTTGTTATTGTTTTCATTGATGATATTCTGGTTTACTCGAGAAATGAGACTGATCATGCCGAGCACTTAAGAATTGTTTTACAGACATTGAGAAATGAGAGATTATATGCTAAATTGTCGAAGTGCGAGTTTTGGCTGAGACGGGTTATGTTTTTGGGGCATATCATATCTGGAGATGGTATTTCTGTGGATCCGAGTAAAGTTGAAGCTGTAATCAGTTGGCCGAGACCGACTTCTGTGCCAGAGATACGCAGTTTCATGGGTCTAGCAGGGTACTATCGACGATTTATTCGAGATTTCTCCAGTATTGGGAAGCCAATTACCCAGTTGACACAGAAAAATGCTCCTTTTGTGTGGTCTGAAGCATGTGAGTCTAGCTTCTTGGAGTTAAAGAAACGACTGACCAGTGCTCCAGTATTGATGATACCATCAGGTACTGGTGATTTCGTTGTATATTGTGATGCATCTCACAGGGGATTAGGATGTAATCTTATGCAACGAGGACACGTGATCGCGTATGCCTCGAGACAGTTGAAGCCACACGAGGTTCGCTACCCAATTCATGATCTTGAATTGGCGGATATAGTATTTGCATTGAAGATCTGGCGTCACTACCTCTATGGCGAGAAATTTGAAATTTACTCTGATCACAAAAGCCTGAAGTATTTATTTTCTCAGTCAGAGTTGAACATGAGACAACGTAGATGGCTCGATTTGTTGAAAGATTTTGATTGCGAGATCAAATACTATCCAGGGAAATCAAATGCAGCAGCGGATGCCTTGAGTCGAAAAGTATGTGCCTTATCCTTATCGATGATAGGTGTTTCAAATTTGCTGTTTGTCTGTTTTAGCATTTTCCACAGATAGTAGACCATTGAGACTTGCTACAATTCAAGTTGAGCCAGATTTGATTATGAGAATCAAAGAAGCACAAAGAACTGATCAGAATATTCAGAAGTCAATTCAGATGGTCACATCAGGGCATTTGTCAGAATATCAGGTACTTGATCATGTTCTGTATGTGAATAACCGTCTTGTAGTGCCAGATATTTCAAATTTGAAACTGCAGATATTGTCAGAAGCACACTGTAGTCGGTTTAGTATCCATCCTGGTGGCAGAAAGATGTACAACGATCTGAAGACACAATTCTGGTGGAAACAGATGAAGTCAGATATTTCAGAGTTTATGTCTAAATGCTTGAATTGCAAATAGGTAAACGCCGAGAGAAAGAAGCCCAGAGGTCTACTTCAGAGTTTGTCTATTCCTGAATGCAAATGGGATCACATTTCCATGGATTTCGTGACGAAGTTACCTCGATCATCTCGAGGCTGTGATGCGATTTGGGTCATTATTGACAGGTTGACCAAATCAGCTTGTTTTATTCCGTACAGAATGAAATATCGACATGATCAGATGGCCGAGTTGTATGTCAAAGAAGTAGTCAGATTGCACGGTGTGCCGAAGTCTATCGTATCAGATCGTGATCCCCGATTTACTTCTCATTTCTAGCACAGTTTACAGCAAGCTTTAGGTACGACATTGCGCCTGAGTACCGCTTATCATCCCCAGACAGACGGACAGTCAGAGCGGACTATCCAGACCTTAGAGGATATGTTGAGAGCTATAGTACTAGATTTTGGTACTAGTTGGCAAGATTCACTAGCTCTTTGTGAATTCTCGTACAACAACAGCTATCAGACGAGCATTGAGATGACAACGTTTGAAGCTTTGTATGGCAAGAAATGCAGATCTCCGTTGTACTGGGATGATATATCTGAGATACCAGAATTAGGGCCTGATATGATTCGAGAGATGACTGAGAAGGTGAAGATAATTAAGAAGAGAATGAAAACGGCACAGGATAGGCAAGCCAAATATGCAAATGTCAGACGTAGACCGTTAGTATTTGAACAGGGAGACAGAGTATTCTTGAAGATCTCTCCTTTCAGAGGCGTTGTCATATTTGGTAAGCGTGGAAAGTTGTCTCCTAGATATATCGGTCCTTACGCGATCCTTGAAAAGATTGGTGATCGAGCATATCGACTTGCTCTTCCTCCTTCTCTATCTGGGATACATGATGTCTTCCATGTATCGATGTTACGGAAGTATATGCCAGATATTTCTCATGTCATCCAGCCTGACGAAGTCGAACTAGATCAGACTTTGAGTTATTTTGAGCAACCATTACAAATTCTGGACCAAAAAGAAAAGCAGCTCAGAACAAAGACTATTCTGCTAGTGAAAGTTCAATGGAGTCGTCATGACACTGAAGAAGCGACTTGGGAGACAGAGTCGGAGATGAGACAAAGATATCCCGAGCTATTCCGATGATGTGAGTATTTATTCAGTTTTGATTATATTGCATCTTGTATATACTGCGATTGATTGCATGCGAGTTCAAGGGCGAACTCATATCTAAGAGGGGGAGAAATGTAAGGCCCGAGGATTTAGTTATTATCATTAGACTGGTTTTGTTGATAATTAAGGGGATTATAGATGCATTGTATCGGACCGGGAGAGACGAGAAAATATTCAAAGTGGTGTTAAGGACAAGCGGCAGCGCACATGCGCGAAGAAATACGCGCATATGCGCGAGGGGTCCAGAAGCCCTCGCGCATATGCGCGAGATGAGGCACGCACATGCGCGACATTTTCAGAAACATTGGCGCACATGCGCGAGTAGATACTCGCATATGCGTGACATGTCCAGAATCTTTGGAGCATATGCACGATATGAAGCGCGCATATGCGCGAGGAGTTAAGATTGACATTGCCGAGACCAGTAGGTCTCGCGCATATGCGCGGGTGATGTCGCGCATATGCGCGAGACGTGTAATTCAAAAAACTGAGACACTTGTCCCTTGTCATGCATGGATGTTATAGGTGTCTTTCATTCTTCATTTTGCTGGGAATGAACATCAGATAACCGAGAGAAAGAGTGGTTTTAGGAAGGGGGAAGGTTCTTTCATTTTGAAGCTAGTTTATGCAAGATTTACATATCCAAACTTCAATTAAAACATAGATTTGTGTTGTTCTCATCAAAGGCTACAAGAAGAGGTAAATATTGTTCAATTCCAACATGATTCATATCTTATGTATTGAAGAAATTATGATGTGGTTGCTATTAGAGGTTCTTAAGATTATAAGTAACGTATATTCGCAACCGGATCTATTTTTGAATAGCATATGCTATTGTTATGATTTCCAGCATATATGTGTATAAATTCTTGCAAATTTTGAGATGCTAATGGGTAGATTATGATGATGATGAGTTGAGGATTACGATATGTTGACATATGGTGAGATTTGAATTGATCGATATCGCAAGTTTACGTCGTTATGCCGTCGAAATATACCGAGGTTGAATATTGATCCGTATGTGCATTCCTTTGAGTTAGAAGTTGATATGGTGCATTATATATATGTCATTTCAGATTTGGTTTGACAGATTCAATATCAAGAATACGAGACTTCGACTTCTACGAACGACAAGAAGGTATATCTCATGTTTTGTTTTGTGAAGATACAACTCAAATGAGATTCAATTTGAGTTTCCCCAATAAAATCACATACTAGATTATTTTTTATATTTGAATGCTTATGATTTGTTTATAGATTCATATTCAAGCCTTTAAGATAGGTGATTCATTTGGTAAATTCTCCAAATAACTAGACGTTCGGTGGTGTCGACGCTTCGGATCAGAATCACTCCGATTGTAGATATTCGATACAGTCAGGACCGAAGTCTAGGAATAAGATGTAACGCCACCCCGAAGGGGAGAGTAGGTGGGAGACCTGTTACATCTTATTCACACCGGGATCCCTAGATTTAGATACTAGTCGAGTCAAGACATGAGGTAGAATACTATGAATTACGTTTCCTAGATTATGGGACGTATTGCTATGATTATGTGCATGATTGTTTTATCTGTATTTACTAATGTTTCATAATTACTGAAACATGTGTTATGATTTTGTATTCAATAGTATGACATGCAGGTGTACATGTTTTATACTGGGATTTGTTCTCACCGGAGTTTCCGGCTGTTGTTGCGTCGGTATGTGTGCATAACAACAGGTAGGGCAGGATCTGGGTCGCAACAGAGGTGAGAGATGGATATAGCGTGGTGATCACGGGCATAGCAGATGTACTAGTAGTTTGTACTTTTGTCTTGTACTGTATTTGAATACTGGTTTGTTGAATATGTACTGGACAAGACATGTATATTATGTTTGTAGTAATAAAATAAATAAAGACCTTGTGCATATTTATATACATTTGAATCAATGTTAAAAGAAATTTTTTTATGACCCACATTTTCGAACAAAGATCCAATTAATCCAAGAATGAATTGAGTTAGAGCCCGGGTCCCCACAGATAACCTAGAGAAAATTAGGTTATATGCTCTACCTTAGTTGGAATTAAGGGATGACTTTTGAAACTATTGAATTGAACTTGAATTTTGAGCTTTAAGTATGCCAAGTAGGTAATCGTTTTCAAATGAAAGTTTTACGGCTTAAATTGAGGAAGATTAGAAACCAAGGGCATGACTATGAATTTTTGAAATTTTGGAGGGACTAATATGCAAATTCTCGAAAATATAAAGATCAAAATGAAAATTGTCCAAAATATAAGGACGAAATGCAATTAACTGAAATTTAGGGGCTAAATTGATTTCCCAAAGTTTGAGGATCAAATTGAAAATTTCGAAAACTTAAGGGCTAAATTGTAATTTCAGAAAATATAATGACCAAAAGTGCAATTTCCGAAATTTAAGGAAACAAAAATCAAAATTTCCGAAATTTTAGGGGTCAATTTGCAATTTTCGAAAAATTTCTGGGGACTAAAATGCAAATTTCAAAGAATTGAATGGTCAAAATGTAATTAATCGGAAATTATAAAGGGGAAATTATGAATTTTCCTAGGAACAGTAGGATCCAATCACTCATCTTCACAAACTTTGGGGAAATTAATGATACAAATTCCTTAAACTTCAACACGAATAAATCTAAAAGCGTTTTCGCTGCAGCGAGGATATTCATTCTAGGTGTAGCTACCTATGCACTACTAGATTTGGGAGCTACACACTCTTTCATATCCGAGACTTTCGTTAAGCGACTGAATATTAAACCTGAGGATATGGGATTGGGTTTCAAAGTTCTATTCCTTCCGGTGACCAAATGATCACGTCTAGTATTGTGAAGAATCTGGAGCTTCGTTTATTTAAAGATGTGGTTCGGGTAGATCTTATCGTACTTCTTATGCTTGAATTTGACATCATACTTCGTATGGATTGGTTATTAGCGAATGTAGCTTCGATAGATTTTTGTCAGAGATCAGTGTCTATTCGACCTCATAGTGGGAAATCTTTTGTCTTTGAGGCGGTGAGGAACAATCAAATGCCGCACATTACCTCTTGTCTATGTACGAGAAAACTTATGAGACGAGGATGCCAAGCTTTTCTAACATGTGTCACTAGAGCGCATGCTCCTATCAGTTAGAAGTTAGATGATGTTGATATTGTCAGAGACTTTCCTTGTGTCTTTCCTGAGGAAGTTTTCGGCATTCCACCTGACCGTGATGTGGAATTTTCTATTGAGTTGATGTAGGGCATTGTACCTATTTCTAAAGTGCCTTATCGTCTAGCATCCGCTGAAATGAAAGAATTAAAAGATCAAATCCAAGAATTGCTAGACAAGATTTTATTCGCCCTAGTTATTCTCCGTGGCGCGCATCTGTGTTGTTTGTGAAGAATAAATATGGTAGTATCTGACTCTGTATCGATTATCAAGAGCTGAATAGAGTCACTATCAAGAATAAGTATCCTCTGCCAAGAATTACAGACTTATTTGATAAGTTTCACGGAGCATCAATATTCTCGAAGATTGATCTTCGTTCTGGATATCATCAGTTGAAGATGAAAGAGTCCGATGTTCATAAGACAACGTTTAGGACTCGATATGGGCACTCTGAGTTTATGTTCATGCCATTCGGGTTGCCAATGTGCCAGCAATCTACATGGATTTCAATAATCACGTATTGCAGTCGTATCTGGATCAGTTTGTTATAGTCTATTCGTTGATGATATTTTGATCTATTTGAAGAATAACGAAGAGCATAGTCGGTATTTGAGGACAACACTGCAAGATAGGAAATTATATGCAAAGTTCAGCAAGTGTGAGTTTTGGCTTGATAGAGTGGCGTCCTTAGACCATATCATTTCTAGAGATGGAGTCGATGTTGATACAAGTAAAGTGGAGGCAGTGAAAGAATGGCCAGTACCGAAGAGTGTAACCGGGATCCGAAGTTTCTTGGGACTAGTGGGTTATTATCGAAAGTTTATTCAGGGTTCTCATCTATTGCGGTACACATGACCGCCTTGACAAAGAAGAATGCAAAGTTTGTATGGGGATCCGAGTGGCAAGACAGTTTTGACAAGTTAAAGCAAGCCTTGATTTCAACACCAGTGTTATCTATTCCATCGGGGTAAAGAGAGTATGTTCTTTATACCGAAGCTTCGAAACTTGGTTTTGGCGCAGTTCTGAAGCAAAATGACCGAGTTATAGCCTATGCGTCGAGACAGTTGAAATTTCACGAGAAAAACTACCCCACTCATGATCTTGAGCTTGCAGCAGTAGTTTTTGCGTTGAATATTTGGAGACAATACTTATATGGGGAGAAGCGCAAGATTTTCACCGACAATAAAAGTTTTAAACACTTCTTCACCCTAAAAGAGTTGAATATGAGACAGCAAAGATGGCTTGAATTGGTGAAAGACTACGACTATGAGATTAGCTACCATTCGAGAAAAGCTAATATAGTGGCAGATGTATTGAGTCGAAAGACATCAGTTATTACTCAGATATCACATCAAAGACCACTGCAGTCCGAGATTCAGTGGTTTGAGCTTACAGTATATGCTAGGGGCAAGGCCCCTAATCTTGCCACCTTGACAGTACAGTCGACTTTGAGAGATAGAATCCGTGAGGGACAGCCTACTTATGAGCAATTGTAAAAGTGGAGATTGAGGGATGAAGCCAAGGGCCGGAAGTTGTATTCTAAGGTGGATGGTATAATTCGATATCGAGATCGTTTATGGGTTCCTGGTGATGAATCTTTGACGGAGCTCATTATGAAGGAAGCTCATGACGTGCCATAATCCATTCATCTTGGAAGCACGAAGATGTATAAAGATCTGCAGTTGTTATATTGGTGGCCGGGCATGAAGAGAGATATCATGTGATTTATATCCGAGAGTTTGACATGTCAACAAGTAAAAGTAGAGCATCAGAGGACAGCGGGAAATTTTAAGCCACTTTCTATTCCTGAGTGGAAATTGGAAAATTTCACCATGGATTTTGTTGTGGGATTACCAAGGACTATAAAGGGGTTTAATGCTATATGGGTGATAGTGGATCGTCTTACAAATCAGCTTATTTTCAACCTATCAAGACGACATTCACCATGACACAATATGCTGAATTGTATTCGAGAGATAGTTCGTCTGCATGGGATTCCCGTATCTATTGTTACTGACAGAGATCCGAAACGTCATCTTTCTGGAATAGTCTGTATGCAGCAATGGGGACCAAATTGTTATTCAGCACAACATTCCATCCTCAAACCAGTGGTCAGTCAGAGAGAGTTATTCAAATTTTGGAGGATCTACTTCGAGCTTGTGTTATTGATTTTCAAGGAAGTTGGGAACCAAAATTACCTCTAGTGAAGTTTACCTATAATAATAGCTATCAATCATCCATAGGAATGGCTCCTTATGAGGCACTTTATGGGAGGAAATGTAGATCACCTGTTCATTGGGACGAGGTTGGTGAACAAAGAGAGTTTGGTCCAGACTTGATCAAGCAAACAGTGGAGCTGGTAGTCAAAATTCGAGATAGAATGAAGACTGCACAAAACCGATTGAAAATTTATGTCGACAAGAGACACAGAGTTTGGAGTAGGCGACCACGTCTTTGTGAAAATAGCACCTATGAAGGGTGTTATGTGATTTGGCAAGAAAGACAAACTTAGTACAAGATTCGTAGGCCCGTTTGAGATTTTGGAGATGATTGGAACACTAGCCTATAAAGTGGCACTGCCACCGATGCTATCTGGAGTACACCATGTGTTTCATATCTCGATGCTACAGAAAGTACATGTCGAACCCATCACATATACTAAATCGTGAACCTCTGCAATTGACTCCAAATATGACTTATAAAGAAAGACCTATCCAAATCTTGGGTAGGCAAGAAAGAAGACTCCGAAACAAAGTTATTCCAATGGTCAAAGTCAAGTGGCTGAATCACTAGGAGGAAGAAGTTTCTTGGGGGAACTAAGAGGGACTTGAGGAGTCTTTATCCAAAGCTATTCGGTAAGTTCTAATTTCGAGGAAAAAATTTTATTTAAGGGAGGGAGGAATTGTGAGGTTCAAAAATAAGACAACATAATCCAACTGCATGCAAATCTAGGGAAAATAAAAAATAGCTAATTAAATTAATTTATTGCTTAACTTGATTATTTTTGTTATATATACATGATTTTAAAGTAGTTTTTCTACTTGAAAAAAATAAATTGTATTTTTAAATGTTATTCGAGATGCGATCGATGAACGGAGACCAATGCCTGAAAAATGAAAATATTTTTATTAAATAATTATTTGGAATAAGGTTGATGCTTTTTGTTATTTTTGAAAATAAGGAGTTATGAGGTGATTTTATGCGCCAATACGTAATTTTTATCGGTATTTGATTTTCAACAAAAATACGAACTTTTTGACAACTCGGGTAATAATTTCACGAACTTTCCTAAACATAATAACTTTTAAATGCACTATTGGGCTTATTGGGTCTAGTATAGCTTTCTAATGGGCCCAAGCTAGCACACTTATTATTTATCAAAAAATAAAGCGCAACACCCTACCCCATTGAATTATATATCCACGCCTCCCTCACCCTCAACACCACAAGACTCCTAGAACCATAAACACACGCACACACGATTATTTTCAAGAGGCAAAGCTTCAGTTTTGTGGAGGAAAATTTAGCCTAGAGTTCTCGTCGTCGTTCTTCGCATCGTTAACGTGTTTTCGTGCATTATATACACAAAGGCACGCCATAATTCTTCATTTCCCATCCATCACACCCTAATATATATTTAATTGTGATTTTCATGAAAAAAAAGTTTCCCTTTTAAATTAATTCGTTTTTATGCATATACATATGTTTTAAAGTATGATTTTTGCATCAAAACATGATATATCTTTACATGAAGGGGTTGCCATGATTAAGGATCAAGATGGGTTGTTTTTACACAAGTCTAAGAGTCCTAAGAGGCACATGTTAGGCTGCACATGAATCGAATCAAGATGGACTGAAATAATGTGTTTTATTGTTAAGGCTCGGTTTCGAGGGAACCATGGTGCATGGCTTGGCTTTGGCATGACCAAGGCTGGGCTGGATATGGTTGGGTTAGGAGAGGAGTCCGAGCCATGCTAAGAATCGAGCATAGCGGCTGGGAAGGAGTAATAGCTTCCCGAGCCATCGCGCGTGTTGTGCAGCTATGCGCAAGGGGACAGGGATTGGCCAGGGTGGTCAGGGCTAGGCTAGGAAAGGTCTCTAGGGTCCTGAGAGGGTTTACGAGGGGGTGGGTCAGGGGCTGGCTCGGTGGTTAGAGTCCTAGCAAGTAAATAGAAGTGTCCTAGTGGTTCTACTTCTCACGCGGCTCGGATCCTTTGCACCAAGGGCTGCAGTGGGCTAGGGTTGGTCCAGTGAGTCCAGTAGGGAACCTAGAGGGTTTGTTCAAGGGTCGGTTCAAGGTGGCTCAGTCTTGGCTTGTGGAAAACGTAAGATGGCTCGTGGGTTTTACCTTAGGGTTCAAAAATTAGGTTGATATTGGTTACGGTTTGGATCGTGGTTCAACGGAGGCCGAATCATGGTTCATGAGGGTAAATTAAATATAAAAAGTCTATATTTTAAAGTTGAGAATTTCATATTAAAGTTTGAGTTTAATTCTGGATTAAAACATATTACGAATTTATAATTAAAGAATAAATAAAAACCATGAATTTGAGCTAAATAAAAATATGAGAAAATATCTAAACTTAAATAATTATTTCGGATCTAGAGTCAACATAAATAAGAAAAAGTCAAAATCGTGAAATTTTACGTCTAGAGCTAAAACGATCATTTTACACCTGAAAATAGTAAACGTCGTGGCAGTGTCCTGAATGTTGCAAAATATGTTAATTTAATTATTTTAAATGTTCATGGAATTTTATGATGAAACGTTCACGCTAAAAGATATGTTGCATGATTGTTTTAAAAGAAAAACGATTTATGCATGGTTAATTTTTATAAATGATGAGAATATGTTGGAAACCAAATTTCGGAGTTTGACAAATTGAAGAAACTAACTGAATTATGAGACAACTGAATATGCGAAAGACGCGACTGATTACTTAACAACTGAAACCAGCTGAACTAATGAAGAAAAGTGATCAGTTGGAAACCGATCAATTAATACACTCTACCGCATAAGTTTCAGTTAAAACATATCTCAACTGAATGTTTCTCGGGAAAGAACATTCAACTGAATATGGAAAGCCGCACCTTAATCATTACAGCATAGAACAATGTATTTCGGCTATTGCAATTAAGACGCCGTATTACAATCAATGAAGAGAACATTGCCCAAGGAATGATGAAGTGGCAATCAACGGATACTAGAATTCAAATGCATCTCAAAGTTACTGTTGAAAGAGAAGTCTATAAATATGACTGAAGAACAGCTGGAGAAACATGAGACGATCACTCAATCTTAAACTTGTTGTTACTCTGTCAAAATCTTAGCTCATTCTTATTTGAATTATTCGTAGCAATCAAGGCTACAATTTGAGCTTACTAGCACTCTCTAAAAGTTGTTACATTCAATAGTGCTAAGATCAGTTACGCACTGAGAATATTGTGTAGAACTAAGAGTTTCAGTTTTGGCAGTAGTAAGTTCAAACTGAAGTGTGTCTGTACAAGTGTTGTACTCGATCAAAGTCTATTAGTGATTATCATATCCTTGTGATAGAAGGGGTGACGTAGGAGTAATTGAATTCTCCGAACATCCAGAAACAACTCTTGCATATTTCTTTCAGTTTCGTATTCTATCTTTCAGTCAGTTACTTTCCGCAACTACTCTAGTTTAACTGATTGTTATTGACCAACAAGATTCCGAGATTCAGTTTGTCACCAAACTGAACTCAAATATTGTTAAAGAACAATTTTAATTGTAAGTGTTTATTCAACCTCCCCTTCTAAACACTCTTGTTATGACAACCGATCCTATCAAGTGGTATCAGAGCAGTTGAATCTTGTTCTTGAATACTTCTGATCTATAAATCTGCAAGTATGACTTCATTCAATAAAATTCCTATGTTCTCAAGAGAAGATTTCGATGACTGGAAAATTAGAATGCAGGCTCACTTAGCTGCACAAGATGATGACATGTGGTATGTCATAACAGACGGACCCATGAAGATTCTAAAAGCAAATACAGCAATCGCCATAACTGAAGGGGCACCACAGAGAATTCAAAAGCCCAGAGAAGAGTGGACAACTGAGGACAAAAGAAAAGCCAATCTTGACAATGTGGCCAAAGATACTCTATACAAAACGCTGGACAAAGCAACCTTCAACAAAATAAAGATGTGCAAAACAGCAAAAGAAATTTGGGAAAAGTTGATTCAGTTATATGAAGGAAATGACCAAACAAAAGAAAATAAACTCTCTGTTGCTATTCAGAAATTTGACAATATCAGAATGAAGGTTGGAGAATCAATGAATGAGTATGATGATAGGGTGAGCATTATTGTCAATGAATTAAATGCACTTTGAAAAGTGTATACTAACAAATAGGTTGCACTAAAAGTGATGAGAGGCCTTCCAAAGGAATGGGATGTCAAAACTATGGCTATGAGAGAGTCTAAAGACTTGAACCAGATCGAACTTCATGATCTATTTGCTGATTTAAAGGCTTATGAATTGGAATTGCAGAGCAGAGAAGGAGAACCATCTACTCCTACAGCTACAACTGCTCTAGCAGCTATCAGAACTGAACCAACTGGTTCAGCCAAGAAATCTGCTGATCAGTTAAGCAATGATGCTATGTCATTATTCATCAAAAAGTTTGGGAGGTTCATGAGAAAGAACCAAGGAAACTTTCAGAAGCAATACGAGAGAAATAATTCCAAAGAAGAAACAAATGCTTGCTACAATTGTGGCAAAACAGGTCATTACATTGCTGACTGTCCTAAACCTAAAAAGGACAGTCAAGGATCAACTGACAGAAGAAAGAAATTATATGAGCATAAGAGAAGACCCAGAGATGATAAGAAAAACTACAGAAAGAAACATGAGGTTCTATTAGCTAAAGAGAACAAATCCAAATGGGCAGAAACTGATAGTGACGAATCAGAACCAGAAAGCTCATATAGCTCAAGTGATGAAGAGGAAGTCAAATGTCTAATGGCCAATGATACTGAAGCAGAATCTACAAGTCAACAGGTATTTGATTTTAGTTCAACTGACTTTACACGAGAAGAACTTATTTTAACATTGCATGAAATGGTAAATGAGTACCAGAAACTTGCATCATCATTTGAGGAAATAAAGTCAAAGCAAAATGATCCCATGGACAATAAAATCAAAATTGTTGAATCGGTTGATGAGTTGAGTCTGAAAAGGGAGATTGATGAGCTAAGAGAAGAAAGAAACAAAGATAAGTCATTAATTCAAAAGTTAATGCTTCAAAACTCAGAAAAATCTAAGCTCATTAAATCTTGGAATAAGTCATCAGCTGCATTGAATGAAATGCAAGATTCACAAAAATCAGTTTTTGATAAATCTGGATTAGGACTCAATACTCAAGGTGAAACATTTCCAAGAGATACTCAACCCAAACAGAACATGGACAAAGGGAAATACATTAAATTTGTCAAATCAACAGTAGAACAAGAAAAATTTAAGCCTAGCAAACTGAATGAACAACCAATTGAGAATATGTATAAGGCCATAAGACATGGAGTTGGTTATAGTAAAAAAATCTCTACTAACTCAGAAAGTCATTCATCAAAAAGATTTAGCAAGAACTATTCAAATAACTATTCAAATTATTGTAACTGCAAACCAGTCCAGAAAAGATACAGACCAAACTATCAGTTGAACCAAGCTAAAATGCATATTGTGCCATCTGTACACCGCACACCTAACACACTGAAGCCGAGAAAAATAATTTGGAAAACCACTACTGGAAAGTCAGTTAGACTAATCCAAGTATGGGTTCCAAAGGGACTAATAAGTTTTGGACCCAAATAGATATGGGTACCAAATCATATTATGTGTCTGCTTGCAGGTAACAGGTACAAATAAAAATTCAATATGGTATTTGGACAGCGGTTGCTCACGACATATGACAGGAGATGCAAGTATGCTATGTCAACTGACCAAATATAGTGGTCCAAACATCAGTTTCGGAGATAATTCTAAAGGTAAAACCGTGGGTAAGGGTAAGCTTATCCATGATAACTTTACTATTAAATATGTTTTATTAGTAGAGAATCTGAAGTATAACTTGATTAGCATCAGTCAGTTATGCGACAATGGATTCTCGGTACAATTTGATAAAAATTCATGATCAGTTAAAACATCAACTGATGAAATCATACTAACTGGCAGACGATGTGGAAACTTATATAAAGTCAGTTGGAATGATCAGACTTATGCACCAGTCTGCTTTATTGCTTCAAAATCATCTCAAAACTAGTTGTGGCATAAAAGGTTAAATCATTTAAATTTTAAATCCATTGCCTATCTGAGTAAACATGAACTTGTAAATGGTTTGCCCAAAATAAATTTTTCAAAAGAAAAACTTTGCTCAGCATGTCAGTATGGAAAACAAGTACGATCTTCTTTCAAAAACAAGGGCTGTAAATCTTCATCCCGATGCTTAGAACTATTGCACATGGATCTCTTCGGTCCAATACCAGTCATGAGCTTAGGGGGAATGAAATACACCTTGGTGGTCGTAGATGATTTTTCAAGATTTACTTGGGTTATCTTTCTCAAATCCAAAGACCATACGGCTACACAACTGATTAAACTCTTCAAAAGACTTTTAAATAAAAAATCAGTCGGGATTGATCGAATCAGATCTGATCAAGGAACTGAATTCATCAATCAAACACTTTCAAGCTTTCTAGAAAATGCTGGAATCAAGCATGAGCTCTCAGCAGCAAGAACTTCTCAGCAAAACGGTGTAGCTGAGAGAAGAAATCGGACCCTTAAAAGCTGCTAGAACAATGCTTGCAGATTCTGGTATTTCTCAAAGATTTTAGGCAGAGGCAGTAAACACTACGTGTTATACTCAGAACAGATCAATGATTAATAAGAATCATAAGAAAACACCATATGAGATCTGACATGGAAGAAAAAGTATAATCACTTATTTCAAAATATTCGGCTGCAGATGTTTTATTCATGATAATGGTAAAAATTATTTGAAAGCATTTGATGCTAAATCTGAACAAGGAATATTCCTTGGATACTCATCAGTTAGTATAGCTTATAGAGTCTTTCATAAGAAAACTTTAAATGTTGAAGAATCTGCGCATGTTGACTTTGATGAAACTGCACTAACTGATAAGCCAACTAATCAAGTTGAGCTAGCTGATCGATTTACAGATATCAGTTTGGAAGATGATGACAAAGATGAAATTCATAATAATCAAAACATCTTTCAAACACCAGAACCAGAGATATTGGATCAATTAAATGAGCAGGAAGTCAATGCTGACAATCAGTTATTAAAGCAAAATGACAACATTCAAATACCGGCTGACGAGGCATCAACTGATGCTGAAAACTGCATTCAGTTACCAACTGAAGAAGTTGCTGATGCAACAAATGCTGAGTACAGATGGAGAAAATCACATCCACCAGAATTGATAATTGGAAATCCATCTGATCCAGTAAGAACTCGCAATCAAATGTTAAATTTATTTATTCATTCAGCCTTTGTCTCACAACTGGAACCAAAGAAAACTGATGAAGCTCTTGCTGATCCTAACTGGGTAAATGCTATGCAAGAAGAGCTGAATCAGTTCACTCACAATAACGTCTGGAACTTAGTTCCAAGACCAACCTCAAAAACCATTATAGGTACAAAATGGGTGTACAGGAATAAACTGAACGAGGACGGTTCAGTTATACGCAACAAAGCAAGACTAGTAGCACAAGGATATAGGCAAGAAGAAGGAATTGACTACGATGAGACGTATGCTCCAATTGCAAGATTGGAAGCAATCAGAATATTTCTTGCTTATGCATCTCACAAAAACTTCAAAGTTTACCAGATAGATGTGAAGAGTGCATTCCTAAACGGTCAGTTACAAGAAGAAGTATATGTTGAACAACCTCCAGGTTTTGTAAACCACAAACTTCCTGATCATGTATATTATTTGAACAAATCATTATATGGTCTTAAACAAGCTCCCAGGGGTTGGTACGAAACTCTTTCAAAATTCCTAACTGATCATGATTTTTCAGTCGGATCAGTTGATAAGACCTTGTTCAAATTTACTAAAAATAATCACATTCTATTAGTTCAAATTTATGTTGATGATATAATATTTGGGTCAACTAACCCCAAATTGTGCGAAAATTTTGCTAAGTTAATGAAGGACAAGTTTGAAATGAGCATGATGGGTGAACTGACATTCTTACTTGGACTGCAAGTGAAGCAACTGGAAACTGGTATATTCATTAGTCAAACAAAATATACAAAGGAGTTGCTAAAGAAATTTGGTATGGAATCATGTTCAACTGCAACTACTCCCATGAGCTCATCAGTTAAACTAGACACTAACGAAGGGGGAATATCAGTGGAGGCGACACTAAATAGAGGGTTGATCAAACAAAACTTGCACAGTGAAATCCCCAATAAAATATGATTTTGTATGCTCAAAAATTAATCGCAAGTGCACGATGTCAAGTTATAATATAGTGTACAAGAGTACGAGTATCGTTCCACTGAAGACTGTGTTTAACAATTATTATTTTCAGTTATTTAACATTTAGCAACGAAAATTGAGGTGTGTGATTATTCCTACTATACTCGAATAATTATGCAATTAAAATGATTCAACAAGTAATGAATGAGAATTTATATCTAAAATGATTGAGTTAAAATTCAATAAGAAATGGATTTATTGGGAATCTCGGTTCACCTACCCCTCGTTTATTGATCAAATCGTTCGATCGTGATCTACGCTTCCGACAAGATTACCTAATCTATTGAACATATTCTCTCGAGCTATACCAAACTAATTCTACTCAATAAAGCAATTAAATGTCTTTAATTATTTATCAAGAGCAAATTGTATTTCGATCTATGAAATCCCCTAGTTTTCGACCCTAAGGACTATGACTATCGGCACGTATCCAATTTCATGTATCTATGTAAATTGTAGATCCGCGGGTTATACTACTCGATCCTATCACTCGTTATTCTCTCGAACTCACTCGTGATATGAAAACATCGTTAAAGTTAGCTACGCTTTAATTACACGATAAAACAGTAGAAAAATCAAGAATAACGCACAATCGAAATATAAATTAATTCAAATCAACGTTCGGGGTAGGATCCCCTTTTATTCCAACAAATAATAAAGTTTAGCTACTAGAATTCATAATTCAACTAAGCAAAACAATATTTAAAAGATAAAAACTAAGGTAGAAATACTAGAAGTGACGAAAAACGCGAAGAACGGTGCCCCGAAAATGTCGAATCTTCAATCCAAGCGCCCCGTGCTCTCCAAAACTCTTGACGGCTGAAGAATGAAGTCTGAATAGGTCCAAACGTCCCAAAAACGTCCCCCCATATCAGCCATCCCCCAAAATAAGAAAAAGAATCGAATGCAAAATCTTGCCAAAATTAGGTGGCGCTCGGGCGGTAGAAAAGTACCGCTCGAGCGCCACACCTTCTGTAAACTTCCTTGGGGTGTGCGGCATTCGCGCTCGGGCGGTAGAAAACTACCGCTCGAGCACCGACTCTTCTGTAGCTTGGCCTTTGTAAAGCGTCTCTCGCGCTCGGGCGGTAGAAAGTTACCGCCCGAGCACCGACCTTTCTGTCGAGTTGTGAGCTTGATCACCTTTCGCGCCCGGGCGGTAGAAAATTACCGCTCGGGCGCCGCTCATTCTGTCCGTTGCCTCCTCTTTTGTACACTTTGCTCCATTTTTTGGTTTTCCGGCCACTTTTCCTGCAAATTCGTCATGCCCGAGTGAGATATGATATAATGCAAATGTTTACTCTAAAATGAACAGAATGTGATTGAAATAAACGTATGCACAATGCAAAACACACACAGACTAATGCAATAAAACACGTAAAAACGACACATATCAAGGGTTAATAGGTTCATTGTTGTACCTAACAGCCATTCGTCCTGATATTGTTTTTGTTGTCTGTATGTGTGCCAGATTTCAAGCAAATCCTAAGCAATCACATTTCTCAGCTACTAAAAGAATTCTGAGATATCTTAAAGACACGCAAAATGTTGGGCTATGGTATTCCAAAGACTCCACCTTCAATTTAGTTGGATATTCAAATGCAGATTATGCAGGATGTAAGCTTGATCGCAAAAGTACAAGTGGATCTTGTCAATTCTTAGGAGACAGACTGATCTCTTGGTTCAGCAAGAAGCAGACATCCATAGCTACCTCAACAACAGAAGAAGAATATCTTGCTACTGGTTGCTGTTGTGCACAACTGATCTGGATTCAGCAACAACTGAAGGATTATGGAGTAACGTCAACTGAATCGCCCATATTTTGTGATAATACCAGCACAATTGCCATCACTTACAATCCAGTTCTTCACTCAAGGACCAAGCATATAGATGTCTGGCATCACTTCATTAGGGATCATGCTTTAAAGAAGGATATTTGACTGGAATATATTTCAACTGAACAGCAAGCAGCTGACATCTTCACAAAACCATTACCCGAGGCTAAGTTTTCTTACTTTCGAAATATTCTTGGGTTAATTGATCTATCATAAACTTATTATTAATACTGTATTGCTTATAAAATCATTTCTCACAACTGACTACTTACTGTCAACTGATGTCAGTTGTCATATGTCAGTTTGTTATAAACCTTCTGTTAACATTAATTTGATTGCAGAAAAATAAAGTAAGATAGCACTGAGTCAATCAAATTTTACATTTGAATAAAAACGATGCCAAGTTATATCACTCAGTTCAGATCCAACAAAATTCTTCCACTCATTCAACCAATGGACAGGTGATATTAATTGGTGAAGAAGTTGAAAAGACTAAAGCCAACCGAAACATCATCGCAATTACCCAAGCTTGTTCTTCACCAATTATTTATTATCAGTTGATACTAGTTTAACAATTATTTTATTTTTACCCTCAACTAATATTAGTGTATCTTTTACTAATTATTAATTGTTAACTGATTTCAGTCAGAAGTCAATTAATATCGGTTTATCTAATCAGTTAGTAATCAACTTATTATTTGCAGGAAAACGAAAAACAGAGTTAAAACCAGATAAATATTTCATTACTTATAAATGTTGGTCTGGATTACATCATCATACTTCTCCTCCACAACAATTATCCAAAATTTCAACCAAACAGATAGAGAAGAAGGAGCAGTCATGAGAAAGCTGTGAGAATGAGCTATGCGCCTTAGGATCTTCAATTCCTTGCGGAGCATCAGCTGATACATGTGACCGTCTTTGATGACGTCCACCCACACAGCAATATTCAAGTGCTTTCGCACTTGCTTCAGTTCTGCCACCAATTCAGGAGTGGTGGCCTCCCCAGAGTTGTACAAGAGCTCAAGCTCCTGCAATCGCTCCCAGTAATGCAGACTTTCGTAGAAGACTTCATCTTCTATCTCGGCCTCCCTGGCCTCCAGAGAAAAAGGAGAAAGACTTGAGTCACTCGTATCAGACATTATTTTATCCTATCTTGAATATTTTGGATGATATGTCTGAAACTGACTGAGCCACTTCTATTTATAACCAAGAAGTTATGGAAGCTGAAGGGCCGCGATCATTTATCATATATTAAATTTTTAAAGCTTTAAATTTATTTTCACATCGTCATTTTAAATATTTTATGCACCAATTTAGGGGGGATATTAATTTTAAAAGGTTAACTGAGAAGACAATTGTTTGTAACTTCTCAACTGAAATGAATCAGTTTCCCAACTAATCGTTCAGTCGGATTGTTTACAAATCTTCTCACATACGTTAACTAATTAAAATTTATTATATTCAAAATCAATTGACGTGACTGCAGATTGACGACGTGGCTTATTTTAAAATCGCTAACCTTAATACACACGATTACAGCACACGTACACTTATTTTTATTCAAAATTTTCATGGACTGACACGTGTCCAGAATTTGAACAGTCACGTACAAATGTACTATACCCGCTTCAATTCAGTTCTTCTCCTTCACGCATACAATCAGTTCTAAGAGCATAATAATTTCCGAAGCTTATTTTCTACGAATTTCAGATCATCTTACCTTCCGAAATGGCTAATCAGATCCCTGCTCACATGATGAATGCCATGGCAATCGATTTTGACTCGGTTTTATCAATTCAAGAAGCTGATATCAAAAATGTCTTTTTGAAGAATGAATCTGCTGGGCTCAGAATGTTTTTGGGACAATCATCACAAGAAATATATTCGAAGGAAGTGAATGAATTCTATCTGAAAGGGTATGTTACTGGTGAAGGAAATATCTCTGTCACTATCAATGATCAGTTGTTGATCTTATCTGAAGAAAACTTTGGAGAAATGTTTTCCTTGTCGACTGATGGATATGTCAGTTTCTCTGAAGTTAAAACATCCGATATTGAGGAAATGCAATCCTCATTATCTGCTGATGGGCGGAAAATCAAAGTCTCCGACCCAAAAAAGAACTGAAACCAGAAATTCAGTTATTGGCTGATATTGTAGCAAAGGGAATTTTAGCTAAAGCTGGCTCATATGCAGCTCTCACTCTTGAAAAATTCCAGGTGATGACAATCATCATGGGTGAGAAGAAAGTTAACTGGAGGTACATTATTTTCAGTATTCTAAAGAATATGCTTAAATCAACAAAATAGTCCATGGGGTTTGCTATTCCAATCAGTTATATTCTGAAACTCAAAGGACTGGTAGCTAACAATGCCGAAAAATCCTCAAAATTTAAGATATTCACTGCCAAGAATATCTTGCCACCAAAGACCAAGATGGATCTCTCGCCTAAACAATTCGTAAAAGTCAAGAAGGAGATTTGGATGCAGCAAGCTGCTCCTAAATCAGTCAAGAAAGCCAAGACGCTGGCCCAAATGAAGGCTACAAAGCGAAAACTGATTCTCAGTGAATCAGATTCTGAGAAAACTCCCTCTCCCAAACTTATCAAGAAACCAAGGACACAAAGAACCAAACCAATACCAGTAGTGGAACCAACCATTACTAAGAGACTGTCTCAGTCAGCTGCTGAAAAGCCTATTCAAGCTATCCCATTGCAGGTCATCCCTCCTGATGATTCAGTTCCAACTGAAAAGATACCCACTAAAGTAAAAGCTCCCTTCACTCGTGTAAATCAACCCACTATTTTACCTCAGGCTAGACCGAAAGGCGTCACATTGAAGGAACTAGTGGAGTCTACAAAATCTGGCTTACAAACTTCTCATATTCTAACCACGGAGAAGGGAAAAGGCAAGCTTGAGGAGGAGCCAAGGCCATCTCACACCATTCAAACTCATATCGATCTAATTTGGGAAGAGGTAAATACATTTGCCACATCAAAACTCACATCTTTTGACCGTTGGAAAAGCTTCAGGACTGAAATTTTGCCATGAAACTGAAGCACAAATCCCAACTGAAGACGTTTATTAAACTGGAAAAGATAGTTTTGAAGGTAGTTAAAGCTGCTACCATTATTCAAGCACTGGAAAGGAAACAATATTTTTTTGATCAAATACGGGCTAATCAACTGAATAAGATGGTTAGAAAGTTGAAAGAAAACTACAACCCTACAAGGCCAACTGCATATCAAGATAGAGTTATTTTCACACAACTGG
This sequence comes from Primulina eburnea, assembly GCF_022965805.1. Classification (NCBI taxonomy): domain Eukaryota; kingdom Viridiplantae; phylum Streptophyta; class Magnoliopsida; order Lamiales; family Gesneriaceae; genus Primulina; species Primulina eburnea. The sequence goes on along the minus strand of NC_133112.1, from coordinate 18,023,307 downwards.
ATGCAGATCCTAGTGGCCTACAGAGGGAAATAAGGTTTTGGGAACAAGATCAAGAACTTGTTCTTCCAGAAAAATCTTCAAGAACAGAGGAATACAAATCTTCATCGTCTAAGCAGAATGAATCTTCTGAAGAACTCATTGCTGAAAAATCAGTCCAGGAGGTTCCACAAACAACAGCCGGGGATCAACATCTATATTCTGAGGCCGAACTGACTTTCGCCAATATCGATGAAATCATTCAGTCAGTTGCTCAGGAAGCTCAAACTGAAGCACATAATTTGGAATCAGTTGATCCTCTGACTGAACAAACAGAACAAGAACAACTGATTACATCTGAAGACCCAGTTCAAACTTCAATCGCTGAAGAACATGTTCAAACTTTTGTTGCTGAAAAACATGTTCAATCTCCAGTTGCTGAAGAACATGTTCAATTCTCTGATAAGGCAGAACAAGCTCAATTTTTTGTAGCTCCAGAAAAAATTCAGCAAGTAACATCTGAAACTAAAGAGCAAACTGAAGTGCTCACTCAGAACCAAGAGGAAACACTCACTGAATCCGTGGAAGAGCAGTTACCTAATGTTGAAAACCTTCAAACTGAAGAACCACCCCTAAGTTTCAGTCGTTGATCAAACAGAAGAACAAGCCCATAATTCTCCAATAACAGTTACCAGAGATAACCCTGTTATTCTAGAACAAAGTGTTTCTGATGCTCAGAATCAACCTTCTTCCTCTCAAGGTCAAGAAGAGACAGTTGATCGCACTATGATAATTTTCACTCCACCAGAACAAGTGCCACATCAGGAAGATATAGGAGTCATGTCTCCTGAAATCTCAAATTCAGAAGCATTGTTCGATGAAATCAACACCATCAAGACAAATATGAATCAAATAATGGATGCCATCAAATCCATTCAGTCAAACCAATTCTATCATTCTGTAAAGCTGAATGGATCCGAAGATTTTGTTTTTGCAAAGCTGAAGAATATTCAAGAAGTTGTAACTGAACTCTCAGTTGCCATAGAACACAAGCAGAACAAAGCTACAACTGCTGCTCTTTTTGTTACTCAAGATGTGATCAATCAACGAGTTGAAAGACTAGAAACATCTGTTGCAAACAAAATAGACTCACTGCAAACCTCAGTTCTTACTGCCATCTCCAGTATCACAGCTGATGTCGGCATCTTATCTACTGAAGTTCGACAATTATCTATCCACATGGCTCAGTTTGACAAAAAGGAGGAAGTTAGTGTGACTCAGAAGAAACATTGAAGAGCAGTTAGCAGTTTAGCAGTTTGTTTTGAGACAGTTTTTTGTTAAGAAACAGTCTATAAGAGTTCAATCCTTCAGTTACTATATGCTTAGTTTTGTCAAACACCAAAAAGGGGGAAATTGTTGGAAACCAAATTTCGGAGTTTGACAAACTGAAGAAACTAACTGAATTATGAGACAACTGAATATGCCAAAGACGCGACTGATTACTTAACAACTGAAACCAGCTGAACTAATGAAGAAAAGTGATCGGTTGGAAACCGGTCAGTTAACACTCAACCGCATAAGTTTCAGTTAAAACATATCTCAATTGAATGTTTCTCTAGAAAAAACATTCAACTGAATATGGAAAGCCGCACCTTAATCATTATAGCATAGAACAACGTATTTCGGCTATTGCAATTAAGACGCCGTATTACAATCAATGAAGAGAACATTGCCCAAGGAATGATGAATTGGCAATCAACGGATACTAGAATTCAAATGCATCTCAAAGTTACCGTTGAAAGAGAAGTCTATAAATATGACTGAAGAACAGCTGGAGAAACATGAGACGATCACTCAATCTTAAACTTGCTGTTACTCTGTCAAAATCTTAGCTCATTCTTATTTGAATTATTCGTAGCAATCAAGGCTACAATTTGAGCTTACTAGCACTCTCTAAAAGTTGTTAGATTCAATAGAGCTAAGATCAGTTACGCACTGAGAATATTGTGTAGAACTAAGAGTTTCAGTTTTGGCAGTAGTAAGTTCAAACTGAAGTGGGTCTGTACAAGTGTTGTACTCGATCAAAGTCTTTTAGTGATTATCCTATCGTTGTGATAGAAGGGGTGACGTAGGAGTAATTGAATTCTCCGAACATCCAGAAACAACTCTTGCATATTTCTTTCAGTTTCGTATTCTATCTTTCAGTCAGTTACTTTCCACAACTACTCTAGTTTAACTGATTGTTATTGACCAACAAGATTCCGAGATTCAGTTTGTCACCAAACTGAACTCAAATATTATTAAAGAACAATTTTAATTGTAAGTGTTTATTCAACCCCCACTTCTAAACACTCTTGTTACGACAACCGATCCTATCAAAATATGAGATGTTGAAGGAAGTGAAGTAATTGTGACTAATACAATGATACAGTGATATGGTGATACGATAATACGTAAGGCCAAAGCTCAGTTGACGGGTGAGAGTGTCGATGATGTCACCGCTGCCCAATACTGTAGTTACATGTAGATGGTTGCATCGACCCCTAATAAAAAAGTCACAATTAACGATCTGAATTCAACGAAAGGAAAGCGTATACGTATATGTTGAATATGAATATGTTTATGATGATATGAAATATGTTTATGTTTATGAATGATTATGAAATGTTATTTTAAATATAAGAATTTTCATTGTTGCATGTGATTGTATACGTATTATTTGTTATCAAAATTATGGTTTGCTGAGTCTTTAGACTCACTAGGTGTGATCGATGCATGTGAGTATGATGTTGATGGTAGTGGAGCTTTTGATGGTTGATCTTGCTTGACTGAATGTGCACATAACCCGAGGACCAGAGCTAGATTTTCTGCATTATGATTACGACTTATGATTTTAAGATTTGTTAAAAATATTTTTACGACTTTTATTTTGATATTGAGTAGTTTTTTGAGTGGTTGTTAGTTTTAACTTTGTTGCTAAGTTAGGATTTGCAAACGCATGTGCGCGGATCTATTCGCGCATGTGCGCCAACCCCTATGTACTTTTCGCGCATATGCGCCGAGCAAAGTAGCGCATATGCGCGAGAGTTCATCTCGCACACTCTTTTGTATCTCTTTCCTCGTCTCTTCCGGTCCGACCCGATTCATCTATAATCACTTAGTGCTTCTCTTTTTATATCATGCATACTCATATATTCCGAGTCTCACATCAATGAAGACTAATAAATCTCAAGCCCTTACATTTCTCCCCCTCTAAGAAATGATTTCGTCCTCGAAATCGCATGCTATCTATTAAATCAAATATGGAAAGCTATACAGTTAAAACAAAAGAAATACTCACAACATGTAAAAAACTCGGGATATTTCTATCTCATATCTGCTTATGTTTCCCAAGTCGCTTCCTCGATGCCTTGACAACTCCACTGAACTTTCACAAGCGGAATAGTCTTCGTTCTGAGTTATTTCTCTTCTCTATCAAGAATCTGTATCGGTTGCTCAACGTAACTCAAAGTCTTATCAAGCTGGGCTTCATCAGGCTGAATGACATGAGAACTATCTGGCATATATCTACGTAACATCGAGACATGAAAAACATCGTGTATCCCCTGTAGAGAAGGAGGAAGTGCATGTCGATATGCTCGATCGCCAATCCTTTCAAGAATCTCGTAAGGACCAATGTATCTCGGAGACAACTTCCCGCGTTTGCCAAATCTGGAAACGCCTCTGAAAGGAGAAATCTTCAAAAATACTCTGTCTCCCTGTTGAAATACTAACGGTCTACGTCTGATGTTCGCATACTTGGCTTGCCTATCTTGTGTTGTCTTCATTCTCTTCTGAATGATCTTCACCTTCTCAGTCATTTCACGAATCATATCAGGCCCAAATTCTGGTACCTCAGATATATCATCCCAGTACAACGGAGATCTGCACTTCTTGCCATACAAAGCTTCGAACGGTGCCATCTCGATACTCGTCTGATAGCAGTTGTTGTACGAGAATTCACACAAAGGTAGTGAATCTTGCCAACTAGTGCCAAAATCTAGCACTACAGCTCTCAACATGTCCTCTAACGTCTGGATAGTCCGCTCTGACTGTCCATCTGTCTGGGGATGATAAGCAGTACTCAAGTGTAATGTCGTACCTAGAGCCTGCTGCAAACTGTGCCAGAAGTGTGAAGTGAATCGTGGATCACGATCTGATACGATAGATTTCGGCACACCATGTAATCTAACTACCTCTCGGACATATACCTCGGCCATCTAATCATATCTGTACGCCATTCTGTACGGAATAAAACAGGCTGATTTAGTTAATCTGTCTATCACCACCCAAATCGCATCACAGCCCCGGGATGATCGAGGTAACTTCGTCACGAAATCCATGGAAATGTGATCCCATTTCCATTCCGGAATAGACAGACTCTGAAGTAGACCTCCAAGCTTCTTTCTCTCGGCCTTCACCTGTTGGCAATTCAAGCATTTAGACACAAACTCTGCAATATCTGATTTCATCTGTTTCCACCAGAACTGTGTCTTCAAGTCATTATACATTTTTCTGCCACCAGGATGGATACTAAACCGACTACAATGTGCTTCTGATAATATCTGCTGTTTCAAATCTAAATATCTAGCACTACGAGACGGTTATTCACATACAGAACATGATCAAGTACCTGATATTCTGACAAATGCCCTGATCTAACCATCTGAATCGACTTTTGAATATTCTGATCTGTTCTTTGTGCTTCTTTGATTCTCATAATCAAATCTGGCTCAACTTGAACCAAAGCAAGGCGTAATGGTCTACTATCTGTATTAAATGTCAATCCAGACAAACAGCAATCTTCAACTAAATTCGAAACACCTATCAACGATAAAGACAAAGCACATACCTTTCGACTCAAGGCATCCGCTGCTGCATTTGACTTCCCTGGATAATATTTGATCTCGCAATCAAAATCCTTTAATAAATCAAGCCATCTACGCTGCCTCATGTTCAACTCTGACTGAGAAAATAAATACTTCAGGCTTTTGTGATCAGAGTAGATTTCAAATTTCTTGCCATAGAGGTAGTGACGCCAGATCTTCAATGCAAATACTATAGCCGCCAATTCAAGATCATGAATTGGGTAGCGAACCTCGTGTGGCTTCAACTGTCTCGAGGCATACGCGATCACATGTCCTCGCTGCATAAGAACACATCCTAATCCCCAGTGAGATGCATCACAATATACAACGAAATCACCCGTACCTAAAGGTATCATCAATACTGGAGCACTGGTCAGTCGTTTCTTCAATTCCATAAAACTAGACTCACATGCTTCAGACCACACAAAAGGTGCATTTTTCTGTGTCAACTGTGTGATTGGTTTTGCTATACTGGAGAAATCTCGGATAAATCGTCGGTAATAGCCTGCTAGACCCATGAAATTGTGTATCTTTGGGATAGAAGTCGGTCTCGGCCAACTGATTACCGCTTCAACTATACTCGGATCCACAGAAATACCATCTCCAGATATGATGTCCCAAAAACATAACCTGTCTCAGCCAAAACTCGCACTTTGACAATTTAGCATATAATCTTTCATTCCTCAATGTCTGTAATACAATTCTTAAGTGTTTGGCATGATCAATCTCATTTCTCGAGTAAATCAGGATATCATCTGTAAGGCTCGAGATTATTAGTTTTCATTGATGTATGACTCGGAGGATATGAGGATGCATGTCATAAGATGAAAGTACAAAATATTTCATGTGTGAGAGAGTGCACCCGTGGTCTGAAATTATGTATTTTGGCAATGCAAGTTGAAGCTACACCGCACCCGCGGTACCACTAAGACCGCACCCGCGGTACATGGACAGTAGGTTGGCCAAAAAATCCCGTAGCTTTACCGCACCTGCGGTAGTATAAGACCGCACCCGCGGTGCTGAGACCGCACCCGCGGTGGGTACATGACCGCACCCGCGGTCTACGATTTTGGAAAAATTATAATTCTACCGAAAGCTTAGCGCACCCGCGCTCCTAATATCACCGCACCCGCGGTCATGCGTGTAATTCAAAGAATAAGACACTTGCCCTTAACCATGCAATATGATGTGTTGTCAATCTCTTCTTTCTTCATTTCCAGCAGCTGAAGACGAGGGAGAGAGTGGAGAGAAGCTTCATTCCTCAAGCTTTAAGGTTATGATTTTGTAAGATTTATGTATCCAAATTTAAATCCGATTTTAATTTTGAGTTCCTCTCATCATTAGCTTCACGATGATGTAAGTTTCATTCAATTCCTGCATAATTTGAGATATAGGTGTTGGAAAAACTTTAATACGCTCATAGATATGTGTTCTTACGATGATTATGAGTGTATATTCGAAACCGGGACGAAGAATTGATATCGAACTCAATTGTTATGAGTTTTAGCATTTATTGACATGAGATTATGCATATTCTGTGATCTTGTCATAGATATTATGATGATTATGAGTTGAGAATTGCACAATGTTGATATATGTTGAATTGGAGTAAACGGTAGTGGAGAAATCATGTCGTTATGCCGTCAGATTGTGCCAAGATTATGTATACAATTAGAGAGGTGTTGAATGGAGTTGGGAATTGATATTGTATGTCTTTACATTGCCATTTCAGATTGGAGTGACAGAGTTTATATCCCGACGTCGAGACTTTGATTTAATTCAACAAGAAAGGTATAAACTATGTTGTTTGGGAAGCCACAACTCAAATAAGATATTATTTGAGTTTCCCAAACCAAAATCACATACTAGTATTATTAGATATAATGTAACGTGTTTATAAATTGTGTATAGTTTTATATTCAATCTTTTAACATGTTTATGCTTTGATTTCAGAATTGTATTCAAGCATGTATGATCAGTGTGATATTCAGATATGAATATGATTATACTTTGTTTACATATTGATATTCATTGCATCTAAGATAGGAGAGTCTTTGACAGGCATTGTCAATTAGCTAGACGTTTCGGTGTATCTCAGCATAGGAGTAGGCATTACTCTTATTGCCGCCGTTGATACAGCTCAGACCGAAGTCTAGGAATGAGATGTACATTACCCCGATTGGAGGGTAGGTAGTGACGTTTCATTCACACCGGGATCCCTAGAGTTCTAGTCGAGTCGAGTCCAGACATGGTTTGATTCGCCTTGCATTGTCTATGCATATGATGTTATTTATGATAGCATGTTTCATGTTTAATTGTTTATATGCATGTATACATGTTTATATTGGGATTTGTTCTCACCGGAGTTTCCGGCTGTTGTTATGTCTGTAGGTGTGCATAACAACAGGTGGGGCAGGATCTGGGTCACGCAGAGGATGAGAGACGGACATAGCGTGGTGATCTCGGGCTTAGCAGAAGGACTAGTAGTTGTACTTTTATCATGTACTGTATGTAATTACTAGTTGTTAAATAAGAATGGAACAAGACATGTTTGTACCTTTCGTTCGTACATTATGTTTGTTAAATAAATAAAGACTTTATGTTTGTATTTATAAATTAGATTTATTATGAAAAGCGAAAAATTTGACCCACTTTTATATTAATGATCCATTGAATCCCAAAGAAAAAGTTAGAGCCCGGGTCCCCACAACAGGTGGTATCAGAGCAGTAGGTTCCTTTAGACTAAGATAGGATAGAATGAGCGGGGTAGATCGAGTCTTCTTCCTTGCTCTATGATGTGCTAGCATGTTTATTGCTTTTGTTATTACATGTTGTTTATTATCTGATTGATTTCAGCGTGTAATAACCTGAAAACCGATTCTAGATCAGATGTAACTGACTAGAGGAGGGCTGAGATAGTTGTATATCTTGTATTCTAATCAGTTGGATTATTAGATACATGCCTCCTAGAAGAGCAGCAGTACCTCTACGACCAGCAGCGCCAGAACAGGGGAGCACATCCGGAGATCCTATGGATGTTACAGCGACCCCTATGGAGACGTTGCTGAAGCGATTCCAATCCTTTCGACCTCCCACATTAAAAGGTACCGAGAATGCCATCGAGTGCGAAAGTTGGCTTGAGGACATTGAAATGTTATTCGAGTCTTTGGAGTATGGTGACGAGAAAAGAATAAAGCTTATTGGCCATCAACTCCAGGACATAGCCAAGAACTGGTGGTTGAACATTAGGAGAGCTTTAGAGCAGCGGGGTACCGAGATTACTTGTAAAGTATTCAAGACGGAGTTCTATTTACGGTTCTTTCCCATCTCCTACCGTAAAGACAAAGGTGCTGAATTTGCCAATCTGAGGCAAGGGCAACTGAACATCGAAGAGTACGTCGCTAAATTTTCTTCCTTGCTTCGTTTTGCACCCCATGTTTCAGGAAATGATGAGGCCATGGCAGATCAGTTTATAAATGGCCTGAATCCAGATATCTTTACGTTGGTCAATACTGGGAGACCCGATAATTTCTCAGAGGCATTGAATCGTGCCAAAGGAGCTGAAGCAGGATTGCTTAGGCAACGGAGTGCTCTGTATGTTGCACCGAGTCCGAGACCGCCACTACCTCCATCCCAAGTTCCTCCTCCTCGATTCGAAAGTGGTGGTAGCAGTAGTGGACGCAAAGATCAGTTGAAAGCGAAGGGCAAACAGTTTAAGAGGGCAGGGAGCAGTTCTTCGAGCTCCAGCGGGTCGAGACAGAGAGGTCTTGGCCAGGGTTTAGAGGCGATGAGTGGATATTGCAGTACGTGTGGAGGTAAGCATGCCACAGAACAGTGTCAGGGTGTAGTGGGCAGGTGTAACATATGCAAGCAACCGGGACATTATGCCAAGGTCTGTCCCCAGAGAAGTGGTGCATCGAGATTCCAGGCTGCAGGGTCGTCTGCCTCAGTGACTCAGCCCGAGAGGCAAGCTTCATCTGTTCACTCATTTCAGCCGCCACCTGCACAGATCCAGCCTCGAGCCAGAGGTGGCCAGACAGGGAGTCAGCCTCCGAGACAACAGGCTCAAGTGTTTGCCTTGACTGAAGAGCAAGCGCAGGATGCCCCAGATGATGTCATAGCAGGTAACTGTTCTCTTTGCGGTTATCCTGCTTATATATTGATAGATACGGGTTCATCACATACATTCATATCAGAACGATTTGCATTATTGCATTCTCTGCCTGTTGAGTCGTTACTAGATGTTGTGTCTATTAATTCTCCGTTGGGAAGTGGTTTGATAGCTGTGACCACAGTTAGACATTGCATCTTACGGTTCGAGGGTCATGAAATTGATCTAGATTGCATAGTACTCGGGTTAGATGATTTTGATTGTATTGTTGGAATTGACATGTTAACAAAGTACAGAGCCACCGTGGATTGTTTCCACAAGATTGTCAGATTCAGACCAGAAATGGCAGAGGAGTGGAAATTCTACGGAAAGGGTTCCAGATCTCGGATTCCCTTGATCTCGGCTTTGTCTATGAATAAGTTGTTACAGAAAGGAGCAGATGGGTTCCTTGTGTATGCTGTAGATGTACAGAAATCTAGCCCGACATTGGCAGATTTGCCAGTAGTACGAGAATTTGCAGATATCTTTCCAGATGAGATCCCAGGATTACCTCCGGTGCGAGAGGTAGATTTTAGCATTGATTTGATTCCAGGTACCACTCCTATTTCGAGAGCTCCGTATAGGATGGCACCGATAGAGTTGAAAGAATTAAATGCACAGTTGGAAGATCTTCTAGCCAAGGGATATATCAGACCTAGTGTATCTCCTTGGGGCGCTCCAGTGCTATTCGTGCGAAAGAAAGATGGATCGATGCGGTTGTGTATCGATTACAGGCAACTGAATAAGGCGACGATAAAGAATAAGTATCCTTTGCCTAGAATTGATGATTTATTTGACCAGTTGCAGGGATCCTCTGTTTATTCTAAGATTGACTTGCGATCCGGATATCACCAGCTTAGAGTTCGAGATGTAGATATACCGAAGACAGCATTTCGAACCAGGTACGGGCATTACGAATTTATTGTTATGCCTTTTGGTTTAACAAATGCTCCGGCGGTATTTATGGGCTTGATGAATCAAATCTTTCAGAGGTATTTGGATGATTTTGTTATTGTCTTTATCGACGATATTCTGGTGTATTCTAAGAACAGGGATGAGCATGCCGAACATCTCAGAATTGTGTTGCAGACACTGAGAAATGAGAAATTGTATGCAAAATTTTCAAAGTGTGAGTTTTGGTTGAATCGAGTTGTCTTTTTGGGACATATCATATCGGGAGATGGTATTTCTGTAGATCCAAGCAAAGTGGAAGCTGTGATTAGTTGGCCGAGACCAACTTCTGTACCTGAAATACGCAGTTTCATGGGTCTAGCAGGATACTATAGACGATTCATTCAAGATTTCTCTCGTATTGCGAAGCCAATTACACAATTGACACAGAAGAATGCCCCATTCCTATGGTCTGAGGAGTGTGAGTCTGGCTTTCTGGAATTGAAGAAGAGGCTGACCAGTGCACCTGTCTTGATGATTCCTTCAGGTACGGGTGATTTCGTTGTATATTGTGATGCCTCTCACAGAGGGTTGGGATGTGTTCTTATGCAGCGAGGTCATGTAGTCGCATATGCCTCGAGACAGTTGAAGACTCACGAGACTCGATACCCCATTCACGATCTTGAATTGGCGGCTATCGTATTTGCACTGAAGATCTGGCGTCATTATCTTTATGGCGAGAAATTCGAGATCTATTCAGACCATAAAAGCCTAAAGTACTTGTTTTCTCAGTCGGAGTTGAACATGAGGCAGCGTAGATGGCTTGATCTGCTAAAAGACTTTGATTGTGAGATTAAATACTATCTAGGGAAGTCAAATGCAGCAGCAGACGCCTTGAGTCGAAAGGTTTGTTCCTTATCCTTATCGACGATAGGTGTTACGAAGCTTGTTGAAAATTGCTGTTTCTCTGGACTAGAATTTGATACAGATAAGAAGCCACTACGACTCGCTACTATGCAAGCTGAGCCAGATCTGATCCGGAGGATCAAAGAAGCACAGAGAACAGATCAGAATGTGCAAAGATCGATTCAAATGGTCAGATCAGGACACTTGTCAGAATATCAGGTGCGTGAGCATGTTTTGTACGTCAATAACCGTCTTGTTGTGCCAGATGTTTCAGAATTGAGACATCAGATTATGTCTGAAGCGCATTGCAGTCGGTTCAGCATCCATCCTGGTGGCAGGAAGATGTATAATAATTTGAAGACACAGTTCTGGTGGAAGCAGATGAAGTCAGACATCGCCAAATATGTGTCTAAATGCTTAAATTGCCAACAGGTGAAGGCCGAGAGGAAGAAGCCCGGAGGGTTACTTCAGAGTTTGTCCATTCTTGAATGGAAATGGGATCACATTTCCATGGATTTCGTGACAAAATTACCCCGATCTTCCCGAGGCTGTGATGCGATTTGGGTCGTTATCGACAGATTGACCAAATCAGCTTGTTTCATCCCGTACAGAATGACTTACAGACACGATCAGATGGTGGAGATATATGTTCGAGAGGTAGTCAGATTACATGGTGTGCCGAAGTCTATCGTATCAGATCGTGATCCACGATTCACTTCACACTTCTGGCATAGTCTACAGCAGGCCTTAGGTACGACATTACACCTGAGTACTGCGTATCATCCTCAGACAGATGGACAGTCAGAGCGGACTATCCAGACGTTAGAGGATATGTTGAGAGCCGTAGTGCTAGATTTTGGCACTAGTTGGCAAGATTCCCTACCTCTTTGTGGATTCTCTTACAATAATAGCTATCAGACGAGCATTGAGATGGCACCGTTTGAAGCATTATATGGTAAGAAGTGCAGATCTCCGCTATACTAGGATGACATCTCCGAGGTACCAGAACTTGGGCCAGATATGATTCGTGATATGACAGAGCAAGTGAAAGTCATTCAGAAGAGGATGAAAACGGCACAAGACAGGCAAGCGAAATACGCCAACATCAGACGTAGACCGTTAGTATTTGAGCAAGGAGACAGGGTGTTTCTAAAGATTTCCCCCTTCAGAGGCGTTGTCAGATTTGGCAAGCGTGGAAAGTTGTCTCCTAGATACGTCGGTCCTTACGAGATTCTAGAGAAGATTGGCGATCGAGCATATCGACTGGCTCTTCCTCCTTCTCTATCTGGGATACATGATGTCTTTCATGTATCGATGTTGCGTAAATACATGCCTGATGTTTCTCATGTCATTCGTCCTGACGAAGCTGAGCATGATCAGACTTTAAGCTACGTTGAACAACCGATACAGATTCTTGATCGAAAAGAAAAGAAGCTCAGAACGAAGACTATTCCTCTAGTGAAAGTCCAATGGAGTCGTCACGGCACTGAAGAAGCGACATGGGAGACAGAAGACGACATGCGACAGAAACACCCCGAGTTATTCCAATAATGTAAGTATTAATCTAACTTTGATGTTATCACTTGTGATGCTTGCATTGATAGAATGATATTTGATTTCGAGGGCGAAATCATTTCTCAGAGGGGGAGAAATGTAAGGCTCGAGATTATTAGTTTTCATTGATGTATGACTCGGAGGATATGAGGATGCATGTCATAAGATGAAAGTACAAAATATTTCATGTGTGAGAGAGTGCACCCGTGGTCTGAAATTATGTATTTTGGCAAGGCAAGTTGAAGCTACACCGCACCCGCGGTACCACTAAGACCGCACCCGCGGTACATGGACAGTAGGTTGGCCAAAAAATCCCGTAGCTTTACCGCACCTGCGGTAGTATAAGACCGCACCCGGTACATACCCCGCGGTCTACGATTTTGGAAAAATTATAATTCTACCGAAAGCTTAGCGCACCCGCGCTCCTAATATCACCGCACCCGCGGTCATGCGTGTAATTCAAAGAATAAGACACTTGCCCTTAACCATGCAATATGATGTGTTGTCAACCTCTTCTTTCTTCATTTCCAGCAGCTGAAGACGAGGGAGAGAGTGGAGAGAAGCTTCATTCCTCAAGCTTTAAGGTTATGATTTTGTAAGATTTATGTATCCAAATTTAAATCCGATTTTAATTTTGAGTTCCTCTCATCATTAGCTTCACGATGATGTAAGTTTCATTCAATTCCTGCATAATTTGAGATATAGGTGTTGGAAAAACTTTAATACGCTCATAGATATGTGTTCTTACGATGATTATGAGTGTATATTCGAAACCGGGACGAAGAATTGATATCGAACTCAATTGTTATGAGTTTTAGCATTTATTGACATGAGATTATGCATATTCTGTGATCTTGTCATAGATATTATGATGATTATGAGTTTAGAATTGCACAATGTTGATATATGTTGAATTGGAGTAAACGGTAGTGGAGAAATCATGTCGTTATGCCGTCAGATTGTGCCAAGATTATGTATACAATTAGAGAGGTGTTGAATGGAGTTGGGAATTGATATTGTATGTCTTTACATTGCCATTTCAGATTGGAGTGACAGAGTTTATATCCCGACGTCGAGACTTTGATTTAATTCAACAAGAAAGGTATAAACTATGTTGTTTGGGAAGCCACAACTCAAATAAGATATTATTTGAGTTTCCCAAACCAAAATCACATACTAGTATTATTAGATATAATGTAACGTGTTTATAAATTGTGTATAGTTTTATATTCAATCTTTTAACATGTTTATGCTTTGATTTCAGAATTGTATTCAAGCATGTATGATCAGTGTGATATTCAGATATGAATATGATTATACTTTGTTTACATATTGATATTCATTGCATCTAAGATAGGAGAGTCTTTGACAGGCATTGTCAATTAGCTAGACGTTTCGGTGTATCTCAGCATAGGAGTAGGCATTACTCTTATTGCCGCCGTTGATACAGCTCAGACCGAAGTCTAGGAATGAGATGTACATTACCCCGATTGGAGGGTAGGTAGTGACGTTTCATTCACACCGGGATCCCTAGAGTTCTAGTCGAGTCGAGTCCAGACATGGTTTGATTCGCCTTGCATTGTCTATGCATATGATGTTATTTATGATAGCATGTTTCATGTTTAATTGTTTATATGCATGTATACATGTTTATATTGGGATTTGTTCTCACCGGAGTTTCCGGCTATTGTTATGTCTGTATGTGTGCATAACAACAGGTGGGGCAGGATCTGGGTCACGCAGAGGATGAGAGACGGACATAGCGTGGTGATCTCGGGCTTAGCAGAAGGACTAGTAGTTGTACTTTTATCATGTACTGTATGTAATTACTAGTTGTTAAATAAGAATGGAACAAGACATGTTTGTACCTTTCGTTCGTACATTATGTTTGTTAAATAAATAAAGACTTTATGTTTGTATTTATACATTAGATTTATTATGAAAAGCGAAAAATTTGACCCACTTTTATATTAATGATCCATTGAATCCCAAAGAAAAAGTTAGAGCCCGGGTCCCCACATCATCAATGAAAAAAATAACAAACTCATCTAGATACTTCTGAAAAACACGGTTCATCAATCCCATAAACACCACTGGTGCATTCGTTAAACCAAAAGACATGACAATAAACTCATAATGTCCATACCTGGTTCGGAATGTTGTCTTTCATATATCAACATCTTGTACTCGTAGTTGGTGATATCCGGATCTCAAATCAATCTTTGAATAGACGGAGGATCCCTGCAACTGATCAAATAAATCATCGATGCGAGGCAATGGATATTTATTCTTCACCGTCGCTTTGTTCAGTTGCCGGTAGTCAATGCACAATCTCATCGAACCGTCTTTCTTCCGTACAAATAGTACTGGTTCACCCCAAGGAGATACACTCGGTCTGATGTAACCCTTGGCCAACAGATCTTCAAGCTGTGCTTTCAATTCTTTTAATTCAACAGGCGCCATTCTATACGGAGCTCGAGATATGGGAGCTGTACCTGGTATAAGATCGATGCTGAAATCTACCCTCGGACTAGAGGTAACCCTGGAATCTCCTCTGGGAATACATCCGCAAATTCACAAACCAATGGCAAATCTGCCAATGTCGAGCTCGGCTTCAGTAAATCTATTGAATAAATAAGGAACCCTTCTGCTCCTTGTTGCAACAATCTCCTCATAGTCACAGCAGATACTAAGGGAATCCGAGATCTGGAACCCTTCCCATAGAATTTCCACTCCTCTGCCATTTCAGGTCTGAATTTGACGATCTTGTGGAAACAGTCTAAGGTGGCTATGTACTTGGTTAGCATATCAATCCCAACAATACAATCAAAATCAGCCAATCCAAGAACAATGCAATCTAAGTCAATCTCATGACCCTCAAATTGTAATATGCAATTTCTAACTGTAGTCACAGATACAAGACCACTTCGCAACGGAGAAGAAATAGATACCACAGTCGACAATGACTCAACAGGTAATGAATGCAATAATGCAAAACGTTCAGAGATTAATGTGTGCAATGCACCGGTGTCTATCAACACATATGCAGGATAACCGCAAAGAAAACAGTTACCTGCAATAACGTCATCTGGCGCATCCTGGGCTTGCTCCTCGGTCAGTGTAAACACTCTAGCCTGCTGTCTAGGAGGTTGACTCACAGTCTGGCTACCTCTTGATCTCTGTTGGGACTGTGCAGAGGGTGGCTGGAATGAATGTACGGACGTCTGTCTCTCAATCTGAGGCACTGATGCTGATGACCCGTCACTCTGGGATCGTTGTAAACCTCTCTGGGGACAAACTCTGGCGAAGTTCCCCTGTTGTTTACATATATTACATCTGTCCATCACCCCCTGACATTGTTCCGTGGCATGCCTACCTCCACAAGAACTGCAATATAC
This sequence comes from Primulina eburnea, assembly GCF_022965805.1. Taxonomy (NCBI): domain Eukaryota; kingdom Viridiplantae; phylum Streptophyta; class Magnoliopsida; order Lamiales; family Gesneriaceae; genus Primulina; species Primulina eburnea. The sequence goes on along the minus strand of NC_133112.1, from coordinate 18,007,525 downwards.
ACCTGTGTACTCGGTACTATGGCCAGGACCTCTCTATCGTGACCCGCTGGAGCTCGACGAACTGCTCCCTGATCTTTTGAACTGTTTTCCCTTCGCTTTTAACTGATCTTTTCTTCCACTGCTGCTACCACCGCTCTCAAATCGAGGAGGGGGTTGAGCTGAAGGTAATGGCGGTCTAGGAGTCGGCGCAACATAAGGAATGCTTTGTTTCCTAAGTAATCCTAGCTTCCGCTCCCTTGGCACGATTCAACGCATCAGTAAAGTTGTTGGGCCTTCCGGTATTTACCAAAGTAAAGATTTCTGGATTCAGGCCATTTATAAACTGATCCGCAACGGCCTCTTCATTCTCGGCAACATGAGGGGTGAATCTGAGCAATGACGAAAACTTGGCAACATATTCCTCGATGTTCAGTTGTCCCTGCCTCAAATTGGCGAACTCGGCACCCTTGTCCTTTCGGTATGACACCGGGAAGAATCGCTGATAGAACTCAGTCTTGAACACTTTCCAGGTAATCTGTGTGCCACGGTGCTCCAATGCTCTCTTCATAGTGATCCACCAACTCTTTTCTACGTCTTGCAATTGGTGCCCCACTAATTTCACTCGTCGATCATCAGTGTACTCAAAGGATTCGAATAGCATCTCGATATCCTCTAGCCAAGTCTCACATTCGACTGCATTTTCTGTGCCTTTCAGCGTCGGTGGTCGGAAATACTGAAACCGTTTAAGCAAAGTCTCCATCGGTGTAGCAGTCACATCCATCGGATCACTGGATGTACTGCCCTGTTCTGGTGCCCGACCTGCTGCTGGTTACAGTACTCGTCGAGGCGGCATATCTGAATATCAAACAGATTAATACATAATCTATACAATCTGTCTCAACCCTCCTCTGATCATATACCTCTGATACAGAATCGGTTCTGATTCAGTCTTTACGAGTACATGCTGTAAGTCAATTCAGATAACAATAAAACATGTAATAGGGAAAGCAATAAATCATGCTAGCACATCATAAAGCAAGGAAGATGACTCGATCTATCCCGCTCATTCTAGTCTATCTCAGTCTACAGAACCTACTGCTCTGATACCACCTGTTGTGGGGACCCGGGCTCTAACTCAATTCTTTACGGGATTAAACTGATCGTTGTTAGAAAACGTGGGTCAAAATTTTTTTTTTCTTTTAACATTAAATCAAATGTATATTGAGCAAGCATAATAACTTTCTTTATTTAATTACAACAAACATAAATACATGGTTTGGTCTAATACATCCATACAAACTAAAGTTCCATACCATACCATCTACAAATCATAAGTAGTACAAGTCTAGTACAATAACTACTAACAGTCCTTTGCGCCCGAAGTCACCACTCTATCTCGATCTTATCTCGGTCGTGACCCTGATCCTGCCCCACCTGTTGTTATGCACACATACAGACATAACAACAGCCGGAAACTCCGGTGAGAACAAATCCCAGTATAAAACATGTATACATGCATATCATGCAAGAGAATATAAATCATGATACATGACTATACCAATTAAAACATGAACATAATATCATGCATGAACTCAATAACAACATGTTCCACAATCTACGAAACATAAGCAATATAAACATGTACTCTCATACAATTCATGTCTTGACTCGATTCAATTCTAACTCTAGGGATCCCGGTATGAATAAGACGTCACTGTCTGTCACCTACCCTCCCAATCGGGGTAACGGTACGTCTTATTCCTAGACTTCGGTCATGTCTGTATCGAGTGTCTACACACGGAGTTGAACTGCCCCAATGCGACGATACTACCGAACTTCTAGTTTGACAAATCTGTCAATGACTCCTATCTCAAGGCTTGACTATAATTCTATAAACAAGGAATAAATATTCAAAATATAAACATAATCTAGTATGTGATTTTGATGGGAAACTCAAATTAAATCTCATTTGAGTTGGGTCTCCCCAATCAAACATGAATTATACCTTTCTTGTTGAACCGTTATTGATGTCGAGGTCTCGAAGTCGAATTGATGTACAATGAATCTGAAATGGTAATGTTCAATATATGTACCAAATCAATCACCAACTCAATTCAATACATATACTATCAATAATCAATCTCGGTATAAATTTTAACGGCATAACGGCATGATTTCTTCGATACCCATCACTCAACAACAATCAGTATATCATCCACAAGTAATAACATCAATACAACAATCATAATCTTCCAAAATCTTTATTATCTCAACTCATACAAGCTGGAATTTCATAAAAATCGTATACGGTATCATTCTTCGTCCCGGTTACGAATATATGGTCTTCATACTCACAAGAACATATCCTAGAGCTCAAATCGTAATTCTCCCAACACATATATTTCAAAACATGCTGAAACATACAAATACTTACATCCTTTCGTAGCCAATAGCAAGAAGAGTACGAAACCGAAGTCGGATCGAAATTTGAATGGTTGGATTCTTCACAATCTAATTTCTAATATTAAATGGAGTGAGGAGTTTCTTCTGTATTTTCCCTTCTCTCGGTGGTCTCTGATGCATGAAGAATGAAGATTTTGTACATTATATAGGTCCAAGCCATGTGTCAACTTAATGTGCTTGCTGGACTTCTCGCGCATATGCGCGTCCTCAACTCGCGCATATGCGCGAGACATAATGTCTCGACATCAACACTTCGCGCATATGCGCGCATCATCTCGCGCATATGCTCGAAGCCCTCTGGACCCTTCGCGCATGTGCGCCAACCCCTATGTACTTTTCGCGCATATGCGCCGAGCAAAGTAGCGCATATGCGCGAGAGTTCATCTCGCACACTCTTTTGTATCTCTTTCCTCGTCTCTTCCGGTCCGACCCGATTCATCTATAATCACTTAGTGCTTCTCTTTTTATATCATGCATACTCATATATTCCGAGTCTCACATCAATGAAGACTAATAAATCTCAAGCCCTTACAGAAACAGCTTCAACGCCTTCTATGAGTCAAGGATATTCTTTCCATCCAATTTTCTTATATTGGCAAATATGGTCTTTTTTAGTCGGATTCCCAAGACTATTAGGACGACGTTCATCTTGGAATTATTTTCAAAAAACAGAGAATTCCAATATGCACGCGTCCATTAGAATGCGTTTCAAGAGTCAATAAGATGTCATCTAAAGAATCTGTACTCAGCCCATTCTTAATGAAACCAATTTTATCTTCTCTATTATTGGAAACACATCTCAAAGATATGTATCGTTTGTCATAAGTTCATCTTGCACACTTATGACAAACCCCTAACCTTTTGTCCCTTCGTTTTTTCATATAAATGCTTCTTCCTAATCCAGGAATATACCAAATGAGCAATCACTGTGGAACTTCTCCTAATCGGACCTTAGTTTCTATTACAAGATGAATATCTTCTGGAATTCCTTTTTGCATTAGCAATCTCAATTTTTCACACTTACCAGCATAATTTTTTCTTAGAAAATTTTTTAAACAAAAGGGAAAATATTTTAAAAAATTTGAGAAAATTTCATCCATTTTGAAAAGAAAAGAAATGAATTTTTTAACTTTTGTATCAGCAATTGTGGGAAACTGATTTAACTGACTATGAGAGCCACGGAGTATCGTTATCCGCCATTTAACGGGAAAATAAAAAGATTAAGGAAACCTTAATAAAACGAACAAAATTAAATGCAACACAAAAAATCAAGGATCAGAAACAGAAATAAACTTTTCTTGAAAGATTTCATTTTCTAAAAATGGTTTAAGCCGTTGTCCATTTACTTTAAAAACATCACTATTTTTAGGATTTTCAATGTCCATAATTCCATAAAGATACACATGTTTTCAACATATGGGCCTGTCCATCTTGATCGTAATTTTCCAAGGAATATGTGATGTCGAGAATTATAAAACAAAACTTTTTTACCAATCTCAAATGATTTTCTATGAATTGTCCTATCATGAAATGATTTTATTTTTGCTTTACAAATCCTTGAATTCTCATACACGTCATTTCTGAGTTCATCAAGTTCATTAAGTTGCAATTTGCGCAATTTGTTGGCATTATCCATGCTTGAATTATAAGTTTTGATCGCCCAATAAGCTTTATGTTCCAATTCCATAGGCAAATGACAATGTTTTTCTTAAACCAACTTATAGGAGACATATTCAATGATGTTTTAAAATCTGTTCAATATACCCAAAGCGCATCGTTAAGTCGCAGAGACCAATCTTTTCTATTTGGATTAACAGTTTTGTCCAAAATTTGCTTTATCTCCCAATTAGCTAATTCAACTTGTCCATTTTTTTGATGATGATAAGGAGTAGTTACTTTGGGAGTAATACCATATTTTTTCATTAATGAAGCAAATGGATTATTAACAAAGTGAGTTCCCCCAACACTTATCATGGCTCGAGGAATTCCAAATCTAATAAAAATACTTTCTTTCAAAAATTTGATAACTATTTTATGAGCATTTGTTTGACATGGAATTGCCTCTATCCATTTGGAAACATAATCAACTACAACTAAAATATACAAGTATCCAAACGACGGTGGAAAAAGTCCCATAAAATCTATTCTCCAACAGTCAAAGATTTCAATTTCAATGATAGGATTCAAAGACATCATGTTTTTTTTTGAAATCGCACCTAATTTTTGACAAATTTCACAAATCTTTCAGATTTCTTTGGTCTCTTTAAATAAAGTGAGCAAATAAAATCCATAATCCTAGATTTTTACAGCCGTTTTCTTTGAAGAAAAATGTCCTCCACATGCTTCTGAATGACAATTATTGATACTACTTACCTCATTGTCGGCTATTCAACGTCGAAAAATTTGATCTAGACAATACTTGAACAGATACTGATCATCCCAATAAAAGTTTTTTACCTCAATCAAAAATTTTCTTTTTTCTTGGGAACTCCATTGCGGTGGCATTTTTCCTGCCACAAGAAAATTTACTATGTTAGAAAACTAAGGTGCATTAGTGACTGAAAATAGATGTTCATCGGGAAAATTATCATCAATTGGTGTCATTTCAAAAGATGATCATGTTACTAGTCTCGATAAATGATCAACTACGACATTCTTGGTTCCTTTTTTATCTTTGATTACAATGTCAAATTCTTGGAGCAACAAAATCCATCGTATTAGTCGTGGCTTTGCGTTCTGTTTGGTCATTAAATATCTAATAGCAGAATGATCAGTAAACACAATAGTAATTGATCCAATCAAATAAGAACGAAATTTATCTAATGCAAATATTACAGCAAGCAGTTCTTTTTCAATTGTGAAAAATTCATTTGAGCATTGTTTAAAGTTCTAATTGCATAATATATCATATAAGGCTTACCGTTTCTTCTTGGACCCAATATTGCACCGACTGCATAATCACTCGCGTCACACATGATTTCAAATGGTAAAGACCAATTAGGAGAATGCATGATGTGAGGGCCCGTGCTCCTGAATAATTTTTAATTATCAAACAAAAGGATTTATTAGCGTAAATAGCGAAAACGAGTAAAAATTTTCCATTTTGGGCCTACAGAAATTTCAGCATGACCTCCCCATAAATAAGACATACCAAAAATTTCAAAACAACACAACAAAACATTTATACTCGAAAATAGAGTCCGTTAAAACAAACAGAGCCAGCCAGGCTCGATCACACCAAATAGGATCCAACACTCAAAATACAACCATACAAATAAACGAAGCATCTCCTCGTCAAATGACTCAATATAAATGGTATAAATATCTGGGGTATAAAGGCCCGAAAATTTGTGCTTGAAAATTTGCGAAAAATTAAAAATTTTCTTTTTAAATAATAAAAATGTCTCATTCATAACTAAACCGATAAACAAAGTTTGATATTCAAAAATGGCAGCGGAAGGAAATATTTGTTTGCAAAAATAACAATTTAAGAATATCCAACAATTGATAAAAATGTTTGCATAAAGCGATAAGTGCTGTAAATGAGGTCCTCGGGTGTCACTACTGCCGACCCAAGCTGGCTCACTGGTCCCCGCCCTCGGCCCCATGCTCATCAGCACCTACAACAATCAAGTCTAGTGAGCCTAAAGACTCAACATGCATATATCGTAGGTAACGAGTAAATACTATATTAAAACTTGCATGGGATATAATATCGTATCATGGGGCATACTGAAAATAACTTGAACTGAGCAATTATAATACGTGCATAACTGAACTGAAAAATCATAGTAAAAATGTTTGCTCCTTGGAGCCCTGTACTGAAATAAAATGTAATAATTTTCTGTTGAGATTATGGTCTACGCAAGTGGCCCCTGCACTGAACTGAACTGTCCGATCACTGGCGACCGGGTGGTACCAAAATGAACTGACCGTTAACTGGCTACCGGGGGTACCAAAATGAACTGGCCGGTAACTGGCTACCGGGTAAAATAATGCTCCCATGATAGTGAATTGACCACAAGCAATATCGCATAAATCTCAAAAATAAGTATTTTCTATTTTTATGCACATAATATAATTAAATGGCAAAAATAAGTATCCTTTATTATTTTCCCACATGGATTGGATCGTTCCCAGGCTCGCTGGAACCTAAGTATGCCATGAAAAATATGCAATAGCTTTTACTTGACCACACTATGCAATTAAGTTCAAAAATGCGACGATGACGCTCAACGACTTCGTATTTAATCATGACTCCGAGCCAACCCGAAACAACACTGAACCAACGTATAGTCATGATTAAAATACACTTAAAATTATGAATTTATGCTCCTAAAATGGTGAGGGCCGAAATCTAGGTGAATGGAGGCCAAAACATGAAACGCTCTTTCGAGAGTCAATTTGGCACATCGCACCGTAAATTCTCGTACAACCTCAAAAATGATCCGAATCACGAACGGCCAAAAACATGGCCTTCCTAACTCAATGAGGTACTGTCCAGTCCAAGTCCATAGGCTAAAAGCCAACCAAGAACTCGAACGAGCCACCGAACCGACGCAGAAAGTTGCTGTCCAGAAAATTCCAGCAGCTGCGCTTGGTTTCCTTACGTCGTTTTCGAGACTACCGGCCATTGGGGCTTGAACCACCGACCAGAGACTCTCACCAACATCCCAAGGAATGATTCCAACCGTGGCTAAGGGCTTTAGACCAGCCACAATTCGAAATATTCCAGCAACAATCGAAAATATTCACCCTAGAGCACCTTTGCGCGCATGAGGGGTGTTTTGCTTCGCTTGTTGTCTCGACTCGTTCCAGTGGCCATTTGATTGACCATTGCACGACCTAGACTTCATGGGGCATGGTGTGAACAGTGGATAAGGGCTTTAGGCCAAACAAGATCCACACCATTCCACCATACTCGAACCAACACATGCTGTCAAAATCAAAGGGGCAGAGAAGGGGAGGGGCTGTTCTTGCGTTTGATTTAAAAATCGATGCACCATGGACCAAGCAACCAAAAGGGCGACTTAGTCACGTCTTAGACATGATATGGAATTGATCTAACCATGGCTATAGGCCCTAAGGGCAGCCATGATCCGATCCATTCCCTTATGACAGCAACATCAGATTTTTTTTTTTTTTGAAACACAAATGGAGTTGCTGCCATTTTCTTGGTCTCGGCTGACATGGGACTCAAACCACTGGACAAATGTGTTCCTAACATGTCCTAGTACATGCCTAGGATCAGCTTTGGGAGCCTGGAAGTTGAACCAATACCTGCAACAACGAAAACTAGCCAACCCGTGAAGCATCATGAAAACCGAAAAATCTGCATGATATTTTTCTGAAAATTTCTTTGATGTATTTTCGGTTTTTGACAAGGGAAATGATGATCATGTAATGAAAAATAATTGATAATAGGACTTGATTGAAGGGCAATAAAAACATATACATGCCTTGGTTTTCGTTTGAAAGAAAAACGAAAAGAATAGACGATGCGGCGCGGAGGAGACGGAGTTGATTCTCTTGTTTTCTTTCTTGTTTTTCTTCCTCACTTTTACCCTAGCCTCTCACGATTTTTAGTGCTGAAGGAGACAGAAATTTTCGAGATTATGGAGTGGGAGGGAGTCTAGGAAATTAAATGGGAAGATACAAGATAAAAGGGAAGGGAAATATTCTTTCTATCTACTAGTTTTAGGGATAAGGAAATAGAATGATATCAAAGATTTTTCTTGAGGATCCTAGAGGTGCATATGGACGATTTTAAGGTCTAGGTGCAAAGGGAGAAATGGTTTAATTAAATCTTGCTAGTGATTTCAAAGATGGGGAGGATATCTATCTAGAAAAAAATTAAGGGGGATAATTAAAGAATGAGTTGAAAATCACAATTAAATCTTTTAAAATGGGGAGAGGGCCGATTTTCTTATCAATCAAATGAGATGGAATATTGCTTAGTTACCAATTAAATGTGGATTAAAAATGGTGAGGAATCTATCTCCCAGAAATGGATAAGGAAGGGATCAAGGAATTGAGTTGTTAACTAATTTTTAAATTAAATTAAAGGGGCCAAAAATTTCATATAAAGTAGAGGGAAAATATCTCTTAAATATTGCATTATTAATCTTTAGTGTTTCATCTTCCCAATAAATATTTTATAGAATTAAGGATTTAATTATTGAGCTTTATTTACTACTTATCTCCACTTATTTAAATAATTCCTTAAACCTTCTTTTACAATAAATTTACTTATTATTTATCTTAAATAAATTTTAGAAAATGTTTTCTTACTAATAAATTTTATCTCTTTACTCCAACTCCGGTCCGGCCTCACTGAATTAACTGAAAAGAATAAAATCTAAATTACTGAATAAAATAATTAACTTCAAAGAAAGCATTTAAATACTCATGCAATGAAGTCAATTTAATTTAAAATACTAGAATTATGCATGGCTTATACGCAGTCTAATTACGGGTTCTACATGGGGACTCCCAACTCAAACCGACTCACTGGGCTCCACTGGCAGACACTCCGCCAGCTGCATCAGAACCACATGTATAACCTGCTATGGAATCACAAAACAAATCACAGCAGCCCCGAGGGACATGGTTCAAACCCCAGTACGAAGATCAAATAAATTACAGCAATAAATGACATGTACTAAAATCAATGCAATGCAATGCATGTAGGGTACCAATAATCTCGGGTATCAATCTGGATCCAAAGAAACGATAGCAACAACTGTGGCCACATGTGCCAGGGGTGTGGCGTGTCAAATGCGCCCTCGGCCCTGAACATCTGCGTCAGGGGTGTCAGGCTGCAAAACTGTTCGGCCCTTCCGCTAGTCATCAGAGGTGTGACGCTTAAATGCCCTCGGCTCTGATGTCTAAATAACTCATCCAAGAGTGAACAGAAATCTCGGAAACAATGGAGTCATGGCTCGATATGAATGCGTGCTCAACAATGCATATAAATTCACAACTTATTCCAATATATTTAAAAACTCACATTTATTTTTAAAAAAATGAGGAATAATCCTAAAATACACCCAAACAGCACAGAGAGCACATAAACACATAGTTTTCATAAAATCACATCAATTTAATTACACGTCGTTATAGACACTGTAAAGAATCGATCAATACGTACCTTAACCTTCAAATTAAACTACCACAATAGTTTATAAACTCCTCGGTGCTTCCTGTATACTAAAACATGTGGCAAATAATTTATTTTCGTCAAATAAATATTCAACTCTTAGCCAAAAACAATTTACTAATTCCAGCTTGGACCTAAGCTCGGTTGTAAGGACATAACTCAACCAAAACTCCAAAACATACTTATCATACATGACTGTAATCCTAACTCAAAATTCCATATTTCATCAGAAGACATCAAAATGAAATCCAGTCATCTTGACACTGAAATACGCCCAAAACCAGCAACCATGAGATGCAAGGTCTGTGACAGATTCAGGTTCAACACTTAGGAGTATAAAATTCATATCTAACTCATCGTTGACTCAAATCGATATCCGAAAATTGGAAATGAAAGAAAACTCAAATATATAAGTTTTCCTAGAAGAAACCATTTCAAGAATCCTACCAGATAAATCCTAGAATTAACAAGAAAGCGCTACTACATGCACACTTCGCGGACAGAAGTCTGTACTGAGCAGTTTCGGCAAAATCATCATAACGACCTCAATTCTTAATGGAATTTAACGAATCTTCTATCAATACGAAGACAACATATAGCTCTACAACTCTTATTTGAATCACAAGTCCAAAATCTGAGAGAATAAATGTCATAAACTCGAATTACAGTAGCTACTCTGCACAGCTCCAACACAGAATTCCATTTTGACACAGTTTGGTAAAAAAATCATATCAAATTCGTTTTTAATTGGAATTCAATTTCGTCAGCGGCTACAGAAAGCTTAGACATAGAGCTATAAGTGCTATATGAACCACAAGTCAAGAATCGTAGTGCACAACACACCAAAAACCAAAAAACAGAAACCCAAAAACCCGCAACTCGAAAAACAGAAACCAACTTCTTCCATGGACAAATTTTAAAACCTAGGCTTAGGGATTATCTTCAAAAGCTTCCTTTGAACAGAAATAGAGTTGGAAATGAGATAATCAAGCCCTAAAGTACACAAATTACGCAAGAATGAAGGATGGAAAAGAAAACAAATTAGATGCCAAGAGAAGAAACGAGAAGGTTGAGAGGAAATGGGTTTGGCTTGGGGAAAATGGGCTTCCTATAACACATATACACATATATACATGTATTTAAATGATTTAGCCCAATTGCTAGAATGTGACCCGGTCCAAATATTTACAACTCCCGTGTGCTATTAAACATCGATATGTATTTTAATATCGTCTATAATTCCGATATTTTCTAATACATATTTTTAACACACAAGTATAATTATTTGGCTTAATTATTTTAATTTAGCACTTTAAAATAATTATTTCTAATTATTGCCAAATATTGAATAATTAAATTTGGGTTCTCACACATGATAGGAGTTGATGTTAAATGTCGAATGATTTTATCAAAAGCATTTTGACATTCTTGAGTCCACTCAAATGCAGTGTCTTTTGTTATGAGTTTACAAATTGGGTAATGATTAACTAAAGTCCTTTATAAACATCTTATACAATCCTATATGTCCCAAAAATGATCGAATTTCTTTAATGGTTTTTGGAGGGGGTAAATGACAATGACATTAACTTTTGCTTTATCAACTTCAATTCCATGAGATGACAGAACATGTCTTAAAACAATCCCAGAAGTAATCATATAATGATATTTTTTCTAATTTAAAATAAGACATTTTTCCTCATATCTTTTTAGAATCTTTCCAAATTTTCGAGACAATTATCAAATGTATTCCCAAAAACAGTTAAATAATCCATGAAAATTTCCAAACAATTTCTAACTGTGTCACTAAAAATGCTTAGCATACATCTTTGAAATGTTATTGGGGCATTGCATAAACCAAATGGCGTCCTTCTAAATGGCAAATATCCCGAAAAGACATGTGAATGTAGTATTATCTTGATCTTCCAGTGCAATGAGAATTCGATAATAGCCTGAATATCCATCAAGAAAATAGTAGTAGAGATGACCTGCTACTCTTTCTAGAATTTGATAATATCATGAATCTCCTTTGTCATGTGGTTGCTTATAAAGATTAAAAACATGAAGCTCCAAGGTCATGTTGTCAAATGACATGTGGGGACCCGGACGCTAATCAAGTTCTTAATCATCATTGAGACAATTTAATCAATTAAAGTAAACAGGGTCTAATTTTTTTTTTTAAAATACAGTATTAAATGTGGAACGTAATGGAATACATTCTAACATACTTATCAGTATTAAAGTACAAGTCTTGTACTATATAAAATCATTCCAACGTAAGGTTTAACGACTATATATCAAGTTTTTAAACCCTATCTCTAATCCAAGTCTGTAGTCTCCACTCTAATCACGATCTCTTTTTATCCCCTCGACCCTGAACCTGTCCCACCTGTTGCCATGCACACAAACAAACGCGACAACAGCCGGAAAACTCCGGTGAGACTAAAATCCCAGTATAAATCAACGAAACATACAATCATATAATCAATATAAAAGCATAAACATATATCAGGAATATGTATCAAAATCTGAAAACATAATCAATATAAGACTGTCAATCAGACTCGTGACTCCACGGCTCAGACTAGACTCAATCGTAGTCTAGGGATCCTGGTTTCTAGACGTTGGTATTCCTATATCGAACATCAGTAATAGAAGAAAATCCAATTCTATCCACTTCGATATAACCAAACATCCGGTGTCTTGACCTATCCGTCACAGACTATGGCACTATCGCCAATTCACTATTTTGTGACAACGTGCAATGTGCCAGTGACAATTTCATCACTATCGGCACTGATGTCACAAGATCACTCGACTAATACCTGCTTTCTATACATTCATAGAACAAGCATATCAAATCAAATCAATGAACATAATAATAATAAGAATGTGATTTAGGGAAACTCAAGTATATCCTACTCGAGTCAATCTCCCGATACCACATTGACTTATACCTTTCTTTTATTGCAGTTCTGACGCCGTTCCCGTGTGGAATTCAAAGTCTGTCAATCCTCAATCTGGCAATGACAATATCAATAATATCATATCAATATACTGCTCAAATTAATACCAAATCTGATCAATCTGGATTCAACTCAAAACCAACGGCATAACCGCACAATCCCGATATCCCGGTCATTACAATCTCAACAGATATTAATTACAATCCATAACTAATATCCAATACAATCGGTAATCAATCCACAATCCAAATCTGTCCAATATCAATCGATATATTCTGAAAAATCATAACAATTCCATAATCGATCTGTTTCTCAATCTGACTTCGATTCTACGATGTCTAACATGTCAAGAACATCATATATTAATCCTATTCAGTTATGACAATAGCATAATTTCAAATGATATCAGAAATTAATCAAACTTACGGCCTGTAGTAGCTGTCAACGATAGGATCACAGTATTGAAGTCAGATTACAATTCGGACGGATGGATTTTGCACGATTGAAACTTGAAGCACAAGAAGTTAAACTTTCTCCCGGAAGCTCCCGTTTATTTTTTCCTTGTTATCTGAGAATAAAAGCTTGTTTATGTTTATATATATTTCATGCCCAAAGCTAGGTGGCTCACTTCTTTGCAAAACACGTCTCGCGCATATGCGCGACCTCAACTGGCGCATATGCACGAGACCTACTGGTCTCCGCGATAAGCCTCTCGACAGCTCACGCATATGCGCGCCCGATCACCGCGCATATGCGCGAGGTCCACTGGAATTCAGTTTAACTTCTCTCATGACTCGCGCATATGCGCGCACAACTTCCGCGCAGATGCACGAGGTTCTCTGGACATGGACTTGGCTCCTCGCACATCTCGCGCATATGCGCGCCCTCACGCTGCGCATATGCTCGAGGTCTTCCGCCAACCTCGCGCATGTGCGTGCATCACGTCGCGCATGTGCGCGAGAGGTACTCCCCTTGCACATTTCAAGCCTCAAAACTATCCTTCATAATTATATCAATTCAAAATCAATAATCGCAGATTAGCATGCTATAAATTCTCGGGCATTATATTTCTCCACTCCTAAGATATGATTTCGTCCCCGAAATCTCAGGCAATCATATCATAGACAATAAACAGATGCAATAAACGGAACAATAGCAACTAAAATAGCGAAGCTGAAATAAAAGACTCACATCATCGAAATAAGTCTGGGAAATCCTGTCTCATGTCTGATTCAGTCTCCCAGGTGACTTCTTCAATGCCATGACGAGTCCATTGAACTTTCACAAGAGGGATAGTGTTCATTCTAAGTTGATTTTCCTTACGATCGATAATCTGGATCGGTTTCTCGACATAACTTAGACTTTCATCAAGTTCTGCCTCGTCTGACTGAATAATGTGAGAATCATCAGGGAGATATTTCCGCAGCATAGATACATGAAACACGTCATGTATACCCGATAATGAAGGCAGTAATACGAGTCGATAGGCACGATCTCCTATCTTCTTGAGAATCTCGTACGGCCCAATATAACGTGGAGACAACTTCCCTTTCTTGCCAAATCTGACAACTCCTCGGAAAGGTGAAATCTTCAAAAACACTCGGTCTCCTACTTCAAATACCAACGGTCGTCGTCTGATGTTGGCATATTTGGCCTGTCTATCCTGAGCTGCCTGCTCTGAAGTAAACCTCCGGGTTTCTTTCTCTCAGCTTTTACCTGCTGGCAATTCAAACACTTAGAGACAAACTCTGCAATGCCTGATTTCATCTTTTTCCACCAAAACTGTGTCTTAAGATCGTTGTACATCTTTCTGCCACCAGGATGAATACTGAACCGACTACAGTGCGCTTCTGACAATATCTGTTGTTTCAAATCTGAAACATCTGGCACTACAAGACGGTTATTCACATACAAAAAACATGATCATGTACCTGACACTCTGAATGATGTCCTGATCTGAACATCTCAATCGACTTCTGAACATTCTGATCATTTTTCTATGCTTCTTTAATGCGAACAATCAAATCTGGTTCCACTTGAATCGTAGAAAGTCGCAATGGTCTACTATCTGTATTAAATGCTAATCCACGCAAACAACAATCTTCAATCAAATTCGAAACACCTATCTTCGATATGGATAAAGAACACACCTTTCGACTCAAGGCATCCGCTGCTGCATTTGACTTTCCTGGATAATACTTGATCTCGCAATCAAAGTCTTTCAGCAGATCAAGCCATCTTCGTTGTCTCATATTCAACTCTGAATGAGAAAACATATACTTTAAGCTCTTATGATCAAAATAGATTTCAAACTTCTCTCCATAGAGATAGTGTCGTCATATTTTCAGTGCAAATACAATGGCCGTCAATTCAAGATCATGAATTGGGTAATGAGTCTCGTGTGGCTTCAACTTTCTCGAGACATAAGCAATGACATGCTCCCGCTGCATCAGAACACATCATAGCCCTCTGTGAGATGCATCAAAATATACAACAAAATCACCAGTACCTGAAGGAATAGTGAATACAGGAGCACTAGTCAGTCGTCTCTTTAACTCCAAGAAGCTAGACTTACAGGCTTCAGACCACACAAATGGCGCATTTTTCTGTGTCAACTGGGTAATCGGCTTCGCGATACTGGAGAAATATTTAATAAATCTTCGATAGTACCCTGCCAAACCCATGAAACTGTGTATCTCTGGCACGGAGGTCGGTGTAGGCCAACTGATCACTGCCTCGACTCTGCTCGGGTCAACAGATATACCGTCTCCAGATATGATATGCCCCAAAAAGACAACCTGTCTCAGCCAAAACTGACATTATGACAGTTTAGCATACAGTTTCTCATTTCTTAGCGTCTGCAACACAGTTCTTAAATGTTCGGCATGCTCAATCATACTCTTGGAATATACCAAAATATCGTCAATAAAAACAATAACAAACTCATCTAAATATTTCTGAAAGACACGGTTCATCAGTCCCATAAACACTGCTGGAGCATTCGTTAAACCGAAAGGCATGACAATAAATTCATAGTGTCCATACCTGGTTCGGAATGCTATCTTCGGTATATCAACATCTCGAACTCTCAGCCGGTGATATCCAGATCTCAGATCAATCTTGGAATAGGCAGAGGATCCCTACAACTAATCAAATAAATCGTCGATACGAGGCAAGGGATATTTTTTCTTTACCGTTGCCTTGTTCAGTTGCCGGTAATCAATACACAATCTAATCGAAACGTCTTTCTTCCGAACAAACAGTACCGAAGCAACCCAAGGAGACACACTCGCTCTGTTGAAACATTTTGCCAATAAATCTTCGAGCTGTTCTTTCAATTCTTTCAATTCAATAGGTGCCGTTCTATAGGGAGCTCGCGATATAGGAACAGTACCTGGTAGGAGATCAATATTGAAATCTACCTCTCGGGCTGGAGGTAATTCTAGAATCTCATCTGGGAATACATCAGTAAATTCGCATACCACTGGCAGATCTGCCAATGCTGGGCTCGATTTCAGTAGATCTACTGAATACACAAGGAACCACTCTGCTCCTTTCTGTAACAATCTCGTCATCGTAAAAACAGATACTAAGGGAATCCGAGATCTGGAACCCTTACCGTAGAATTTCCACTCATCAGCCATTTCTGGTCTGAATCTGACAATCTTCTTAAAACAATCTACAGTGGCTCTGTACTTGGTTAACATATCGATTCCAACAATACAGTCAAAATCAGCCAATCCAAGTACAATGCAATCTAAGTCAATCTCATGACCCTCGAACTGTAATATACAATGTCTAACCGAAGTCACAGATATAAGACCACTTCCCAACGGAGAAGACACAGACACTACAGCCGATAATGAATCGACAGGTAAAGCATGTATCAATGCAAAGCGCTCAGAAATAAATGTATGAGATGCACCCGTATCTATCAATATATAAGCAGGATAACCGCAAAGAAAACAGTTACCTGCTATCACATCATCTGGCGCATCTTGGGCCTGTTATTCTGTGAGTTCAAATACTCTGGGAGGTTGGCTCACTGTCTGGCTACCTCTGGCTCGGGGCTGGGTCTGTGCAGGGGTTGGCTGAAAGGAATGAACAGATGAAGCTTGCCTCTCAAGCTGAGTTACTGAACCAGATGCTCCTACACTCTGAGCTTGCTGTACCCCTTTCTGTGGACATACTCTGGCGAAATGTCCCTGCTGTGTGTAGATGTTGCAGCGACCCATCACACCCTGACACTGATCGGTGGCATGTCTTCCTACACAAGAACTGCAATACACAACTGTATATTCTGTACTCTGACCCGGACCTCTCTGTCATGATCCGCTGGAGCTCGGCGAACTGCTCCCTGATCTCTTGAACTGTTTGCCTTTCACTTTCAGTTGATCTTTCTTGCCACTGCTACTACCACCACTCTAAAATCTGGGAGGTGGTTGAATTGAGGGTTGTGGCGGTCTCGGAGTCGGAGCGACATAGGAAGTGCCTCGTTGCCTAAGCAATCCAGCTTCTGCCCCCTTGGAACAGTTCAAGGCATCTGAAAAGTTGTTCGGTCTACCGGTATTCACCAAGGTAAAGATTTCCGGATTCAGGCCATTGATAAACTGATCCGCAACGGCCTCATCATTATCTGCGACAAGAGGAGAAAATCGGACCAATGTTGAAAACTTTGCCACATATTCCTCGATGTTCAGTTGTCCCTATCTCAAATTGGAAAATTCAGCACCTTTGTCTTTTCGGTAGGACACGGGAAAGAATCGCTGATAGAACTCTGCTTTAAATACTTTCCAAGTGATCTCTGTGCCACGATGCTCCGATGCTCTCTTTGAAGTAAGCCACCAGTTCTTTGCAACTTCTTGCAGTTGATGCCCAATAAGTTTAACTCGTCGCTCATCGGTATAATCAAGAGATTCAAATAACATCTCGATGTCATCGAGCCAACTTTCACACTCCATTGAATTTTCTGTGCCCTTCAGTTTCGGTGGTCGAAACGACTGAAACCTTTTTAGCAAAGTCTCCATCGGTGTAGCGGTCACATCCATCGGATCATTGGAAGTACTGCCCTGTTCTGGTGCTCGACCTGCTACTGGTTGCGGTACTCGTCGAGGAGGCATATCTGATTATCAAACGGATTAGTACACAATCTATACAATCTGTCTCAGCCCTCCTATGATCATATACCTCTGATTCAGAATCGGTTCTGATTCAGTCTTTGCAAATACATGCTGTAATCAACTCAGATAACAAGACAACATGTAATAGCGAAAGCAATAAATCATGCTAGCACAATAAAAGCAAGGAAGAGAATTCAATCTACCCCCGCTCATTCTATTTTATCTCAGTCTAAAGGATCTATCACTCTGATACCACCTGTTGTGGGGACCCGGGCTCTAACTCAATTTTCTTTGGGATTAATTGGATCTTTGCTAGAAAATGTGGGTCAAAATTTTTCTTTTAATATCAAAAACAATTGTATATAAATCATACAACATACACCATACAAAATACTGTCATATTATTTAATTCATAATATCATTCACTTGTTCGATTACAAGTATTCTACTAGTGTTTAGAATTTCATTACATGTCTAGTAATAAACCACTAGTTCTTCTCCTCAGCTCGTAATCTCAACGCTATCTCAATCTCTCATCTTTGTCTCGACCCTGATCCTGTCCGACATGTTGTCATGCACACATACAGACATGTTGGAAACTTAATTCCGGCATTTGACAAAAGACTCACAACTGAATTCAGCAACTAAATGCAACCAACTGATCGACGTAACTGAACCAAACTTAACTGATATTTCAGCAGATATTCTCGCCAGTTCATTCTCGCCAACTGATTTTTTACCAGCTGATCATTCAGCTGTACACGTCATGAAGTGAAAACGACAACCGACAAATAGTACAGTCATCTGCAAACTGGTAGTGGAACGCCGCATTTCAGAATGAGCAGTGCACGACTGTCAGAACGTACCAATGTGGCAATCAACGGTAAGGATATTCAAACATTCTTTAATGTTACCGTTGTAAGGAAAGCCTATAAATAGATGAAGACAGCATAAAGAGAAAGAGAGACCTTCAGTTATAATCTTACTTGCTGTTACGCTGCGAAAATACTTGCTCACAATCAGAAATAAAAGCTCTCGCTCACAAGTCATATAAGTAGTATTCAGACTACATCTTCTAGCTTACATAACACTTTGTAATCGCTGTTTGATTTTCAAGTTGTACTAAGATCAGTTACGATCTTTGAAAAGTGTTGTATACTAAGAGTTTCAGTTTTGGCAAAGTGATAAGTCCATAACTGAAGTGGGTCAGTACATTGCTTGTATTTGATCAAAGTCTTTTAGTGAATATCCTATCCTCGTGATAGAAGGGGTGACGTAGGAGTTATTCAAATCTCCGAACATCCAGAAACATACCGTGTTATCTTTACTTCAGTTTTTCATTTTCAGTTAGATACTCTATCATTCATTCAGTTTATTTTCCGCAACTGCATATTCAGTTTAACTGATTGTTTTTTATCGTTGGGATATCTAGTTCAGTTTGTAACAAAACTGAACTCTCTTTTTCGAAGGATTTGACAAAATCGAGAAGTGTTTATTCAACCCCCCCTTCTAAACACTCATAATCTATTAACCGATCCTATCAAGTGGTATCAGAGCGGGGCATATCCTATCAAAGATTATCTATACTCAATTTGCTCACTATGTCTTCATTCAACAAGATTCCTATGTTTTCTAGAGAGGATTTCGATGATTGGAAGATCAGGATGCAGGCACATCTAGCTGCACAAGATGATGACATGTGGTACGTTATAACTGACGGACCCATGAAGATCTTGAAAGCCAATACAGCAATTGCAATCACAGATGGGGCACCGAACCATATTGAAAAGCCCAGAGATGAGTGGACTGCTGAAGACAAAAGAAAAGCAAATCTGGATAATGTAGCAAAAGATATACTGTAGAAGACACTGGACAAAGTAACGTTCAGTAAAATCAAAATGTGCAAGACCGCCAAAGAAATTTGGGAGAAGCTAATTCAACTTTGCGAAGGCAACGAGCAGACCAAAGAAAATAAACTTTCAGTTGCTGTGCAGAAGTTCGACAACATCAGAATGAAGGTGGGAGAAACAATGCACGAATATGATGAAAGAACCAGCTGTATTATCAATGAACTGAATGCACTTGGAAAAGTGTATACGAATAAAGAAGTGGCATTGAAGGTGATCAGAGGACTACCCAAAGAATGGGATGTCAAAACTATGGCAATGAGGGAATCTAAAGATCTGAACAAAGTTGAACTGCACGATCTATTTGCTGACTTAAAAGCATATGAGTTTGAACTACAAACTAGAGAAGGAGAACCATCTACCCCAGCAGCAACAACTGCTTTAGCTGCTGTAAGATCAGAACCAACTGGTTCAGTTGAAAAAGGCGCAGATCAACTAAGCAATGACGCAATGTCATTATTCATCAGGAAATTCGGAAAAATTCATGAGGAAAAATCAAGGAAACTTTCAGAAGCAATACCAAAGAAATTCTAGAGAAGAATCCAATGCATGCTACAACTGTGGCAAACCTGGTCATTTTATTGCTGACTGTCTCAAACCTAAGAAGGACAGTCAAGTGTCAACTGAAAGAAAGAAGAAGGTGTATGAGCATAAGAGGAGATCTAAGGATGATAAGAAGCCTTACAGAAAGAAGCATGAGGTACTCTTGGCTGAGGATATCAAAGCCAAGTGGGCAGAGACTGACAGTGAAGAGTCAGAACCAGAATCCTCTTGCAGCTCAAGTGAAGATGAGGAAGAAGTAAAGTGCTTAATGGCTGATGACACAGACAATCAGTCAAGCAGCCAACAGGTATTTGACTTCAGCTCAACTGATTTCACAAGGGAAGAACTTATTACAACCCTTCACGACATGGTTAGTGAATATCAAAAGCTTGCCTCATCATTTGAAAAGGCCAGAGTAGTGCAAAATGATCCTATTGACAACAAGACAACAACTGATATATCAGTTGAAATGTTGAGTCTAAAAAGGGAGATTGCCGAACTCAATACTGAAAAGAGCAAGAATCAATTAATGATTCAAAAGTTGATGCTTGAAAATTTAAAGCAAACTGTGCTCATTCAAGCTTGGAATAAATCATCCGTTGCACTGACTGAGATACAGAACTCTCAAAAATCATTTACTGATAAAACTGGATTAGGGTTCAGTAATCAGGATGAGATACCTTCCAAAGATATTCAACCAAAACTGAATATGGACAAAGGGAAATATATTCACTTTGTCAAATCAGTTATGGTACAAGAACAAGCAGAGCCAAGTAAACTGATTGAACAGCCAACTCATAATATGAGCAAGAGCAAAAGATGTGGTATTGGTTATTGTAAGGTCCAAAATTAGACGACGTAATCCAACTGCATGCGAATCTAAGAAATTATGGAAAATGATTAATTAATTTATTTTAATTGCTAATTAATTATGTGACATACATGTTTATTTGCGAAATGAGATTTAATTGTCATCATGCATAAAATGATAATCAAGGGATACTCAGTGACGATCGAGGAACGGGGACCGAGGGCTGAAGAAAATGTAAAATATTTTTATTAAATAATTATTTTTAGTAATTTAAAAGATGGTCGTTATTTTTTTTAGCACTTTCGAAAAATAAAAGGTTTTGAAGTGATTTTATACGCCGGAACGTAATTTTTATCGGTATTGGCTTTTCAAATAAAATTCGAGCTTTCGAGCATCCCGGCTATTAAATTCACATTTTTATTCAAAAGAAAACTTTACTATCTTCTTAATTGAATCCTAATTTAATTAATTGGGCTTTAATTTATGGCTTAATGGGCCTAATGTCTAGATTAAGGGGTAATTAGTATTTAAAGTATAAAATTTACAAAAAACCTACACAATTCTAGAAAATACAATCGGCCACCCACTTTCAAGATTTTGAAACTCCTCTCCCCTCCCTTGCAACTCACGGCAGCGGCACTCTTGTGCTTTGGAAGGAGTTTTCGTGAGGTTCTAGCCTTGTCGTCTCTCCCGTTCTTCGTCGTCAACGGATTTTCGAGCGTATAAAACGCAAAGGCACACCTTAATCTCCTTTTCTCATCCATTATATCATATAATCCTTTTAAATACTAGATGCATGAAAATTGATTAAAAGTTTCTGGATTTTTCGGTCTTATGCATTGTAGGAGGTTGAACTCATGATTTTGAATTCCATAAAATTGTTTTATGCATGTAAGGGGCTGCCATGGTCCTAGGTTATGAACTAGTGATGTTTATTCCTGATTTAGAGTCACACATACACACCCATAGCAGCATAAAGAAAACAGGAAGCAGCAGAATCAGAAACTAACGTAAGTGCATGTGCTGTCATAGGCTGCGGGTGATCTTGGGTGCACGTTTTCAGGGGAGGGCCGGCCTGGGCTGGGGCTAATGGCTAGCCTAGGGTACGTTGGTGTCTAGGGAGGAGTCCTAGGACTCGTTGGGAAGCTTGGCGAAGAGTCCCACGCGTGAGGGACTCTACCCGAGAAAACTGCACTTTACGGTGCAGACTTCGGGCGAGAGGGTAGGGCCTAGGGCTCGGCCCAGGGCTCGGGGGCTGGGCTAGGTAGGTACACTAGGGTCCTATGTAAAGGTTCTTGGGTTGGGTTGGATCGGGTAGGCAGCGGCGGGGCTCACACGATCATGAACATCAAGTCCATGCAAAGTGTGCTCTCGGCCAACTCTTGCTGCAACTTGGGGCTTCTCGTTTTTGGGTTCTGGGCTGTTTCCTTGTCAAACTTAGAGTCCAGTAGGTAACTTTAACATGTTGGGCACCTTTTGGCTCGATATGGTTCGGGGGTAACTCGATAAAATCGGAAGTTGGCTCGGGGTCGAAGTTTAGGTGTCTAATAGTTTCTTTTTAAATAAAGAAAATTTGGAAAACGACTCACGGGGGTCGAGTCGCGATCCATAAGGCCTAAAATAATATAAAAAGACTAAATTTAGAATTTAGGAATTTTATATTAAAGTTTGGTATTTTTTTTCGGGATTAAAACACCGTTAAAATAATTAAGAAAAGATAATTGAAAAAGTTTAAGTTTTAAGCCAAATAAAAGTACGAAAAATTCACGTAAGCTTAAATAATTATTTGGGAGATGTTAGAGTCATGAAATCAAGAAAATAATCGAAAACGAAAAATGTCGACGCCAGGGGTAAAACGGTCATTTTACACCGGGAAATTAGTAAAGGTCATGGCAGTGCCCGAAATGCTGTTTTTGTGATATTATGATTATTTTCAAATGTTTATGAATCGTTCATGATTAAATGATGATTTTTAAATGTCTAAGGAATTTTTTTATGAATTAAGAAGACATCTAAAATACATGTTGCATGCTTGGTTTCCAAAAATGAAAATTTAAATATTATTCACGATTTTTGATAAGTGATGTGAATGAAATACGTTGAATGATGCGAAGTGATTGTGACTAGTTCGTCAATGGTGGCGATATCGTGAGGGTGATGGTCCCAGTGGGAGCCCGACGATCGTGTTTCCATTATTGCGAACAAGAGGTTAAGAGGTTATGAGGTTTGAGGTTAGGATAGGAATGTCGTGAGGGGAAAGCCCATTGGGAGCCCCGACGATCGTATTTCTATTCGATTCATGTTAGGCCAGGGCCCAGTTGACCGGTGAGAGTGTTGCTGGTGTCCCCCGCCGCCCAGTACTGTGGTTTTATTTCTGATGGATCCATCAAGAGGTCATGTCATGAGAGGAAAGTCACAATTAACGATCTGAATTCAACAAAGGAAAAAGGAAAAGGAAAAATGTTTAGGATCATGAAAAATGTTTTATGTCATGTCATGTTGAGGAAAAAGGGAAAAAGGTTAAGGTTTATGAAATGCATCATGAAAACAGTTATGAAAATGTTTATATTTAAAGTTTTATGCATCATGAAAAATGTTTACGAAAATGTTTATGATTAAATTTGTGCATCTTCATGAAAACGATATTTTAAGTACAAGTATTTTTCACCGTTATATGTTTGACTGTATTACGTATTACTCGTTATAAAGATTATGGTGTGTTGAGTCTTTAGACTCACTAGGTGTGATGGATGTAGGTGGTTCTGAGGGAGGATTTGACGGGTGATACTACTGGACTGAAGGTGCACACAACCCGAGGACCAGCGCATTATTTTCCGCATTACGCTTTATGATTTCTTTTAAAGATTTTAAGACCATTTATTTACGCTTTTGAGAGGTTTTGGAGAGTTTAGTATGGGCTACACTTTTCAACATTTATTGCTTTTTAGGTTTGGTAACACGTTTTACGATTTCTGGTTTGACTTTTACCTTTCAATTTTCAAATACTAGTTGGATGATTTACTTTAAAATGGTGCAAGATTATTTTTATGTGCATGTGCATGCAATGACCGAAAATGTGAGAGAATTAAAAAAAAAAAAAAAAAAAAAAAAAATTTCTAGTACTTTTAAAGCATATAAAAGATGAGGACGTTTCAGTTGGTATCAGAGCGGTAGTTCCTGTATAGGGTTGTGCCACCATCAGCGCCGGGAAGATCAGTCGTCAAGCCTCAATTTGTAAGTTTACATGCTTTATGTGATTTTATGATTTGACCTGCATGAAGTTATGAATATTATGTTTACGATGCATGTTTATTAGCTTTTGAGTATTTATGCTTTGCATGCTTAAATTGATAAAATGAATTAGGATATGACACATGATTAGAGAACTTAGATTTAAATGCATGTTGGTTACGTTAGAATTTGGAAAAACGTTCAGATAAAATGCCTCCTAGACGTGCACCCCTTATTGAGAATCAGGAAGAGAATAGCGTTAACCGTCGAGGAAACAGTCAAGGAAATGCACCACCACCACCACCCCCACCAGGGGATCCTGCTACTCGTGCCTTAGAAGGCATGACTCGACTCTTTGAACAACAGATACAGCAGCAGCAGTTGCAGCAGCAGCAGTTACAGCTGCAGTTACAGCAGATGCAGCAGCAGCAGACGACTAGGCCACAGCATGACATTTATGATCAGTTTCGGAGGCTAGGGCCGAAGGAATTTTCTGGCACTACCGATCCTTTTGCTGCGGAGGGTTGGATTCGTTCACTTGAGGTACATTTTCGCTATCTGGACATGGGAGATGCCGACCGTGTGAGGTGCACCACCTATCTGCTTAGGGATGATGCTTCTTTATGGTGGGAGGGAGCCGAGCACGGTGTTGACCTTGCTACACTCACTTGGGCACAGTTCAAAACGAAATTCTACGAGAAATATTTTACTGCTGATGTCCGAAGCCGCATAAAGAGGGAATTCATGACTCTCCGTCAGGGAGACGTACCTGTTGCTGACTTTGTGAAGAAGTTCGATAGGGGCTGCCATTTTGTGCCCCTTATTGCGGGAGATGCGGAGGAGAAGCTTAGGCACTTCATGGATGGCCTACGACCTACTGTTCGGGATAAAGTCATGATGATGAATCCGGGGAATTACGCTACGGCAGTTACATGTGCTTACCGAGCTGAGCAATCCTTGAAAGATATTGACTTTGAGCTACAGCGGAAGAGGCAGCAGCATCAGAATAATAATCAGCCTGCCAAGAAGCCGTATACGGGACCTCCTAGACCTCAAGGGCCTCAAAAGCCCCAAGGTCAAGTTAAGAAGCCGGTGCCGCCGAAGCCGCAGAATCCGGGAGCACCAAAGCCTAATGAGAGACAACCTTGCAAGCAGTGCAACCGCCTTCATCTTGGCAAATGCGAATGGGGATCTCGTAAATGTTTCTTCTGCAAAGAGGATGGACACATAGCCAATGATTGCCCAAAGAGGTTAGCAGCTACTACGGCCCGAGCTTATGTTATGAATGCCGAGGAAGCTGAGGAAGAGGCAGACACTACACTCATCACGGGTAACCTAGTCATTTAACATTTTTATATTGCTTATTACTGCATGAAATGTTAAATTGGTTATTAAGATTAAATTGGGATTAAGTTTCAACCTAGAATAAATTAGGTTGCATGTTCTACCTAGTTGGATTTAAGTGATGATCTTAGAAACCTTAGAAAAAATGATTTGAATTTTATGCCTTATTTTATGTGAAGGATGCTATGATTCCAAATAAAAAGTTTTAGGGCCAAAATTAAAGAAAATCTTGAAGAGGGGTTTCGAATTATTTTGGGGGCCAATGTGCAATTTTCGGAAATTTAAGGGACCTAAATGCAAATTTCTGAATTCTTAAGGATCAAAATGCAATTCTCGAACATCAAGGATTAAGTCAGAACTTCGAATAATATAAGGACTTAATTGCAATAATTCGAAATTATGGGTCAATTTTGCAAATTTCAAAAGTTAATGGACTAAAGTGCAAATCTTCCTAGAAATGTTTAAGTTCAACACGAAAAGATTTAAAAGACGTTTCCATCACAGGGAGGATCATCATTCTAGGGGTAGCTACCTATGCTTTGCTAGATTCGGGAGCTACACATTCCTTCATATCAGAAACCTTCACCAAAAGACTGAATATTACTCCTCAAGAAATGGGTTTGGGTTTCAAAGTTTCGATTCCTTCCGGTGATCAAATGCTCACATCTAAGATTGTTAAGAATCTGGAGCTTCGTTTATTCAGAGATGTGGTTCGGGCAGATCTCATTGTGCTACCTATGCCCGAATTCGATATTATACTTGGGATGGATTGGCTATCAGCGAATGGAGCTTCGATTGATTTTCGTCAGCGATCAGTATCTATTAGGCCACCCAGTGGTAAATCTTTTGTTTTTGAGGCGGCAAGAATCAAGCAAATGCCGCATATTATCTCTTGTCTATGTGCGAGGAAGCTTATTAAGCGGGGATGCCAAGCCTATCTAGCATGTGTCACTACTACGCATGCATCTACCAGTCAGAAGTTAGAAGATGTTGATATTGTGAGGGATTTTCCTAGAGTCTTTCCCGAAGACGTTTCTGGCATTCCACCCGATCGTGAGGTGGAGTTCTCTATTGATCTCATGCCGGGCACTGTACCTATATCTAAAGCACCGTATCGTCTAGCACCCGCTGAAATGAAAGAACTAAAAGATCAAATCCAAGAATTGCTAGACAAGGGTTTTATTCGCCCTAGTTACTCTCCATGGGGCGCTCCGGTATTATTTGTGAAAAAGAAAGATGGTAGCATGCGTCTTTGCATTGATTATCGGGAGCTCAACAGGGTCACCATCAAAAATAAGTATCCATTACCGAGAATTGAGGATTTATTTGACCAATTGCAAGGAGCTTCGATATTTTCAAAAATTGATCTGCGATCGGGATACCATCAGTTGAAGGTTAAGGAGTCTGATGTTCACAAGACGGCATTTCGCACAAGATATGGGCACTATGAGTTTATGGTCATGCCCTTCGGGTTGACCAATGCGCCAGCGATCTTCATGGATCTCATGAATCGAGTATTTCAGCCGTATCTGGATCAGTTTATTATTGTCTTCATCGATGACATATTGATCTATTCCAAGAGCAGAGAGGAGCATAGTCGCCATTTGAGGACAGCACTGCAAGTACTGCAAGACAGGAAGCTTTATGCAAAGTTCAGTAAGTGCGAGTTTTGGCTTGATAGAGTGGCATTCTTAGGCCACATCATTTCCAGTAGTGGAGTGGAGGTAGACCCAAGTAAAGTGGAAGCAGTGAGAGACTGGCCAGTACCGAAAAGCGTCACCGAGATTCGTAGTTTCTTGGGACTAGCTGGATATTATCGCAAATTCATCAAGGGATTCTCCTCTATAGCCGTGCCTTTGACATCTTTGACTAAGAAGAATGCCAAGTTTATTTGGGGACCCGAATGTCAAGACAGTTTTGACAAGTTGAAGCAAGCCTTGATATCAGCGCCAGTGCTATCTATGCCGTCAGGGCAAGGGGATTATGTTCTTTATACCGACGCTTCTAAGCTTGGTCTAGGCGCAGTTCTTATGCAAAACGACCGAGTTATCGCCTATGCGTCAAGACAGTTGAAAATTCATGAAAAGAACTACCCTACTCACGATCTTGAGCTTGCAGCAGTAGTGTTCGCACTAAAGATTTGGAGACACTACCTTTATGGGGAGAAGTGCAAAATCTTCACCGATCATAAAAGCTTGAAATACTTCTTCACCCAAAAAGAACTGAATATGAGACAGCGCAGATGGCTTGAATTGGTAAAGGACTACGATTGTGACATTAGCTACCATCCGGGGAAAGCTAATGTAGTGGCAGATGCATTGAGTAGAAAAGCAGCAGTTATCACTCAGTTATCACTCCAAAGACCGTTGCAGTCCGAGATACAGCGGTTTGAGCTTACAGTGTATGCTAGGGGCGAGGCCCCTAATCTTGCCACATTATCAGTGCAGTCGACTTTGAGAGACAGAATTCGGGATGGACAGTCTACTGATGAGCAGTTGCAAAAGTGGAGAGCTAGAGATGAAGCCAAGGGCCGGAATTTGTATTCAGTGGCGGATGGTTTGGTCCGTTATCGAGACCGTCTATGGGTTCCTAGTGACGATTCTTTGAGAGATCTCATTATGAAGGAAGCCCACGAAACGCCATATTCCATTCATCCGGGCAGTACCAAGATGTATAGAGATTTGCAGTTGTTGTATTGGTGGCCAGGCATGAAGAGAGACATCTTGAGGTATGTATCCGAGTGCTTGACTTGTCAGCAAGTCAAGGCAGAGCATCAGAGACCAGCGGGAAAATTGAAGCCACTCCCTATTCCCGAGTGGAAATGGGAAAATATCACCATGGACTTTGTTGTAGGATTGCCTAAGACTGTTAAGGGATTTAATGCCATTTGGGTGATAGTTGATCGTCTTACGAAATCAGCGCATTTTCTACCTATTAAGACGACATTCACCATGGTTCAGTATGCCGACTTGTATGTTCGGGAGATAGTTCGGCTACATGGGATACCGGTATCCATTGTTTCTGACAGAGATCCGAGATTCACGTCATCTTTTTGGAAGAGTCTGCATGCAGCGATGGGGACCAAGTTACTATTCAGTACAGCATTCCATCCTCAGACCGATGGCCAGTCAGAGAGAGTGATACAAATTTTGGAGGATCTACTGCGAGCATGTGTTATTGATTTCCAAGGCAGTTGGGAACCAAAGTTACCTCTAGTGGAGTTCACCTACAATAACAGTTTCCAATCATCAATTGGGATGGCTCCTTTTGAGGCACTCTATGGAAGGAAATGTAGATCTCCTATTCATTGGGACGAGGTCGGGGAAAGAAGAGTGATTGGTCCAGATGTGATTGAGGAGACGACTGAGCTTATAGTCAAAATTCGTGATAGAATGAAGACGGCACAAAGTCGACAGAAGAGTTATGCGGACAAAAGGCGAAGGGACTTAGAGTTTGCAGTGGGCGACCACGTATTTGTGAAAATAGCACCTATGAAGGGTGTTATGCGCTTTGGCAAGAAAGGCAAGCTTAGTCCAAGATTTATTGGTCCGTTCGAGGTTTTGGAGAGGGTTGGGACACTAGCTTATAGAGTGGCATTGCCACCCGCACTTTCTGGAGTTCACAATGTGTTCCACATTTCGATGCTGCGGAAGTACATGTCGAATCCGTCGCACGTGCTTAATTATGAACCTCTCCAACTAACTCCAAATATGACTTATGAGGAAAGACCTGTCCAGATTCTGGCTAGACAAGAAAGACGATTGCGAAACAAAGTCATTCCAATGGTCAAGGTCAAGTGGCTGAATCACTCGGAAGAGGAAGCTACTTGGGAAACCGAGAGGGACTTGAAGGGTCGCTATCCAGATTTATTCGGTAAGTCCTAATTTCGAGGACGAAATTTTATTTAAGAGGGGAAGGAATTGTAAGGTCCAAAATTAGACGACGTAATCCAACTGCATGCGAATCTAAGAAATTATGGAAAATGATTAATTAATTTATTTTAATTGCTAATTAATTATGTGACATACATGTTTATTTGCGAAATGAGATTTAATTGTCATCATGCATAAAATGATAATCAAGGGATACTCAGTGACGATCGAGGAACGGGGACCGAGGGCTGAAGAAAATGTAAAATATTTTTATTAAATAATTATTTTTAGTAATTTAAAAGATGGTCGTTATTTTTTTTAGCACTTTCGAAAAATAAAAGGTTTTGAAGTGATTTTATACGCCGGAACGTAATTTTTATCGGTATTGGCTTTTCAAATAAAATTCGAGCTTTCGAGCATCCCGGCTATTAAATTCACATTTTTATTCAAAAGAAAACTTTACTATCTTCTTAATTGAATCCTAATTTAATTAATTGGGCTTTAATTTATGGCTTAATGGGCCTAATGTCTAGATTAAGGGGTAATTAGTATTTAAAGTATAAAATTTACAAAAAACCTACACAATTCTAGAAAATACAATCGGCCACCCACTTTCAAGATTTTGAAACTCCTCTCCCCTCCCTTGCAACTCACGGCAGCGGCACTCTTGTGCTTTGGAAGGAGTTTTCGTGAGGTTCTAGCCTTGTCGTCTCTCCCGTTCTTCGTCGTCAACGGATTTTCGAGCGTATAAAACGCAAAGGCACACCTTAATCTCCTTTTCTCATCCATTATATCATATAATCCTTTTAAATACTAGATGCATGAAAATTGATTAAAAGTTTCTGGATTTTTCGGTCTTATGCATTGTAGGAGGTTGAACTCATGATTTTGAATTCCATAAAATTGTTTTATGCATGTAAGGGGCTGCCATGGTCCTAGGTTATGAACTAGTGATGTTTATTCCTGATTTAGAGTCACACATACACACCCATAGCAGCATAAAGAAAACAGGAAGCAGCAGAATCAGAAACTAACGTAAGTGCATGTGCTGTCATAGGCTGCGGGTGATCTTGGGTGCACGTTTTCAGGGGAGGGCCGGCCTGGGCTGGGGCTAATGGCTAGCCTAGGGTACGTTGGTGTCTAGGAAGGAGTCCTAGGACTCGTTGGGAAGCTTGGCGAAGAGTCCCACGCGTGAGGGACTCTACCCGAGAAAACTGCACTTTACGGTGCAGACTTCGGGCGAGAGGGTAGGGCCTAGGGCTCGGCCCAGGGCTCGGGGGCTGGGCTAGGTAGGTACACTAGGGTCCTATGTAAAGGTTCTTGGGTTGGGTTGGATCGGGTAGGCAGCGGCGGGGCTCACACGATCATGAACATCAAGTCCATGCAAAGTGTGCTCTCGGCCAACTCTTGCTGCAACTTGGGGCTTCTCGTTTTTGGGTTCTGGGCTGTTTCCTTGTCAAACTTAGAGTCCAGTAGGTAACTTTAACATGTTGGGCACCTTTTGGCTCGATATGGTTCGGGGGTAACTCGATAAAATCGGAAGTTGGCTCGGGGTCGAAGTTTAGGTGTCTAATAGTTTCTTTTTAAATAAAGAAAATTTGGAAAACGACTCACGGGGGTCGAGTCGCGATCCGTAAGGCCTAAAATAATATAAAAAGACTAAATTTAGAATTTAGGAATTTTATATTAAAGTTTGGTATTTTTTTTCGGGATTAAAACACCGTTAAAATAATTAAGAAAAGATAATTGAAAAAGTTTAAGTTTTAAGCCAAATAAAAGTACGAAAAATTCACGTAAGCTTAAATAATTATTTGGGAGATGTTAGAGTCATGAAATCAAGAAAATAATCGAAAACGAAAAATGTCGACGCCAGGGGTAAAACGGTCATTTTACACCGGGAAATTAGTAAAGGTCATGGCAGTGCCCGAAATGCTGTTTTTGTGATATTATGATTATTTTCAAATGTTTATGAATCGTTCATGATTAAATGATGATTTTTAAATGTCTAAGGAATTTTTTTATGAATTAAGAAGACATCTAAAATACATGTTGCATGCTTGGTTTCCAAAAATGAAAATTTAAATATTATTCACGATTTTTGATAAGTGATGTGAATGAAATACGTTGAATGATGCGAAGTGATTGTGACTAGTTCGTCAATGGTGGCGATATCGTGAGGGTGATGGTCCCAGTGGGAGCCCGACGATCGTGTTTCCATTATTGCGAACAAGAGGTTAAGAGGTTATGAGGTTTGAGGTTAGGATAGGAATGTCGTGAGGGGAAAGCCCATTGGGAGCCCCGACGATCGTATTTCTATTCGATTCATGTTAGGCCAGGGCCCAGTTGACCGGTGAGAGTGTTGCTGGTGTCCCCCGCCGCCCAGTACTGTGGTTTTATTTCTGATGGATCCATCAAGAGGTCATGTCATGAGAGGAAAGTCACAATTAACGATCTGAATTCAACAAAGGAAAAAGGAAAAGGAAAAATGTTTAGGATCATGAAAAATGTTTTATGTCATGTCATGTTGAGGAAAAAGGGAAAAAGGTTAAGGTTTATGAAATGCATCATGAAAACATTTATGAAAATGTTTATATTTAAAGTTTTATGCATCATGAAAAATGTTTACGAAAATGTTTATGATTAAATTTGTGCATCTTCATGAAAACGATATTTTAAGTACAAGTATTTTTCACCGTTATATGTTTGACTGTATTACGTATTACTCGTTATAAAGATTATGGTGTGTTGAGTCTTTAGACTCACTAGGTGTGATGGATGTAGGTGGTTCTGAGGGAGGATTTGACGGGTGATACTACTGGACTGAAGGTGCACACAACCCGAGGACCAGCGCATTATTTTCCGCATTACGCTTTATGATTTCTTTTAAAGATTTTAAGACCATTTATTTACGCTTTTGAGAGGTTTTGGAGAGTTTAGTATGGGCTACACTTTTCAACATTTATTGCTTTTTAGGTTTGGTAACACGTTTTACGATTTCTGGTTTGACTTTTACCTTTCAATTTTCAAATACTAGTTGGATGATTTACTTTAAAATGGTGCAAGATTATTTTTATGTGCATGTGCATGCAATGACCGAAAATGTGAGAGAATTAAAAAAAAAAAAAAAAAAAAAAAAAAATTTCTAGTACTTTTAAAGCATATAAAAGATGAGGACGTTTCAGTTATAGCCCAAAAGCTCTGACTGACTCACGAAGTCAGCCACCAAAATTTGTCAGCAAAAACTATTCAAGAAGCTATTCCAACTACTACAACAGCAAGCCAGTTCAGAAAAAATACTGGCTGAACAATCAGTCGAAAAAGGGCAAATCACATATTGTATCCCCTGCACACCATACACCACACACACACAGACCGGGAAAGACAATTTGGAATACAGCAACTGGACGGTCAGTCAGACTGATCCAAGTTTGGATTCCTAAAGGACTAATCAACTTTGGACCCAAATAGACAAAGGGTACCACAATCTTATTTTGTGTTTGACTGCAGGTAACAGGTACAAGCACTGGATCTATATGGTATTTGGACAGTGGATGTTCACGACACATGACAGGAGATTCAAATTTATTATCTCAACTGACCAAGTACACTGGACCAAACATCAACTTTGGAGATAACTCTAAAGGTAAAACTGTGGGTAAGGGTAAGCTTATCCATGGTAACTTCACTATTAATGATGTTCTATTAGTCGAGAATCTTAAGTATAATCTGATAAGCATTAGTTAGTTATGCGATAATGGATTCTCAGTTCAGTTTGACAAACACTCTTGTTCAGTCAAACGCTCAACTGAAGAGATCATTCTAATTGGAAAAAGGTGTGGAAACACTTATAAAGTCAGCTGGAATGATCAACCTTATGCAACAGTATGTCTCATTGCTTCTAAAACTTCTAAAAACTGGTTATGTCATAAGAGGTTAAACCACTTGAATTTCAAATCTATTGCATATTTGAGTAACCATGATCTTGTTACTGGACTGCCCAAAAGATTTTATCAAAGACAAAATTTGCTCAGCATGTCAGTTTGGTAAGCAAATCAAATCTTCTTTTAAGAACAAGGGTTGTAAATCTTCCTCCCGATGCTTAGAACTGCTACACATGGATCTATTTGGTCCTATACCAGTCATGAGCTTAGGGGGAATGAAATACACCTTGG
This sequence comes from Primulina eburnea, assembly GCF_022965805.1. Classification (NCBI taxonomy): domain Eukaryota; kingdom Viridiplantae; phylum Streptophyta; class Magnoliopsida; order Lamiales; family Gesneriaceae; genus Primulina; species Primulina eburnea. The sequence goes on along the minus strand of NC_133112.1, from coordinate 17,973,961 downwards.
TGGTTGTAGACGATTTTTCTAGATTCACTTGGGTTATATTTCTCAAGTCCAAAGACCAAACTGCTGCTCAACTGATTAAGCTTTTCAAAAGATTATTAAATGAAAAATCAGTTGGAATTGATAGAATCAGATCTGATCGAGGAACTGAATTCATCAATCAAACTCTTTCAAACTATTTAGAGAATACAGGAATCAAGCATGAGCTCTCAGCAGCCAGAACTCCACAGCAAAATGGTGTAGCTGAAAGGAGAAATCGGACCCTTAAAGAGGCTGCTAGAACGATGCTTGCTGATTCTTCTATCTCTCAAAGGTTTTGTGCAGAGGCAGTGAACACTGCGTGTTATACTCAAAACAGATCAATGATTAATAAGAATCATATGAAAACACCTTATGAAATCTGGAATGGAAAGAAAAGTGTGGTTTCTTACTTCAAAATATTCGGCTGCAGATGTTTTATACTTGTCAATGGTAAAACCCATTTAACAGCTTTTGACGCTAAATCTGCAGAGGGAATATTTCTTGGGTATTCTTCAGTTAGTAGGGCTTATAGAGTCTTCAACAAAAATACCTTGAATGTTGAGGAATCTATTCATGTTGTGTTTGATGAATCTACACTAACGTTTAAGCCAACTGATACAGTTGAGCTAGCTGATAGATTTACAGATATAAGCTTGGATGATGATGAAGAAGATGCTCATCTAAATCATAATAATCTCCAATCACCTGAACCTGAAATATTGGATCAATCAGCTGAGTTGGAAGCAAATCCTGACATTCAGTTAGTGGAGCCTACAAATGAGAATCAGTTGCCAACTGAACTAGCTCCAACTGAAACTGAAGATATTCAGTTACCTACTGAGGATATTGCTATCACAGAAGAAACAAATGCTGAACTCAGATGGAAGAAATCACATCCTCCAGAACTGGTGATAGGTAATCCATCTGATCCGGTAAGAACAAGAAATCAAATGCTTAACTTATTTATCCATTCAGCTTTTGTATCTCAACTAGAGCCAAAGAAGACTGATGAAGCTCTTGCTGATCCTAACTGGATAAATGCAATGCAAGAAGAGCTAAATCAGTTTACCCATAACAAAGTCTGGAACCTAGTTCCAAGACCAACTTCTAAAACTGTGATAGGTACAAAGTGGGTATACAGGAATAAGCTGAACGAAGATGGCTCAGTTGTGCGCAACAAAGCAAGGCTGGTAGCACAAGGTTATAGGCAAGAAGAAGGAATTGATTACGACGAGACATATGCACCAGTTGCAAGACTGGAGGCAATCAGAATATTCCTTGCCTATGTCTCTTTCAAAAATCTCAAAGTCTTTCAAATGGACGTAAAGAGTGCATTTCTGAACAGCCAGTTGCATGAAGAAGTTTACGTTGAACAACCCCCAGGTTTTGTAAATCATCACCTTCCTGATCATGTCTATCATTTGAACAAAGCTTTATACGGTCTCAAACAAGCTCCAAGAGCTTGGTATGAAACTCTTTCAAAATTTCTAGCTGACCATGACTTTTCTGTCGGATCAGTTGACAAAACATTGTTCAAATTCTCCAAGAATGATCATACTTTACTTGTTCAAATTTATGTTGACGATATTATCTTTGGGTCAACTAACCCCAAACTATGCGAGAAGTTTTCCAAGTTAATGCAGGAAAAATTCGAGATGAGCATGATGGGTGAGCTGACATTCTTCCTTGGTCTTCAAGTGAAACAACTGGATTCAGGAACATTTATCAGTCAAACCAAATACACTAAGGAATTGCTGAAGAAATTTGGCATGGAATCATGTTCAGCTGCAAGCACCCCCATGAGCTCATCAGCCAAATTAGACACTGATCAAGGGGGAATATCAGTTGAGACGACACTCTACAGAGGTTTAATAGGTTTATTATTGTACCTAACTGCAAGTCGTCCTGATATTGTGTTTGCTGTATGCTTGTGTGCAAGATTCCAAGCTAATCCTAAGCGGTCACATTTTTCTGCTGCCAAACGTATCTTGAAATATCTTAAAGGCACGCAAAATGTTGGTTTATGGTATTCTAAAGACTCATCTTTCAGTTTAGTTGGCTATTCAGATGCAGACTATGCAGGATGCAAGCTTGATAGGAAAAGCACAAGTGGATCTTGTCAGTTTCTAGGAGACAGACTGATCTCTTGGTTCAGTAAGAAGCAAACATCCATAGCAACTTCCACAACTGAAGCAGAATATCTTGCTGCTGGAAGCTGCTGTGCCCAACTGCTCTGGATTCAGCAACAATTGAAAGATTATGGTGTTGATGCAAAGGAATCACCGATATTCTGTGACAACACGAGTACAATCGCTATAACGTATAATCCAGTTCTTCACTCCAGAACCAAACACATAGATGTCAGACATCACTTCATCAGGGATCATGCTTTAAAGAAGAATATCAGATTGTAATACGTATCAACTGAACAGCAAGCGGCTGACATTTTCACCAAACCACTGGCTGAGACTAAGTTTTCTCACTTTCGCAATATACTTGGATTAATTGATTTATCTTAATTAATGATCATTGGTCGTAATTTGTTGTTAACCTTTATTGCTGTTTTATTTAATATTTAAGTGAGTTGCTTATTCTTATGAGTTCTTAACTGATGTCAGCAAGTGTTTGTGTTGTTCTTATGATTATATCTCTTACAGATCATTGCAAGCAGAAATAAAAGAACAAAGACGATAAAACATAATAAATATTTTATTGAGGAGGAGAAGAGGAGCCGGTTACAATTTCATATTCTTCCTCCACAGCTATTATCCACAAACTCATCCATGCAGCTAGTGCTGAGGAAGAGGTTTTGCAGAAATTGTGGGAGGCAGCGATGCAGCGGAGGATCTCTAGCTCCTTCAGAAGAAAGAGCTTGTAGAGATAACCCTCTTTAAAAAGGTCCACCCCCGCAGGAACCTCTAGGAGCTCTCGCACCTCTCGAAGTTGGGCCTTCCGCCTGAAAGTGGAGACCCGCCCAGAGTAATACAGGAACTCCAGTTCCTGCATCTCTTCCCAGTAACGAAGGCTAGCGTAGAAGACTTCATCTTCTATGAACTGCTTCCTGGCCTGCAGAGTAAACTGAGCGTCGCTTGAGCTTCCAGCTTCTGCCATTCTCCTTATCTTTGAAACTTACTTGCTGAGATAAATTTTGGCTAACCCCTTCACTCTTATTTATAGGCCAAAAAGAGGGAAACGAAAGGACACTTCGCTCTGTGACGTTTGCTATGCCGAGCACCATACTCATCTTTAATCATTACTGTCTATTGCCGTCATTTTGCGTTAATGCATTTATTAAGGGGGAATAATGGTTCAAGAAGTTAACTGAGAAGACAGTTGTTAGTGAACTCTCGACTGAAAGAACCTAGTCTTATCAACTGACCTACCAGTCGAATTTTCCACTAATCTTCTCATATAAGTTAACTCACTAAACCAATTATATTCCAAATCAAATGACGTGACTGTCTGCTAAACTAATGATGAAGTTTGATTTATGTCGTGGATTCATTTTAACCACTCAAATTGTACACACGATTATAGCACACGTACACACTTTGTCTTTTTCAAAAATTTCTATGGACTGACACGTGTCCAAAATTTAAATGGTCACGTACATATGTACTATTACCCGCTTCATTTCTGTTTTACTTTTCGACTACTTCAAATTTTCTTTAGAGCAAGAACTACCTCATCCTTCGAATTTTCTTTCAGGAAATTTATCAGTTATCAATGGCAACTCAAATTCCCGCTTTCATGCTAAATGTTATGGCCATCAACTTTGGATCTGTCTTATCCTTCGGCGATGCTGATGTCCAGAAAGTATTTCAGAAACTTGAAGCTGTTGGTCTAAGAACATTTTTGGGACAATCTTCTCAGGATATCTATCCCAAAGAACTTCAGGATTTCTACTCTACTGGCGTGATTGATTCTGAGGGAAATATCAATTCTACTATCAATGGTCAGTTGCTGATCATCTCTGAAGATTCTCTTGGTGATTTATTTCTCTTACCTTCTGAAGGTATGGCACAACTTTCGGATGTTAAAGCATCTGATATTGAGCAAATGCAAACCCTTCTCTCTGCTGATGGACAGAAAATTAAAGTTTCTGATCCTAAAAAGGAACTCAAGCATGAAGTTCAATTGCTGGCTGATGTAATTGCTAAAGGGCTTTTGGCAAAAGCTGGATCATTTGCTGCCCTAACTTTGGAGAAATTTCAGGCCATTACTGTTATTATGGCTAATCACAAATTTAACTGGAAGCATCTCATATTTAATGTTTTGAAGAATATGTTTCTGTCTTCTAAACAATCCATGGATTTTGCCGTTCAAATCAGTTATCTGCTAAAAGCAAAAGGTTTAGTGGCTGAGGACTCTGAGAAGACATCGAAATTTAAGGTGTTCAATGCAAAGAACACGATGCCAATCAAATCCAAAATGGACATAACTCCTACTCAGTTTGTGCGAATCAAACAGGAAATTGGGACTCAGTTAGCTGCTCCTAAATCAGTCAAGAAAGCCAAAACGTTGGCTCAACTGAAGGTTGCCAAAAGGAAATTGATTTTGAGTACATCAGAGTCAGAAAAGACTCCATCACCTCAAATTGCGAAGAAGCCAAGAACTCAAAGGGTTAAAACAACTTCTGAGGTATCCATTCCCACTGACGAAATGATTTCCTTAACTGATCAGCAGCCTATAGAAGCAGTTCCTCTGCAGATTATTCCACAAGCTGATTCAGTAAGTACCATAAAGGAATCAGTTAGGACCCAAGCTCCTGTTACTCAAATATCTCGACCAATTGGTGTAGCACCTGCCAGACCCAAAGGAATAAAGTTTGTAGAGCAGATTGAATCAACTCGAACCGGACTGGAAATTCCTCATATCATGAGTACTGATAAAGGGAAAGGGAAATTGATTGTAGAACCCAGACCCTCCAACCCGATTCAGACTCATATTGATCTTGTATGGGCAAAAGTGAACAGTTTTGCTGCTGCAAAGACTAAGTCCTATGATGCTTGGGTAGCCTATCGTACTGAGGTTTTTGCCAACCAACTGAAGGAAAAGTCCGAGCTGAGAAAATTCATCAAGCTGGAGGCCTTTGTTCTTCGAACTGTCAAAGCTGCCTCTATTGCTCAAGCCTTGGAGAGGAAAAGTTATTTCTTTGATCAGATGAGAGCGAAGAAGTTGGCTCAAATTGTTGCTAAGCTTAAAAACAACTACTTGCCAACTGGCCCTACTGCATATGCTGATCAAGCTGTAATTACTCAGCTTGACACTGACCTTATAGGGCTACTATCTCGAATCAAATTTTGGGAATTGAATCAAGAACTGGTAGTCTACCAAGGAGATTCAGATGATGACGATGTGGAACTAGTTGAAGAATCACCCTCTAACAAAACAGAAACATCATCAGCTTTAGTTCTTGTTCCAACTGAAGAGCCAGTTTCTGATAAGCTTCCTTCACCGCCTGTTGAACAACAACTATATACTGAAGCTGAGCTGTCTTTTGCTCATATTGATGAAGTAGTTCAAGCCGTGGTAGAGGAATCCCACCTTAGTGCACCAGTTAATGATAAAGTTGATCACTCTGCTGATCAAACCAATCCAAAGGTCACTATTCCTTCAGTGGAAATTGTTCCACCAGATCCATCTGCTGATCAGGTCATACCAACTGACATGCCAGATGACTCAATCGATCATTCCCTAGAGACATCAGTTCAGGTTGTGTCACCATCAACTGAACAAAATCCTTCCTCACCACCTCGGGATCAAGCAGAAATCCCTGCTGCTGATATTTCAGTTCGAAATGTTACTGAAACTATTTCCACTGATCAAGCCTTGATCGTTTCTGAACCTAAGACAAGTGAACCAAGCACTTCTCATCAATCCAATCCTCCATCTTCAGCAGATTTTGATCTCATTTTTGAAGAAGTCCAACATATACAGGACAACATGAGTCAAATAATTACTGCCATTTCCAAGATTCAAAATACGCAACTTTTGCACAGTCTGAAGTTGGATGATAATCAGGAATCCCTGAAAAGACTGAAGGATATCCAATCTGCTGTTACCGCTCTTTCTTTTGCAGTTGGTAACATTCAGAAAAATAGAGGTATCATGTCCAGTCTGACTGCCACTCAAGAACTAATTAACCAACGCGTCAACAGTGTGGAATCGCTTGTGTCTCGGAAAATTGAACTACTGCAAGTCACCATGTCTACTGCTATTGAAAGTATGTCATCCTCTGTCACGGTTCTTTCTTCTCACGTTCGCAAGCTATCTGACAAGATGGAGCAGTTTGACAAAAAGGGGGAAGAGCAGAAGAATTCTTAGTAGCAGTATTGATTGTATCTGATCTATTAATTCAGTTGTTGATGTTTATCTACATCTTATTTTATCTACTATGCAGAATTCAGTTACTTAGAGATTCTTATTCCAAGTTTTGTCAAACACCATAAAGGGAGAAATTGTTGGAAACTTAATTCCGGCGTTTGACAAAAGACTCACAACTGAATTCAGCAACTAAATGCAACCAACTGATCGACGTAACTGAACCAAGCTTAACTGATATTTCAGTAGATATTCTCGCCAGTTCATTCTCGCCAACTGATTTTTTACCAGCTGATCATTCAGCTGTACACGTCATGAAGTGAAAACGACAACCGACAAATAGTACAGTCATCTGCAAACTGGTAGTGGAACGCCGCATTTCAGAATGAGCAGTGCACGACTGTCAGAACGTACCGACGTGGCAATCAACGGTAAGGATATTCAAACATTCTTTAATGTTACCGTTGTAAGGAAAGCCTATAAATAGATGAAGACAGCATAAAGAGAAAGAGAGACCTTCAGTTATAATCTTACTTGCTGTTACGCTGCGAAAATACTTGCTCACAATCAGAAATAAAAGCTCTCGCTCACAAGTCATATCAGTAGTATTCAGACCACATCTTCGAGCTTACATAACACTTTGTAATCGCTGTTTGATTTTCAAGTTGTACTAAGATCAGTTACGATCTTTGAAAAGTGTTGTATACTAAGAGTTTCAGTTTTGGCAAAGTGATAAGTCCATAACTGAAGTGGGTCAGTACATTAATGTTATTTTTAAGAGTTTCAGTTATTGCTTGTATTTGATCAAAGTCTTTTAGTGAATATCCTATCCTCGTGATAGAAGGGGTGACGTAGGAGTTATTCAAATCTCCGAACATCCAGAAACATACCGTGTTATCTTTACTTCAGTTTTTCATTTTGAGTTAGATACTCTATCATTCATTCAGTTTATTTTCCGCAACTACATATTCAGTTTAACTGATTGTTTTTTATCGTTGGGATATCTAGTTCAGTTTGTAACAAAACTGAACTCTCTTTTTCGAAGGATTTGACAAAATCGAGAAGTGTTTATTCAACCCCCCCCCCCCCCTTCTAAACACTCATAGTCTATTAACCGATCCTGTCAAGACAGAACAATAGCCGGAAACTCCGGTGAGAACAAATCCCAGTATAAAACATGTACACGTGCATATACACAATATAAATCATGAACATACTACCATGAACATAATCAATAGCAATACGTCCCATAGTCTATGAAACGTAATCAATATAAGGCAAGCAACTTAATTCAAACTCATATCTTTGACTCGACTCGTATCTAAGTCTAGGGATCCCGGTGTGAATAAGACGTAACAAGTGTCCCAACTACTCTCCCAATTGGGGTGGCGGTACGTCTTATTCCTAGACTTCGGCCCTGTCTGTATTGAATATCTACAATCGGAGTCGATCTTCTCCTATGCCTCGATACCACCGAACGTCTAGAAACTTGGCATATCTGCCAATGACTCTCCTATCTCAGTACAAGTACATAAATCAACATGGAGTACAAACATAACAAGTATGTGGTTTTGGGAAACTCAAACCGAATCTGATTCGAGTTATTCTTCCCCAAATCATTATTGAATTATACCTTTCGTTGTTCAATCTTTGTCGATGTCGAAGTCTTGACGTCTAAGCTTGTCGAGATCAATCTGAAATAACATATCCAATAGATACAGTATCAACATTCAGCTCAAACCAATACATGTACGTATCAATCTTCACTCTCGGTACATTTTGACGGCATAACGGCGTAATCTCGCGATACCGGTCAACTCAAACATCAAATTCAATGACAATATCTCATAATTCTTATCATAATACATTATAATCTTGCCACCCTGCATAATCCTATTCAAATAATACTGAAATCTGCTTAATCCAAACTCAAGACATGCTGGAAAATGAACAAAATCACATAACATATCTATTCTTCGATCCGGTGTCAAATATAGGTGCCCCATCATTTCCACAACATATATTATCAAGCATATAAGGATTTCTCCCACACATACATATCAAAACATGCTGGAAAGCAATAAATATATATACCCTTTCGAAGCTCTTGTAGAGAGGAGTAAGAATCTCAACTCGGATCAATAATCGGACGGCTAGATCTTTCACATTTCAAAATCTAGGCTATGATAAAACTTTAAGGATTTCTGAATGTTGTTCTCGGTGATTCAGGCTGCAAAGTGAAGAGGTGCATATATATATATATCATGCATGGTGATGGGCAAATGGCTTATTCTTTGATCAAAACGTCTCGCCGCGGGCGTGCTCGTTCTGTACCGCGGGTGCGCTGAGCACACTGGATCACATCCAACAATTCAGAAGACACGACCGCGGGTGAACTAGGTCTTGTACCGCGGGTGCGCTGACTCTACTGTACCAACACCGCGGGTGCGCTAGGTCTTGTACTGCGGATGCGCTGACTCTACTGTACCAACACCGCGGGTGCGATCATGTTTCTGGCGCGGTTGCGGTGTCTCTTTGCCACTAAACTCAACTTGTAACGTCGCTTCTCCATGTCTGTTCTGTTGGATCTCGGTTTTCTACACGCCCAAACGCATCGGAAGTTTAAAATTTTTATTTATTTTTACAATCAAAATATGTTTTGCTTTGGGCGCTCGTATGATTTTATAATAAACATTCATAGGGAGTTTAAAAGTTATACCTTTGTGAATTAAATCAGTGGACTCCAACTATTCCGGTGTTAGCGGATATAGCTCTTGTTGAAAATCCCTACGAACTTTCTTCGATCTCTTTCTATTAAGTCCACGACCATAAGATTTGTTCCTCTTACAAATAGCACTAGAATATTTGGAAGAACTTTTACGTTGGAGATTTAAAATTTGAGAGAGACTCAAATCTCCTTTTTTTTTTCAAAAAGGCAAAGTAATTTGGGGAATTTTAAAGATGCAACTATCGTGCATCACCCCTTGGAGAATTGGTGGTGGCTACCCTTTTTATTATTATTTATATATTAAAAACAAGAGCCTTTGACCTAAATTCCATAATTATGGATTTAGGTTCCTTAATTAAATCCAATGGGCTTTGTTAATTAAATGGACTAGTCAAACTAGCTTAATTAATTATATTAAAGTCCATTAAGAACTTTAATCATTTCATATGTTGAACTTGTACTCCTACAAGCCCATTCAACATAACTCCCATCATATTTAATTTGATATTTAATAAACTCAACCTTTGAGCTTAATAAATTAAATACATTATAAATTCAACATTTGAATTTAATATTTAAATTATAAATTCAACTCCTTCAATTTTATCATCACCAAAATTTAATATTTAATAAACCCAACTTTTGAGTTTAATAAATTAAATTCTCAAATTTTATAAATTCAACTCCTTGAATTTATTCTTTCCAAATTTCATAAATTCAACTTCTTGAATTTACTATATCATAAATTCAACTCCTTGAATTTATTTTCTCAAAATTTAATTATCATAAATTCAACTCCTTGAATTTACTATATCATAATATAAATTCAACTCCTTGAATTTATTCTCTCAACGGGAACAAACGATCCAGTGCTTGTGTGACCCTCAATGGTTCAGGGATACAGCTAGCCGTGGCTTCACAACTCTTCGTGATTCAGAATAATATTTATTCTTATTCGGGCTTACCCTAGTTAGCCTCATTCATTTCATCAACACCTTGATTAAGAATGTCAAAACTCATTTCTGATTGCACCCATCGGATCATGGTAAGAGCGTCTAGTAGCATCGCCCCATGATCCCCTAGATATCACTGATAGTGCCTGCAAGAACCAGTCGATCATGATTAGCTTACAGTACGGTCTCTTAATCTCATATATCCCGATCGAATCTGCAACCATTGGTTCATCGAGGGTTGCATAATAATTCGATAACTGTGTGATAACTATAATAGTGGCATCGCGTGTACTATTTGAGAACTCCTTCTCTAACGTACATTTCATACTCTGGCCAGAGATTCCATAAACTATTACTTCATTAGATCACACAGGATATCCTCATCCGTGGGTGAGCGTTGAATCCCCGACTACAATGCATTGGCTCCTATATGTGTCGCAACTGTACCCAACCTCGCCACCTGATGACTCTCCTGGAGCCGGTAAACGATTCAAAGCACAGCCCTAGCATATAGAGCCTCAGTGTTGTCCCGGGTCATAAGGACTAATGGTGTACAATCATAACCACGGACTTATCCTCTCGATGAATGATAACCACTTGGAAAGTCCGAGGGAGGGTTGTTTGGTATAATCATCATATGACTACCCATCTGCATGTTTGGGCATCTCTATGCCCTTACCAAGAAACGCAGTACACAACATCACAGATGCTAGTCTCGAGCTCAAGCGTCCTTTATCCCTGTTTTAGGTGGCTGAATCGACTAGGAACGAATTTAGAATATGCAGTATTTACAAATGAGTTTCAACATTGAAGTACGATTCATTCGTATTAAAGCATAATCAAGGACTTTATCTATGCTGATTGCATGGGTATACAGATAAAGTATAACGAAGACCATAGAAATTTAAAATATATTAAAATAAAGTTTGTTTTTTTCACTTGAGTCAATAAATTCTCTAGCCAACCGTTGGCTTGCAGGGCATCTACTCTAACAATCTCTCACTTGCCCTAGAGCCAACTACCCTTAATCACATTGCTTCGCGATGCTTTTCAAACAATGGTCCTGGCAAGGGCTTTGTAAGTGGATCAACAACATTATCTGCAGAGGGGGCTCTTTCAACTGATATGTCTCCTCTTCCCACTATCTCCCGTATGATGTGGAACTTCTCAGTACATGTTTGGATCGCTGATGAAACCTTGGTTCCTTTGCTTGTGCAACGGCACCAGTGTTGTCCCAGTACAACGGGACTCGATCAACTCCATTAGGAATAACGTCCAACTCTTGGACAAAATTCCTCATCCAAACTGCCTCTTTGGCTGCATCAGATGCAACAATGTATTCAGCTTCAGTGGTGGAATCCGCAACGGTGTCTTGCTTGGAACCTTTCCAAGAGACAGCCGCACCATATAGCATGAATACAAAATCAGAGGTCGATTTCGAATCATCTACGTCACATTGGAAGCTAGAATCAGTGTAGCCTTCCAATTTCAATTCTCCACCCCCATAGACCATGAACAAGTTCTTAGTCATTCTCAAGTACTTAAGTATATCTTTCACGGCCTTCCAATACATTGGACCAGGGTTTGCCTGATATCTGCTTATAACACTCAGAGCTTAAGCAACATCAGGATGTGTCTATATCACACCATACATGATACTACCAATAGTTGACGCATATGGAATACGTGTCATCATCTTTGTCTCTTCATCAGTTTTGGGACACAAAGCTTTAGATAGAGTAATACCATGACACATTGGTAAGTATCATCTCTTGGACTCTTCCATAGAGAATCGTTTTATAATGGTATCTATATAGGTGGCTTGGGTGAGTCCGAGCATCCTCTTTGATCTATCTCTATAGATTTGTATTCCCAATACTTAGGATGCTTCACCCATGTCTTTCATGGAGAATTTACTGGCTAACCATACTTTAGTTGATTGCAGTAATCCTACATCATTCCCAATGAGCAGGATATCATCAACATAAAGTACTAGGAATGTCACTGCACTCCCACTAACTTTCTTGTACACATATGGTTCCTCAGGATTCTTTAGCAAAACCAAACTCTTTGATAGTGCTATCAAATCTGATGTTCCAACTCCTTGATGCCTACTTGAGACCATGTATTGATCTCTGAAGTTTGCATACCATATGCTCACTTCCTACTCATGTGTATTCCTCAGGTTGAGACATATAAATTTCTTCTTTGATGTCTCCATTGAGGAATGCAGTCTTTACATCCATTTGCCATATCTCATAGTCGTACCATGCTGTTATGGCTATTAGTATTCTAATGGACTTAAACATAGCAACTGGTGAAAAGTTTCCTCATAGTCAACTCCTTGCCTTTGCAAGCAGTCTTGCTTTGAAGGTCAATACCTTCCTATCCGCCCCAAGCTTTCTTTTGTAGATCTATTTGCATCCTATGGAACGATTCCCTCAGGTGGATCCACTAACGTCCAGACTTGGTTTGAATACATAGAGTCCATTTCTGACTGCATGGCTTCAAGACATTTGGTTGAATCAGTATTAGATTTTGCTTCTTTGAAATTCATTGGATTGCATACAACACAAGACTCATTATGGCCTTGTTCATGAAGAAGCATATATCTTGCAGGTGGTCTAATAACCCTATCAGACCTTCTAGGAGCTTGTACTTCAACTACTGTTTGTTGGGGATTAGGTTCAACTACTATAGTTGATAGAGTATCTTGAATTTCTTCTAGTTCTATCATCTTGCCTTTTCTATCTAATAGAAACTCTTTTTTTTCAAAAAGGTGGCATTTCTTGAAACAAACACTTTTGCTTCCTTGGATGATAGAAATAATATCCAACAGAGTTCTTTGGATATCCTACAAAGTAGCACAAAGTGGATCTACTATCCAATTTGTCTCCCACTGTCTGCTTCACGTAAGCAGGACATCCCCATATTCTCATGTAAGAATATTTGGGATTTTTTCCTATCCATATCTCATATGGGTTTTTATCCACTGCCTTAGTATAGACATTATTCAACAACATTGCCGTAGTTTTAAGCGCAAAGCCCCAAAACGATATAGGCAATTCAGTGAATCTCATCATTGATCAAACCATGTCCAACAAGGTTCTCTTACAATGTTCAGAAACACCATTCAATTGTGGTGTTGCTGATGGAGTCCACTGTGAGAGAATCACATTCTCTTTTAGATAACCCAAAAATTCAACACTCAAGTATTCTCCACTTCGATCATATCGAAATGTCTTAATACTCTTTCCAGCTGGTTTTCTACTTCAGATCTGAATCTTTGAACCTTTCAAATGCTTCAGACTTGTGTTTCATCAAATAAACATATCCATACCTCGAATGGTCATCAGTAAAGGTAATGAAGTAGGATTACCCATATTTTGTGCTAACACTTAGCGGGCCACAATTGTCTGTGTGGATCAAATCCAGTAGACCATGTGCACGTTCCACGTTTCCATTAAATGGAGTCTTGGTCAATTTTCCTTTTAGACAGGACTTACAAGTAGGTAGAGAATTTATGTCTGACAAGTCAAACATGCTTTCTCCCACTAGCTTGTGCATCCTTTTTTGAGAAATATGACCTAGTCTAGCGTGCCATATTTGTGTGGGATTTGGATCATCTAACTTTCTTTTGGTTTTTGTTGAAATCATGTTTACTTGGACATTAACTTATCATTTCCAGAACATTTTTGGCACATATAATTTCTTTTTCCGGACTTCTTGCAGTGAAATAAATATGTTCTAACTTATCGGGCTTCGTAGGCCTTTTAAGTGTCTTTCAGAGTTTGCCTCTTATTGGGATTGTTTTTCTTTTGAGAGGCGGAACATTTCTTTCCCTTACCTTGTGGGCTATTTTTCGTCTGACGAGAGGCCCATTAAAAAAACAACAATTCCCTGTTTTATGGTGATCTCATAAGTTATAAGCGTATTGACTAGCTCTTCAAGGCTATCATCTATCTTATTCAAATTGAAGTTCACCATAACCCCGTCAAATGAGGAAGAAAAGACAACAAATTTTTGTTACCTAGTAACTCGTTAGCAATCACATATTCCAGGCCCACCACATCCTCAATAAGTCCAGTCATACGTACACTACGCTCATGGACCAAAGCCCCAGCTTGCGTGCGTGTAGTCATGAGCTTTTAAAAGTGGTGTGCATCACTGTACGAGTTTCATGCACCATGCAACTCTTGCATGTGTATTCGAATCTCAGCAGCATTCAATATTTCCTCAAACTGTCCCTACAGTTCATTTGACGTAAAAGTGAGCATGTTACACTTTAGCTTGCATACTATGGTCCTACCATCTTGCATGCTTTTGTCAGTTCAACAGGACTGACATTAGTGTGTATGCCATTTTCTCTGAATTCGGAACAATTTACCCAACCAGTCTTGAAAATTAGATTCGATTAGCTTGTTAATAATAAAAATTTATTACGTGACGAAATCGAAAATATACTGATATGGAAGCAGAATAATAGTTGCTGATTATTTTAAAATAATTTTAAGATATAAAATATGGATTTCATTTTATAAATTTCCCTCCCACTATTTTGACATTTCCACCACCCTCTGATGAAAAAGGGAAATCGTATTTCCTTAGTGGGCACGTAGAGTCCAATTAGCCAATTATAATCCCGAATAATATCAGCCAATTATAATTTCTAAAAGGTATAATCCAATTGCATTCCTATGCAACCTCCGCGTGTTTTGCCTCACGTTTAATGAGGACCCAATAATATGACGTCGTTTATTTTCGCATGTCAAACCAATCCATCAATGTTGAATTGTAGTAGACGATCGTAATGAGTTCCTCCCAATAATATGAGCCGAAGTCCACTCAATTCACATCATATGTCCGGTGGAAGTCACAACTTTCCGGCGTACAGGCCTCCCCAATAATATGAGCCAGACACTGTCCGCGGGTAGCGATCAACATGCAACCACGGTTGATGGAAGGCAAGGAAAAATTAAACTCTTTTAACTTTTACTTTTTCGGTTTGATATAAATTTTGAATCTTATTCAAAATTAGGGATTTTAATTTTAAAATTGTCTCATCATTTTAATTTAAAAATCGCGTGCCACGAGTTTGTATGTTTGCCAGATTCATGCAACTATATTATATAATAATATACATACATGCATACTACTATATATCACATATATCATAATATGACATTCAACAATAAACAATGATGATCGATCGCCAACACTATTAGATTCATGTGAGCCATATATGGATCCAGGTCCAAAACCTAGGTGAATGCAGGGATACAAATGCAACAATTACAAAAGATTCCAATATTTTACATGTCTTCATCTTGATCATCGGGCCCACCATCTTCCAGTCTTGATCTCCCACTATTTATAATAATTACATTTAAATAGCCATGGCACATAAGGAATACATCTCATGGGGTGGGAACGGACCATAAACCCGGCCCACTTTAATAATATCAAATATTAAAAAAACGAATAAAACAGTAAAATATCCTAACATACACCTAACACATTGGTCAAGGCTATCGATCATCCTTTATGTATTTAATATCAAATATTAACATCAATTTAATTAATTGATAAATCATATATCTAATAATTTTATCACTAACCAACACAATTATTAAAAGATTTAATAAATTAAATAAACTCCTTTATTTAATTTCCAATTAAATCAATAATAATTGATTTCTTGTAAAAAATCATTTTTACCATAAATAATTAAAATCATATTCTAATTATTTATTTCACAAGAAAATTATTAGTTTTTCAAAAATTAATTTCCAAAATAAAAATTGAACCAATTTTCAAAAATATCAATTTTACCCAAAAATTGAAAAATCAGAAAATCGCACCCTAGGCCCAAACAATTCAAGCCCATTATTCAGCGCACTTCTCGAGACGCTCCCGGGCAGCCGCCCGCCCGCTGACCGAACGTTTCGGGCAGCGACAGCGGCCCTGTGCGCGCAGAATGCCCGGAACAGTTCTGAGCAGATTTAAATTTTTTTTTTATTTCAAAAATCTGGAAAAATAAATTTTCGTGTTGCTACATTTTCTGAAAAATTTTCTTATGTGGTTAGAAATAAATTATTCAATATCAAAACCATACGATTTAGAAAAAAAACCCGGCTCTGATACCACTGTTGGATCTCGGTTTTCTACACGCCCAAACGCAGCGGAAGTTTAAAATTTTTATTTAATTTTACAATCAAAATATGTTTTGCTTTGGGCGCTCGTATGATTTTATAATAAACATTCATAGGGAGTTTAAAAGTTATACCTTTGTAAATTAAATCACTGGACTCCAACTATTCCGGTGTTAGCGAATATAGCTCTTGTTGAAAATCCATACGAACTTTCTTCTATCTCCTTCTATTAAGTCCACGACCAGAAGATTTGTTCCTCTTCCAAATAGCACTAGAATATTTGGAAGAACTTTTACGTTGGAGATTTAAAATTTGAGAGAGACTCAAATCTACTTTTTTTTTTTTTTTCAAAAAGGCAAAGTAATTTGGGGAATTTTAAAGATGCAACTATCGTGCATCACCCCTTGGAGAATTGGTGGTGGCTACCCTTTTTTTTATTATTTATATATTAAAAACAAGAGCCTTTAATCTAAATTCCATAATTATGGATTTAGGTTCCTTGATTAAATCCAATGGGCTTTGTTAATTAAATGGACTAGTCAAACTAGCTTAATTAATTTTATTAAAGTCCATTAAGAACTTTAATCATTTAATATGTTGAACTTGTACTCCTACAAGCCATTAAACATAACTCTCATCATATTTAATTTGATATTTAATAAACTCAACTTTGAGCTTAATAAATTAAATACATTATATATTCAACATTTGAATTTAATATTTAAATTATAAATTCAACTCCTTGAATTTTATCACCACCAAAATTTAACATTTAATAAACCCAACTTTTGAGTTTAATAAATTAAATTCTCAAATTTTATAAATTCAACACCTTGAATTTATTCTCTCCAAATTTCATAAATTCAACTTTTTGAATTTACTATATCATAAATTCAACTCCTTGAATTTATTTTCTCAAAATTTAATTATCATAAATTCAACTCCTTGAATTTACTATATCATAATATAAATTCAACTCCTTGAATTTATTCTCTCAACGGGAACAAACGATCCAGTGCTTGTGTGACTCTCAATGGTTCAGGGATACAACTAGCTGTAGGTTCACAACTCTTTGTGATTCAGAATAATATTTATTCTTATTCGGGCTAACTCTAGTTAGCCTCATTCATTTCATCAACACCTTGATTAAGAATGTCAAAACTCATTTCTGATTGCACCCATCGGATCATGGTAAGAGCGTCTAGTAGCATCGTCCCATGATCCCCTAGGTATCACTGATAGTGCCTGCAAGAACCAGTCGATTATGATTAGCGTACAGTACGGTCCCTTCATCTCATATATCCCGATCGAATCTGCAACCATTGGTTCATCGAGGGTTGTATAATAATTCGATAACTATGTGATAACTATAATAGTGGCATCACGTGTACTATTTGAGAACTCCTTCTCTAACGTACATTTCATACTTATTCCATGCACTATTATTTCATTAGATCACACAGGATATCCTCACCCGTAGGTGAGCGGTGAATCCCCGACTACAATGTACTGGCTCCTATATGTGTCGTAACTGTACCCAACCTCGCCACCTGATGACTCTCCTGGAGCTGGTAATCGAGTCAAAGCACAGTCCTAGCATATAGAGCCTCAGTGTTGTCCCGGGTCGTAAGGACTAATGGTGTACAATCATAACCACGGACTTATCCTCTCGATGAATGATAACCACTTGGAAAGTCCGAGGGAGTGTTGTTCGGTATAATCATGATATGACTACCCATCTGCATGTTTGGACATCTCTATGCCCTTACCAAGAAACGCAGTACACAACATGACAGATACTAGTCTCGAGCTCAAGCGGCCTTTATCCCTGTTTTAGGCGGCTGAATCGACTAGGAACGAATTTAGAATATGCAGTGTTTACAAATGAGTTTCGACATCGAAGTACGATTCATTCGTATTAAAGCATAATCAAGGACTTTATCTATGCCGATTGCATAGGTATACAGATAAAGTATAACGAAGACCATAAAAAGTTAAATTATATTAAAATAAAGATTGTTTATTTCACTTGAGTCAATGAATTCACTAGCCAACCATTGGCTTGCAGGGCATCTACTCTAACATGTTCTTCCATTCCCTTATTCTTAATACAAGATAACTCAAGAGTATCAAACTAAAATCTCGGGCATTATAGAACCGAAGCCTCGAGACCCATCCTAGGTTCCTACGACATTGACACCACCTGTACAAACACCTCGAAACGATGATATCCAACCTACAACACAATACAACTCAAAACATGGAACTTGACACCAAATTGTTTCCTACGACATCTAATGAATTCAAATGCCTATCGACACTAACCAGTAGACCAATTACCAACCCAAAACCATACTAAACATACCTAAATGCAGCAACGGTCTCCCGTCGATCTCAACGAAGCCTGCAACAATAAAACTTCAAGAACACATCAATAACATAATTTTTCCAGAAAACGCAGTTTGAGAAGTCCCACGAAAAACACCATAACTCACTCAATATTTATCCAAATATTTTTAGTTTACTATCAAATCGAAGGTATCTAAAAGTTCTACGTTTTATATGTTGAAAGTTTTTCCAAAAAGTCGCTGTATTTAATTGGACAGTAAACTTCGAGTTTTGAGATCCAAAAACTTTTTAAAAGTGATCCAATCATTTTTGCTCAAACTTCTTCATAACATCCACATGTTTTTCATACAATAAACATAAAAATCATTACTATGACAAGATCGATGCAGAAACGAAAGTATATACATGTCTTTAAATCTTCAACGTTACCAAAACGACGATACTGGTGGGAAAAAAGTGAGGTTGATCCGGGACGACTTGCGGCTCGAAATTCTTGCAATAAAATCACCGAAAATTGATGAAATTCTTTGAAGGGAGGGGTGACTGCTGAGTTTCTGAAGAACCCTAGGTTTTCTCTTTAAAAAAATCTGAAATAAAATGTGTAGGTGTGTGTTGTGTGTTTTGGTGTGTGTAAAAACGTGTAAATGTGTGTGAGGGTGTGTAACATGTGTGTGTGTGTTTTAATTAGGAGTAATTAGTGCTAATTTAACTAATTAAAATGCTAACAAAATTTAACTCACACTAATTTTAAACAACTCTTCAATTAAAAATAAATACACAGCAATTTATAAAATTCTCCTTTTTAACAAATAGAATGCACAAAGCCAACTTTAAAAGTTTCAAAATTATTAACTCACTAATTGCATAATTTTAGGCTTTTAAAATACTAAAACTAGATAAATTATTTAAAACACCTCATTCTCAACTTAAAATAAAATACCATCTTTTACAATTGCCGAAATCGTCGCTGGTCTCTTATCTTCGATCCCGCATCGAATAAACACCTAAAAGATGAACTCAATAAACATTTTAACGTGCATCACATAATCATAATTAATTTAAAATAATGCATTTAAATAAATCATGCATGGCTAGACTCAATTGAAATAAATCAATTAAATAATTGCATGTGTTTTACGTGTACTGAATTTTGGGCTCTACAATACTGTTCAGCTGTGTTTCATATGTTCTGCTTTGGTACGAACTGTCAGTCTGTCGATTGATACTACAATTGATGACATGGCTTACTGATCATGATTCAACTGTTCAACATATCAGTTCAGCTGAACATCAGCAGTTCTAACTGATGTCGTTTCAGTTAAGGATATTTCAATTGATAAATATTTTACCAGGTCAGTTAAGCGAAATCTTTAGTTCTAATTACCATTTCTTTTAGTGAAACTTTATATCATGGGTTTTAAATTTTCTTTCAGTTATTATTTGTCAGATCAGTTAAATTCTTCAGTTCTAATATGAATTTAATTGTCAAACTTTAAAACTTATAATATTGCAACACAAAATTCTCATGAAACATTTTAGAAGAGTTTATAATATATTAAATAATTAATTGAGTAATTAAGTAAAAATTATTTAATTTAAAGGATGCAACACTTGCGGATTTTTGAAATTTTGATGATATGATCTCGACGCAAACTCAGTTTAGATTTCTAGTGCGATTTATATGAAAAACAAAGTTTCTGATCGTGGACATGATATGATGATCGAAGAATGAAGAAAACCGATTTACGAAAGGGTTATATCAACTTAAAACCCGGAATAGTTAGAGTCGAAGTTATATGTGAGAATATTTGGAGTCGACATTATATACGAAAATTAAATCAAATATAAACATTTTATGAACAACATTTTTTTTAGTTGGAGCCTAAAAAAACATTTTGAATGTCGAAATTATAATTTTTTAAACTTTCGCTAACCCGACAAGAAAATATCAATTTTACATTTTTAGGTTTCATCATTTTTAATGGTTTGCAATGGCTGACTGGCAACAATACCTTCCGTCGGTGTTCTTTGGCGTCGTTTTCTCGTTCCTCCTTGCGAAGCTCTTCTCGGTAATATTGGCCTTTCGCGATGAAAACCTTCGAATCACTCGTTCCATTCCGATGGTGTCTGAATGGACTCCTAAGGTTCTGGATGAAACTGAGCCGTTGATCAACGAAAATGTGAAGTCTGGGGATGATAGTGCCGCACTTGCTGTTGATCTCAGTGACAGCGATGATGATTGGGAGGGAGTCGAGACTACTGAGTTGGATGAGACATTTAGCGCTGCCACGGCGTTTGTGGCGGCGACGGCAGTTGATCGTGCGGCATTGAAGGTATCCAATGAAGTACAGTTGCAGCTCTACGGGTTGTATAAGATTGCTACTGAGGGACCGTGCTCCGCTCCCCAGCCATCGGCTCTCAAAATGACTGCTCATGCGAAATGGTAGTTTGAGCTATTAAATCACGATTTCTGATTGTCATTTACGATTCATTGTTGCTATTAATGAAAGTGGGGAAACTAATAGATTTGATTTTCTGAAAGTTTCGATTGTTATTTGATTCGATTTTACTTTTTATTACTACTATTGTTTTTCATTGTCTACTAATTAAGCCTGAGCTTATTGTCTTTAGAAATTGAAAGGGTTGGGACTGAAGATAGGATAGGAATAGTCTGTTCTTAGGGCATATAGCAACGAAATTATTATTGATCTTCAATCGTTAAGTTTGTAACAGAAATTTTGTTCTCTTTTCTGCTGCCTAAGTTCGAAAAATTTTAGCCTTTTAATGTATTTTCTGCGGCTTTTGCATTTTCTTCATGGCTTTTAATCATCAATTGATATATTCATTTGTGTCTGTTATGGATTTAATCATTTTTTCTAGTGATTATTAATAGAATATCACCTTAAAACTCCAAGTTACGGGTGGCTTTGGTGCACATGTTTGATGGATGTTTTCTGGGATCTTTGATCCTGGAGAACTTTGTCCAGTTGGAATATATGTTTTTTTGTTCGTGTGACAGGAAAGCATGGCAAAAATTAGGTACTATGCCTCCTGATGAAGCAATGGAAAAGTACATTGCCATTGTAACTGAATTATATCCTTCTTGGGCTGCTGGTTCTGCAACAGTGAGATGAATCCTTTTTTCTGTTTTTACCAAATTTTATGCGTGCTTACACTGTTCTATATCTTTGTTGTTGTCTATATTCATGGGTACCATACTGATGGCAGCAGAAAAAAGATCAAGAGAGCAGTGATGCACCAAATGCAGGGTCCAGGGGACCGATGGGACCTGTTTTTAGCAGTTTTATATATGAGGAAGAACCTGGATGCGATTTGTGAGGATTCTGAACTAAACATATGTTCTTGGCATTTTACATTTTACTGTAGTCAGCATCATGTGAAGTGTGGTCTCATTACCTCTCTATATAGTTATGTTATTTCAGAGGACTCTTTCTATCTTTTCCAACTAATTTTATCCCATTTATGCTAGTGTTAGGGAAGAATATATAGAACGGATTAGATGAAATGTCTTTTGTTATTTTAGTTAATGTTTCCCGGAGTTCATGCTCTCAAATAATTCCTTATGAGGGTGCAAAATAGAGGTGGAAAGAGAGATGGGTCAAGGGAGATAATAACAAATTATTTTTTAAAAAAAGAGGGTCTAAGCTTACTTTGTGGGTTGTGTATGTCTTGGTCTAGAATCTCAAGAATCAGGAGGGTTCATTCAATCCATATACCTTCTCAGGAACACAATAAGATAGAGCTTGTCATTGGGCATATACCCTTGTCTTTTTTTTCCTTGTTACTTGAAAACTTTGAGGTTAAAAAGACCACTATATAGTTTTGAATTGAATGGACAAAAAAATATTTACTTGCTTTATACAGCTGAATTCTCTAAAAAAAATTTCCCTATAATAACAACCTCATAATTTTTAGATTGTATTTCAAATTGGTACAGTCCCCACATATCCTTCACCCAGACCTTATTTATATATAGGATAAATTGGTGAATGCCCATTTTTTTATATCCTATTAACTGAGCAATCAAATATCAATTAGTCGAACCGATCTTTGTTGTTTCTTCCTTGGTTACAATGTTTTGGAGTGAAAATTGAGCATCATCCTTCCTTTCCTCTTTGCAGAAAATTGGATGCCATACATTCCTTTGCACAAGAAGGAGATGAAGAGAATCTGCTCAAGTGTATTGAGAGTGGCGTCCCCTTGAATCTGAAAGGTTTATGGATGTTTGATTTCCGAATTCCTCAACTATGTTGCTCTCGTGTTATGGCTATTTTTATTAATATGTGTTGCTAATGACGGTTTTTAGTTATTTTTTGAAATGTTGCAGACAGCGAGGGTCGCACTCCTTTGCATTGGGCTGTGGATCGTGGCCATATGAATATTACAATGTTCCTCCTTAACAAGAATGCTGATGTGAATACCAAGGTATGAAAACTTGGTATTGAGCTAATTCCTTGTGAATCTCTGTTATGGTGGTAAAGTAAATTGGGAATTTATTTATTTTCTTTGAAAAATGGCTCACCCACTGTTACGTGTGAATACAAGTTGTCAATCAAAACCTTTTTTACATGCTGTTATTAATGAGATCTATTCAATCTTATGGACATAAGGAATAGCTTATTTTCATGTCTGCTGTTGCTAACATGAACTGCTGCTGTACAGAACACCAGTTGATTTTATGTGTAACGTAGATTAATGTAAGAGGTTGTCGTGATACATTTTTCGACTTAATATTTATCTAACTCTTCTTTCTTAATTTTCTTGGGCCCGGTAATCATCGATAGGATAATGAGGGTCAAACAGCATTGCACTATGCCGCTCTTTGTGATAGAGCTTCCATAGCTGAGCTACTTGTGAAGCAGGGTGCTGACATAGAGATACAGGACAATGAGGGAAACACTGCTACTGATCTTTGTGAGTCGAACTGGCCTTGGATGCAGCATGTTAATAGCTAAATCAGTGTTTTCCAGATTGGTAATTCCACTCATGTAAATGGCATCTTAACCTTTTGGAGTTCATGTATCTTTTCCTCCCTATATCTCGTGAGTTGTGGTATTTTTCGACCCAGGGTTTTGTTTGTCATACTTGCCATCTAAATGTTGGGCACATTTTAGGAAATCCAATCCTTTTTTCTTCCCTCTTTTTGCAAAATAATCGAACATGTGAACGTATGCTTGCATGACGATTACTTGAAGAATCTACTTTTTACCTGATAATTTTCAACTTCCATTAAAACCCGCTTAAAAAATATTGATAAGAGAAAATGAACTCCTATTGTGTTTAATTTGAGTATTGGGATTATGCACTAATAAATTATACTGTGGTCGGTCATTGAAGCGATTAGATAGCAAACGATTAATAAATAATAATATTTTCGGTTGTGTTTTGTATGATATTGAGATTAAATATTAATAAATTATAATGCGATTATTGAAGTTAATTTGATAGGGGACGTGACAGTGTTTAATACATAATAATACATGTTTGGTTGTGTTTAATGTGATATGGGATTATATATTAATAAATTATACTGCGATAATCGAAGTAATTTGAGGACAAGGACACTGATTAATAAATTTGTAGGGACATCGTTTTTTCGAACAAAAGATACAACGAATGTTTAAAATTTTTAGTTTCGTTGCTTTAAACTTTCTTCGGGCGTTGTATATATTAAAATATTCATTGGGTGTTTGGTATTGTTACTTTCACATAAATTACGTTGGGCCCCATATCGGTCCAGGGATTAGCGGAGATAACCTTCTTATATATCATTTCGAACAGATCTCTCGCATTTGATCGTCAAATTAACTCTATGATCAGAGACTTTGTTCCTTGTTTAAATTGCCATATAAATCAAAAAAACATTTGCGTTGAGACTATGAAACCCGAGTTTCAGAAATCCGGAGTCGGTGTAGCGGCACGGGAGCCGGCGGCAAAAGGAAAAGTCGGTGAAATTTTTTTTCTCAAAAATCCTAGAGACGGCCGAGAGCTTGCTTTTGTTTTTGAGAAAGATTTTGTGTAATATTTTTAATGTTCTGTATTATCAACTTTGATAATATATTTATTAAAAATACACAAATTGTATATCATTAGAATTCATAATACTAGTCTCACCAGAACTCTTCATTTTTATTAATTAAAATTCTTATATTATTCATATATCATGTATTTATCAACTTCTGATAATATATTATATTTATATTATATATATACATCTTTATATCTCAAAATAAAGTATATATATATATATATATATATATATATATATATATATATATATATATATATATATATATATTAATATATTTACACATACACATTTAATACATGCATAGACATATTAAATTATATCCAATACCAATTATTTAATTAATTTATTAGTTAATTAATTCTAGACAATTTAAAATATTTTATGAGAAATTTGTACATGTTAGTAGTCATTATTAGAGTACTATTATTAATTAATAAATTTTAAATTATTAAATAAATAATTGTGAACCCATTATAACTTTAACTGACTATCCGACAGCGCCAATGTACCAATTATATACATTTTATTTATATAATGAAAATTGAAAATTTCGAGTTTTATTCTCAATCAACATGATATTCTTACCATAAAACTCGATCAAATCAATAATTACACATTCGGTGTTTCAAAGCTCGCAACTTTCTCAATGTGATCAAGAATTTGTGGGATTTGGTGACCAAACAAGCGGTGCTTTTGAGTCAAGAACTTGAACAGAAATCGGTAAGCTTTGGGAGAAGGTTCAATTTGGTAAGTGTAGGACTGAACAAGGGAGAAAAGAATACGGGTTTCACCATTTTTGATAGATTCTTTGAAGGACCGCATGGCTAATTGATGTGAAAAACTTTGGAGCCACTGTTGTTTGAATGGTTGGAGAGTACATTTTCTTCTCTTGCTCGAAGAAGATGAAAACGATGATGTTGATATGAAGAACATAGAGACTCGCCTGCATTGCGCAGCATCCCTCCACATTTGCTCGGCTGACAAAATAGCACTTCGAATGTTCGGTGAATGGTTGTTCCATGATGCTAAATGAAAGGAATATTGTATTTCGAACTCATTTCAGATATTATTTCGATTTTGTACTTCTAGACAAATTTAATGGATTTGTTTTCCAAGAT
Source organism: Primulina eburnea (assembly GCF_022965805.1). NCBI lineage: Eukaryota > Viridiplantae > Streptophyta > Magnoliopsida > Lamiales > Gesneriaceae > Primulina > Primulina eburnea. Next base: position 17,948,267 of record NC_133112.1, on the reverse strand, counting down.
ATACTGAATCCTATTATTAGGAATAATTTAATTAAGTTGGAAACGTATCTATAAGATATACGGTATTTACTTTGAGTTTGATTACTATGAAACTCTAGTTTCTTTGTTTATAGGTGGGAAAGATCTATGAAGATCCATGTCAAAAAATTAAAGGACTATAAATAAAAGGGGGTCCATCATAAAATAAGTTGGAGAGAAAATTGCTGGAATATACTGGGACGGCTGTAGGAGCTTTGCTGAAGAATTCTCGGTTTCTTAAAGATTGGTACAAGGAGCAAGGGTGTTCCGTCTACCTTGTGACTGTGTTGTTGATCGGTGTTGCAAACACTCAAGACCAACACTGACGCTGAGTGTTGATCGAAGAGTGGACTTCGTTTGGTTTAAGCAACACGTGTTTTGTTTCATGCATCTAGTATTTAAGTTGTGTGTTTGATGCATGTTAATTCCTTGGAGTGTCGATGAATTCAGTTTTGTTACTTTCACTAGTATTGGCTTTTGGGTGTAAACTATTTACATAATTTTTTTAGTGAAATGTTTTGCCGTGAGCGTTGCACAAGCCTTTGTACTTGTGCAAAATTTAATCTATGTTTATTTAGTAAAGTTATACTTGTGTTAAATAATAAATTTCCGCTGCCGTATTGTGTACCGTGTTGACAACACCGGACACAACACAGAATTCTGATAAATTAGTCTTAATATATTTACTCTATGTACGTTTATGCGCAAAAATTCTTTCAAGTGGTATCAGAGCCAACGCTTGACACACTAAGTGATTGATTCTGTGATTTTACTGTTCGTACATGGTAATACACTAATAACCCGATGGATTTGCTAGCATCAAAACTTCTTTTAGACCACCAGTCTTGGATGGTTCAAACTATGCCCTCTGGAAAGTTAAGATCAGAATGTACATCAAATCCATCGAAGAAAGGTCTTGGCAACGAGTCTTAGATGGTTGGTCTCCAACGAGGAAAATTGACAATGATGGTGATAGCAGAAGTAAACGAAAGAATACATGGACCAATGATGAAGTTCAAACCTCGAACTTTAATTCGAAGGCACTAAATGCTATATTCACCTTTGTTGACGTCAATATGTTTACTCTAATTACCAACTGCATCTCTGCCAAAGAAGCATGTGATATACTTCAAAAGCACTGCGAAGGGTCTCAAAGTGTTCGCAGAACCAAATTCATGATGTTAACCTCTAAATTAGAAAGCCTAAGGATGGAGGAGAACGAGACTATTGTGGATCTCGGTTTTTCTGCACGCCCAAACGCAGCGGAAATTTTAAAAATTATTTATTTTGACAATCAAAATATGTTTGGACGCTCGTATGATTTTATCAAACATGCATAGGGAGTTTAGAAAATTTATACCTTTAGTGAATAGATCACTTGGCACCAACTGATCCGGTAAAGACGGATCTAACTCTTGATGAATCCCTACGAACTTTCTTCAAGGAACTCCTTCTTTAATCTTCTAATCAGGTCCACGACTAGAACGTTTGTTCCTCTTCTGATTTGCACTAGAAAACTAGAAGAGATTTTACGAAGAGATTGAACACTAAAAACCCGGCACAACTCTCAAACTTGGAGTGGCCAAATTTTTCTTGTTTTGAGAATGGATTTTCGAGAGCACCATGGAAGAGCCGAAAGTTTGTTGCCTATATATGCAAGTTTTCGAATCCTTCCATTTAATAAGAATAAAATATTCTTATTATATCTTTTAATTTTTTCAATTATCATTTACTTAATTAATTTAATTAATTAAGTAGACTAAATATTTGGAGGATTATGGTTGTGATTCTCAAAATCTCACAATCCAAATTAGTGGAGGCTCTCATTTTTAGGTCAAAAATTTCATGACCTAATTACCATAATTAACATTAATGGGCTTGATTGATTAATTGGGCTAGTCCAACTAGTTTAATTAATTAATCAAAATCCCTTAAGAACTTTAATTATTTAGTATGTTGGACTTGTACTCCTACAAGTCCATTAAACATACTTCCCACTATATTTAATTTAATATTTAATAAACTAAACTTTTGAGCTTAATAAATTAAATCGATTATAAATTCAACATTTGAATTTATTATTTAAAATATAAATTCAACTCTTTGAATTTTATCACCTCCAAAATTTAATATTTAATAAACTCAACTTTTGAGTTTAATAAATTAAATTCTTAGATTTTATAAATGCAACTCTTTGAATTTATTCTCCCAAATTTTATAAATTCAACTTCTTGAATTTACTATATCATAAATTCAACTCCTTGAATTTATTCTCTCAACGGGAACAAACGATCCAGTGCTTGCGTGACCCTCAATGGTTCAAGGATACAGCTAGCCGTGGGTTCACAACTCTTTGTGATTCAGGACATAATCCTTTATTCAGGCTTACCCTAGTTAGCCTCATTCTTTTCATCAACACCTTGATCAAGAATGTCAGAATTCATTTCTGATTGCACCCATCGGATCATGGTAAGAGCGTCTAGTAGCATCGCCCCATGATCCCCTAGGTATCACTGATAGTGCCTGCAAGAACCAGTCGATTATGATTAACGTACAGTACGGTCCCTTCAACTCATATATCCCGATCGAATCTGCAACCATTGGTTCATCGAGGATTGCATATTAATTCGATAACTATGTGATAACTTTAAAAGTGACATCGCGTGTACTATTGGAGAACTCCTTCTCCAACGTACATCTCATACTCTGGCCAGAGATTCCATGCACTATTATTACATCAGATCACATAGGATATCCACACCCGTAGGTGAGCGGTAAATCCCTGACTACAATGCACTGGCTCCTATATGTGTCGCAACTGTACCCAACCTCGCCACCTGATGACTCTTCTGGAGCCGGTAAACGAGTCAAAGCATAGCCCTAGCATATAGAGCCTCAGTGTTGTCCCGGGTCGTATGGACCAATGGTGTAAAATCATAACCACGGACTTATCCTCTCGATGAAGGATAACCACTTGGAAAGTCCGAGGGAGGGTTGTTTGGTATAATATACCCATCTGCATGTTTGGACATCTCTATGCCCTTACCAAGAAACGCAGTACACAACATCACAGATGCTAATCTCGAGCTCAAGCGACCTTTATCCATGTTTTAGGCGGCTGAATCGACTAGGAACGAATTTAGAATATGCAGTGTTTACAAATGAGTTTCACATCGAATTACTATTCATTTGTATTAAAGCATAATCAAGGACTTTATCTATGCTGTATGCATAGGTATACAAATAAAGTATAACAAGACCATAAAAAGTTAAATTATATTAAAATAAAGATTGTTTATTTCACTTGAGTCAATAAATTCTCTAGCCAAACGTTGGCTTGCTGGACATCTAATCTAACAATCTCCCACTTGCCCTAGAGCCAACTACCCTTAACTTTAAACCCATTGATTCGCGATGCTTCTGAAACAATGGTCCTGGCATGGGCTATGTAAGTGGATTAGCAACATTATCTGCAGAGGGGACTCTTTCGACTGATATGTCTCCTCTTCCCACAATCTCCCGCATGATGTGGAACTTCCTCAGTACATGTTTGGATCGCTGATGTGTAGTGCCCCAAATTCAGTACATGTATAACCCATGCATTTAATTAATCATTAAAGTATTTATTAAATTTTTAAAATGAGTCTTAGTAGTGCATGATTTATTTAAATTAATTATGTTAATGTGATGCACGTTAAAATATTTTTCAAGTTTCATGTTTAAGGCGATCATTCGAGGCGGGATTGAGGAAAGGACCCGACGACGGTGTTGGCAATTTAAGAATGCGGTATTTTATTTTAAGTTGAGGATGGGGCATTTTAAATGATTTATTTAGTTGTTAGTATTTTAAAGCCTAACTTATTTGTTAGTGGATTATGAGTTTAAATCTTCTAAGGATTTTTACTTGTGTAAGTTATTTTAAAGTTTTAGAGATTTATTAGTTAAGGGAGAGTTAGTATTTTAAATTAGTTGCTAATTATTTAAATAAGCATAATTTACTCCCTAATTACTAAAACACACGCACACACACACTTTTACACACACCTGTACACGACTAAACACACACACTCACTTCACATTCAGATTTTTATTATTTTTGAGAGATAAAACCTAGGGTTCCTCAAGCTAGAGCAGCGCCCCCTTCCCTCTTCGATTTCCAGCAACTTTTCGTGTTTTTTCTTTGAGGATTTTAGTGCCACGTTCGTCCCGGATCAAGCCTCGCTCCGTTCCCGCATCGGTATCGCTGTTTCGGTAAAGTTTATCATCAAAAGGCACGTATAATCTCTCTTTTGCTGCGTCGATCATGTCATATTATGTGTTGCGTTGTTTTACGCGTAAAAATTTATGTATGATGTTCATAGTTTGAGTGGTTAATTGTTTGGATCGATTTTGAAGGAAAATTTTTAGATCTAAATCACGTTTTTACTGTTCTTCTTAAAACTGCGAATTTTGGGTCGCGAATCTGAGAAAACTTTCAACGTAAAAAATATAGAACTTTTGGATACCTTCGATTTGATATAAAATTCAAAATTTTTGGACGAAATTGAGTGAGTTATGATGCTTTTCGTGGGACTGCTCAAACTGCGTTTTCAGAAAATTATGTAATGATATGTTCTCGAGATTTTGTTGTTGCAAGCTTCGTTGGGGATCGACGGGTGATCTTTGCTGCGTATAGGTATATTGATAATGATGTTGGGATGGTATTTGATGTTTGTTTCGCGTCGTTAGGCACATTAGAGATCGAGGAGTCGTAAAACTATTTTGTTGTATCAAAATTTAAGTTATGAGTTTATGGTGTTGCGTGGGGTGCATCGTCTCTTGGAGATGTTTGGGACATTTGTGGAGTCGATTCAGTGCCATAGTATCCTAGGATGGGTCTCGAGGCGTTGTTCACTGTCAGCCCAGTACTGTGGTTTGTCTGATCAGGCGTTTATTATGTATGGGTCACTTGCTTTGAAACATGCCTCTACGCAAAATGAAGTCATGCATGTTTAAGTACGATCAAGTATGCAAGCATGTTTATGAAAGCTTTTAAGTTATGGCACGTCTATGTATGTATGCAAGCTCAAGCTCATTTCAAATCCAAACTTTCAAGTATGTATGTTCTATTCTAAAGTTGCATGCGATCTTATTATGTATTACTTTCTATTCTCAGTTTATACGTGTTGAGTCTTTAGACTCACTAGACTTGATTGATGCAGGTGAGGATGCCTATGAGGAGACAGCAGGCTTGGACTGAGGAGGAGGCTAGACCCGAGGCCCACGCTGTTTTAATATTTTTATGCAAGTTTAAAATACTCTGATTTTATGTTGGATGTGAGATGTTTTGAGCAAGACTTTCTTTTAACAAGATTTTTATTGGTGAATGGATGATGTAGTGACGATCGTATTGATTTTATTTTCGTATTAAAGAAAATTTTTAATTTCTCCGCAAATTTTAAGTAGTAAAACGTACGGTACGTTACAGTTGGTATCAGAGCGGTGTTCTTGTAAAGGGTTATGCCTACTGCCAGTCGCAAGAAGCTCACGAAGTCACACCTCAAGTCTCTAAGTTTTAAAGTTTCAAATTTATGTCATGTATTAAGCGTTGAGTTCTGATTTCAGCACGTGAATATTTTCAAGTTGTAGTACGTGCATCTTATGTCATTTATATCATGTTCATGCATATGGGGTTTACGTGTTGGGTAAATTGTTGGAACAGTATGCCTTCTAGACGTGTGATTGACCGGGAAGCAAGAGACGAGGATAGAGAAGCTCGTGAGGAGGGGAGAGACGCTCCTCCACCTCCACCTCCAGACATGCAAGCAAAGATGCTTGCAGGTATGACACAGTTCTTCGTGCAATTTGCGGGGAACCAGGCTACAGCAGCGGGTGTAAGGGGCGAGGCCCCAGTCGGAAGCAGTGTATGAGAGGTTTAGAAGGATGAGTCCTAAGGAGTTTTCGCGATTTACTGACCCGATGGTGGCAGAGGGATGGATTAAGTCCATCGAAGTGATTTTTGACTACATGGAGCTGCAGGATGCAGACCGAGTCTGTTGTGCCATATTCCTTATAGCAGGCGATGCCAGACATTGGTGGGACAGTGCGTCGGTGGCAATTAATTTGCCGACTTTGTCTTGGACTGAATTCAAGGAAGCGTTCTTCGCCAAGTACTTCACTGAAGAAGTACGATCCCGTCTTATCCATGTCGCTACGACAAGGAGACAGAAGCGTAGTAGACTTCGTCAGGAAGTTCGAGAGGGGTTGTTACTTTGTGCCCCTCATAGCTAATGATGCCTAGATAAGATGAGGCACTTCATGGATGGGTTGCGGCCGATCTTGCGCCGTGACATTCGAGTTGCTGGTCCTACTACTTACGCAGTTGCCGTGTCAAGAGCATTGGCAGCAGAGCAAGATCTGAGGGATATAGAGGCTGACAGGCAGAGCAAGAGGCCCTATCAGGCATCACCACAACACCCGCAACATCAGCATCAGAGGTCCCAATTTAATAGGCCGTTTCAGGGGCCGCCAGGGAAGAAACTCTATCAGGGACCGCTGAAAGGCAAGGGTCCTATCCAACAGCAAGGGGAGCCTCAGAAGCCCGGTAACTTCCCACTGTGCCAGAAGTGCAATCGCCAGCATCCCGGACAGTGCCTATGGGGATTCGGGAAATGTTTTAAATGTGTAGCTACGGACCACATGTTGAAAGAGTGCCCACACTGGAAGCAGCCAACCCAAGGGAGAATATTCGCCATGCATGCCCAAGAGGCGAATCTAGACACTACCATTTAGACTGGTAATTTATTTAATTCAGTATAGTACTGATTTCTTAGCCTTGCATGTTTAATTTTAATTGGGAATACTAGTGTTTTATTGGAATTGTGGGTGTCTTTTGTTGCATGAGGTTTATGGTAGAATTTTTGGGATATAAGTTAGTTTGTTGTGCTAACGTCTCTCAGGGAATATTTTTATTAAGAGATTAGCCACAACGACACTGATAGATTCAGGAGCCACTCACTCCTTTATCTCGGAGACTTTTGTTAATCATCTGGACATCAAGTCCATTGGCCTAGACATAAATTTTTCAGTGACAGTCCCATCCGGGGAAGAGCTGTTAGCCACTAGCGTGATCAGAGATATCAATCTGGAATTGCAGGGCCATCTAGTATATGCAGATTTGATTCTACTGCCGATGTCAGAGTTCGACATTATTTTAAGAAAGGACTGGCTGACGAAGAACAGAGTTCTGATTGATTTTCAGAAGAGGTCGGTATTGGTTAGACCGCCGGGCATGGAACAGTTTCTATTTGAGCCAGCCAGATGGAATAGTTTCCCTCGCACGATCTCTTGCATGCAGGCTAGGAGACTTATTTCTAAGGGGTGTCAGGCCTTCTTGGACAGAATTATTTCTGCATCTGACATACCCACTCCGTTTTTATCAGAGGTGTCGGTAGTCAGAGAATTCCCAGACGTCTTTCCTGATGACGTCACAGGCCTTCCACCAGAGAGAGAGGTGGAGTTTGCTATTGATCTCTGAAAGGGGATCGGTTACAATGGCCGGAAACGCAACGGAAGCACAAAATTTTTCGATTTTAGCATATAAATTTCGGCCACCATGAGTTTGTGTAGGAAATACAATAAAACACCAAAATGACATTCATAGTGTGTTTAGAAATAGTTACCTATCAACCTCTTAAGGTTGATGATGGCTCCAACCAAGTTGTAAACAACTTGGCTCTTGAATGGAATGAAGATCTACAAGCTCCCTTGGACTCCTTTCTTTCCTTCAAATTAGGCCCACCACTAGCAAACTAGAACCCCTCTTATTTTGCACTAGAAAAATAAAAGGATTTTTCAAAGAGAAGTATTTTTCTTCCTCAACACTTGAAGAGAAAAATTGAGAGAAAACTTGAGAGAATATGTGTATGAGTTTCCGCCATTCTAGCTTGAATGAGGGGGAAGGGAGACTTGTCTTTGTCTTGCAAAAAGTAGAGACAAAAGTAGAATGCCAAGCCTTGATAGTTGCAAAAGTTGTCTCCAACCCTTCACCTCCCATGCATGCATATATTATATGGTTTTTTAACAAATTAAAAACCATAGACTAAATTTAATTATCTCAAACATATTTGAGACTAATTAAACATTAATTGAATTTACCCAAGTCCTACTAGTTAAATAATTAATTTAAATTGAGCTCTACAAGACTCAATATGGTTTAATTAATTCAACACTTGAATTAATTTAATTATTTGGACTCTACTAGGTCCACTAGTGTTTAATTAATTCAACACTTGAATTAATTTAATTTAGTCCATAATAATGTTTATGAAAATCACATAGAAGTCCTCCATTATTCACTTGGCCAAATTTTAATTTAGGAACACTTCCATAAATTAAAATTTACGTTTCTCTCATAGAAGTCATACTTCTATTTTTTCTTACACTTATAAACTCCTTTATAAGCCGTTCAACACATTGAACTAATTTTACTTCTCAACGGGATCTAGAAAGCCAGCACTTGTGTGGCCCTCAATGGTTCATTGATACAACTAGCCGTGGGTTCACATCTCCATGTGATTCGGACTAAACATGTCCTTATATGAGCATACCCCAATTGCTCCATTCTTACTTATCAACTCCTTGATAACAAGAACGTCAGAACTCAAGTCTGATAGTATCCAACCAATCATGTTAAACGCCTAGCAGCATCGCTTACATGATTCCCTAGGTATCAAATGATAGTGCCTGCAAGAACCATTCAATTATGGTTAGCGTACAGTACGGTCCCTTCAACTCATATATCCCGACCGATTCGACAACCATTGGTTTATCGAGAGTTGTCAATGAATCGATACTATGTGTCATGCCGTAGTTGAATCGATGGTGTAATCTATGAAACTCCTTTCATAATTACCACCATACTCTGATCAGAGATTTCACACTACATATACATGAAAACACATAGGATATCCATACCCGAAGGTAAGCGGTGAATCCCCGACTACAATGCATCGACTCCTATATGTTTCGACAGAACACCCAACCTTGCCACCTGATGACCCCTTGAGAGTCGGTAAACAAGTCAAAGTGCAATGCTAGCACATAGAGTCTCAATGTTGTCCCAGGTCATAAGGACTAATGGTGTACAACCATAAACTAGGACGTTTCCACTCGATAAGTGAGAACCACTTGGAAAGTCCTTTAATGGAGGGTTGTTCAGTGCACTCTACCAGGAGCACCTATCTGCATGCTTGGACATCACAATGTCCCCTACCAATGAAACATGGTACTCACATTGCAAATACTAGTCTCTAACTCGAGCGACCTATATCCTTCTTAGCGGCGGCTGAATCGACTAGGAACTGTTTAGAATATACAGTATTCCAAAAATGAGTTTCATGATACTCATCATATGAGCATCTCATATTCTTTCTACTATTTGTATATTCAAGGACTTTATCTATGCAACTAGCATGGGTATACAGATAAAGATGTGCCAAAACAATAATTTCAAATATAATTAAAATAAAGATCGTTTATACATAGAGTTTCATTGTGAACACTCGGCCAACACTTGGCTCGACGGGCACCTACTCTAACAATCTCCCACTTGCACTAGAGCCAACTACCCATATGCTTCAAACCCATTGATTCGCGATGCATCTCGAATAATGGTCCAGGTAAAGGCTTAGTTAGTGGATCAGCAACATTATCTGCGGAGTCGACTTTGTCAATCATGAAATCTCCTCTTTCCACGATCTCTCTGAGGATGTGGTACTTTCTCAATACGTGTTTGGACTTCTGATGAGACCTCGGCTCCTTTGCTTGAGCAATGGCTCCCGTGTTGTCACAAAACACCGGGACAGGAGCAACTCCATTAGGAATGACGCCCAACTCTTGGACGAAATTCCTTATCCAAACTGCCTCCTTTGCTGCAGCTGATGCAGCAATGTATTCTGCCTCAGTGGTGGAATCCGTTGTACTGTCTTGCTTGGAACTCTTCCAAGAGACAACAGCACCATTGAGCATGAATATGAATCCAGAGGTTGACTTTGAGTCATCAATATCGCTTTGGAAGCGAGAGTCGGTATAGCCTTCCAATTTTAGTTCTCCACCCCCATAGACCAAGAACAATTTATTGGTCCTCCTCAAGTACTTGAGGATGTCTTTCACAGCTTTCCAATGTGGAAGACCAGGGTTCGATTGATATCTACTCACTACACTTAGTGCAAAAGCCACGTCAGGACGTGTGGATATCATTCCATACATGATGCTACCAATTGCCGAAGCATACGGAATGTGTGTCATCGCCGCTATCTCCGCATCAGTCTTGGGAGACATAGACTTGGATAGGGTCACGCCATGACACATTGGTAGATGTCCTCTCTTGGACTCATCCATCAAGAATCGCTTCAGGATGGTATCAATGTATGTGGACTGGGTGAGACCAAGCAATCTCTTTGATCTATCTCTATAGATTTGTATTCCCAATACAAAAGATGCTTCACCCAAGTCTTGCATCGAGAACTTGCTTGCTAACCATATCTTGGTTGATTGCAACATTCCTACATCATTCCTAATGAGTAGAATGTCATCAACATACAGCACCAAGAATGTCACAGCACTCCCACTGACCTTCTTATACACACAGGGTTCCTCAGGATTCTTAGTAAAATCAAACTCTTTGATTGTACTATCGAATCTAAGGTTCCAACTCCTAGATGCCTGTTTTAGACCATAAATAGATCTCTGAAGTTTGCAAACCATATGCTCACTTCTGACAGATATAAACCCTTCGGGTTGAGACATGTAAATTTCTTCCTTAATATCCCCATTAAGAAAGACTGTCTTAACATCCATCTGCCATATCTCATAGTCATACCATGCAGCTATGGCTAGCAAAATCCTTATGGACTTGAACATTGCGACTGGAGAAAAGGTTTATTCAAAGTCACTCCTTGACTTTGAGTATATCCTTTTGCTACCAATCGCGCTTTGAAGGCTAATACCTTCCCATCCGCCCCAAGTTTCCTCTTGTAAATCCATTTACACCCTATGGGAACAGTTCTCCTCAGGTGGATCCACAAGATTCCACACTTGGTTCGAATGCATGGAATTCATCTCAGATTCCATTGCTTCAAGCCACTTGGATGAATCGGCATCAGATAACGCTTCCTTGAAGGTCCTTGGATCACATCCAAGGTTAGGCTCATCACGGCCCTCTTCAAGAAGCAGACCATACCTCATAGGTGGTCTCGAGACTCTCTCGGATCTTCTAGGAGCTTGTATATCCTCCCTTGGCTCTTCAGGGTGTGGGTTCTACAATTGTGGGTGTCTCTCGAACTTCTTCAATTTCTATCATCTCTCCTTTTCTATTCAATAGAAATTCCCTTTCCAAAAAGGTTGCATTCCTAGAAACAAATACCTTTGTTTCTTGGGGATGATATAAGTAATATCCAACAGAATTCTTTTGATATCCCACAAAGTAACATAAAATGGATCGACTATCCAATTTATCTCCCACTACCTGCTTCACATAAGCAGGGCACCCCCATATTCTAAAATATGAATATTTGGGTGGCTTACCCATCCATATCTCATATGGTGTCTTATCAACTGCTTTTGTATGGACATTGTTCAACAACAGTGCCGCTGTCTCAAGCGCATATCCCCAAAAGGATGGCGGCAACTCCGTGAACCCCATCATAGACCGAACCATGTCCATCAAAGTCCGGTTACGACGCTCCGAAACACCATTCAACTGTGGTGTAGCGGGCGGAGTCCACTGCGAGAGAATCCCATTCTCCCTTAGATACTCTTGGAACTCGGCACTCAATGTACTCACCACCCCGATCCGATCGAAGTGTCTTGATGCTTCGTCCCAACTGATTCTCTACTTCACTTCTGAATTCTTTGAACCTTTCAAAAGCTTCAGATTTGTATTTCATAAAATACACATACCCATACCTCGAGAAATCATCGGTAAAGGTGATGAAGTAGGCATGTTCATGCTTAGTGGTGATGCTAAGCGGACCGCACACATCGGTATGGATCAAATCCAATAACCCTTTGGCTCGCTCCACATGGCCCTTAAATGTAATTTTAGTCATCTTTCCTTTTAGACAGGATTCACAAGTCGTGAGAGCATTAATATCAGACATATCAAACATGCCAACTCCCACTAGCTTGTTCATCCTTCTTAAGGAAATATGTCCTAATCGAGCATGCCATAATTGTGCCGAATTTAGAGTATCTTGTTTTCTCTTGTTTGTTGTTGTTATCGCTTGGACATTGTTTAGTGGAATATCTTTCAATTTTAAGTTATAGAGATCGTTTTCAAGTTCCCCGGTACCAACTAAACATTCATTCTTGTAAATGTTGCAAACACCTTTGCTAAATAAACAAGAAAATCCATCTTTGTCCAACATAGAAATGGAAATAATGTTTTTCACCAAGTCGGGTACAAACAAAACATCTCTCAAAATTAAATTAAAATCATTGTTCAAAAGCAAGTAAACATCTCCTACGGCCTTGGCAGCAACCCTTGCTCCATTGCCCATCCTCAAAAAGGTCTCACCTTTTCTAAGCCTTCTACTTCTTCCCATCACCTGCAAATCATTACAGAGATGTGAGCCACAGCCGGTATCCAATACCCAAGAAGTAGAGTTAATTGAAATGTTTACTTCAATATAGAACATACCGTTTCCAGAACCCTTCTGGGCAAGATATTCCCTGCAGTTACGCCTCCAATGTCCAGGCTTCTTGCAGTAATGACAAACGTCAACAGTCTTGTTAGCCTTCACTGGTGTGGCTACCACAACGGGACTCGGAGCTTTCCTCTTCAAGGGCACGATCTTCTTGGGACGTTGGAAAGAACGCTTCTTCCTCTTCCCACGTGGATCGGTCTTCGTACCAAATGAAGAACCCACATAAAGAACCGACTTCTCTTTCTTGATAGTGGACTCAAAAGTCACAAGCATGTTCACCAACTCCTCAAGGGTCGGCTCCATCTTGTTCATATTGAAGTTCACCACAAAAGGATCAAATGAGCTAGGCAGCGATAGCAGCAACACGTCGGTGGTCAACTCTGAAGGCAACATCAAATCCATGCCAACAAGCTTGTCCACGAGTCCAATCATCTTTAGGCCATGCTCATGGACCGAGGCCCCATCTCGCATGCGCAAAGTGATTAGCTCCTTGACGGTAGCATGCCTAAGAGGCCGAGTCTGCTCACCAAAGAGCTCCTTGAGGTGCAAATGAATGTCAGCAGCACTCTTTGCACCCTCAAAACGCCTCTGCAGCTCATCATTCATAGAAGCCTGCATATAACACTTGGTCTTCAAGTCATGGTCACACCAATCCTTGTAGGTCTGCAATTCCTCAGGAGTGCAGTCAGTCGGAGCCTTATCAGGGGGCGACTCAGTCAGTGTATATGCAATCTTTTCCGAGTTCAAGACGATTTTCAGGTTTCTTAGCCAAGTGAGGTAGTTAGTCCGGTTAACACATGTTTTTCGAGTATGGCAGAAAGCGGATTGCGAATTGAAGACATTGTCAAATAGTACTGAAAAGTAAACAGATAAATGTTAATGACTATTTTAAAATATTTAGTAAGATATAAAGTATGGACTTTAACTTTATAAATGTTTACTCCCACTGTTTTGACATCTTTCACTACCCTCTAGTGAAAACGGGAAACTCCTTTCCTCAGTAGGTACGTAAGGTCCAATTAGCGAATTATGATCCCGAATAATATCAGCCAATCACAATTCCTAAAAGGTAGTTTCCAATTGCATCACAATGCAACCCTCTACGTAAACTTTTGTCTCACGTTTGATTAGGACCCAATAATATGACGTCGTTCATCTTTACGTGTCAAGCCTTACCCATCGATGTTGAACCTTAATGGACGGTCGCCAAGAGTTCCCTCAATAATATGAGCCGAAGTCATGGGAGTTCCACGTAGTTCTCATCACCATGTCAAATGGATGTCACAGCTTTCCGGTACTAAGGGCCTCCCCAATAATATGAGCCGAGCCCTGAGTACGGGTAGCGATTCGTCATGTACCCATTTGTCGATGGAAGACAAGGAAATTATAAACAAATTTATAATTCCCCTTTTCGGGCTTGATATTAATTTTGAATCTAATTCAAAACGAGGGTTTTTAATTTTGAAAAGGTCTCATCATTAATTTTATTTAAAAGCTCGCCATGTTTGATCGTATGATTGCCGGATTCATGCAACTTTGTTATTATAATAATAACACACATACTCATTATTTATAACATATCATGCATATATTATAAACAGTAAACAAACAAGGATGATCAATCGCCCCAATACTAACGGACCGTGTGAGCTAAACACGGGCCTAGGTCCAATCCTAGGGAAATGCACGGGATGCAAATGCAACTATTACATAAGCTTCCAATATTTACATGTCTTCGATCTTCATAATCATCATGGCCACCATCTTCCAATCTTGATCATCCACTATACTAATATTTACAAATAAATATCCATGGCAAATAGGGATACATCTCATGGGGGTGGGAACGGGCCATAAACCAAGCCCACTTTATAAATTGATAATTATTACAATCATTCAACACAAAATATCCTAGCATACACCTAGCAAATTGGGCTTGGGCTTTTGATCATCCTTCATGCATAATATCACATATCATACACCATTAATTAATTATCACAATAATTAATTGATCCAATATTATATATCTTGATCCAATCACTAACCGCCACGATTATAAACTAAATTAACAAAGTATACAAACACCTCTGTCTACTTTCCAATTAATTTATTTATAACCGAATTTCTTGTAAATCACCATTTACTATAAATAATTAAAGTCCAACTTAAATTATTTATTTCATGAGAAAATATTTGCAACTTTTGTAATTTTAAACTTAAGGGCCCAAAAACTCATTTTTCACCAAAAACGTTTTGGCCCATTTAAAAGTCACAAATATGTTAGCCATCCAATGGCCCAACAACTCAAGGCCCATGACACTTGGATATTTCAAAACATCTTTTGAAAACCCTAGTCGTCATCGCCGTCGCCGGAGCTCCGTCGCCGGATTCCGGCAACAAAAAATTTTTTTTATTTGTTAAATTGATGGGGCTGTTCGGGCAACCCCTCGGGCTGCCCTAGCTGCCCGAAATGGGCAGCCCTTCGGGCAGCCCGAGCTGCCCGAAATTTCCCCAAAAAGCCTTGGTATTTTTGTTGCAAAAATATACTCATGCGGTTAGAAATCGATCTCAACATAATATCTTGTATTTGCTACACAAAAACGTAACCATAGCTCTGATACCACTTGAAAGGGGATCGGTTACGGTGGCCGGAAACGCAACGGAAGTACAAAATTTTTCGATTTTAGCATATAAATTTCGGCCACCATGAGTTTGTGTAGGAAATACAATAAAACACCAAAATGACATTCATAGTGTGTTTAGAAATAGTTACCTATCAACCTCTTAAGGTTGATGATGGCTCCAACCAAGTTGTAAACAACTTGGCTCTTGAATGGAATGAAGATCTACAAGCTCCCTTGGACTCCTTTCTTTCCTTCAAATTAGGCCCACCACTAGCAAACTAGAACCCCTCTTATTTTGCATTAGAAAAATAAAAGGATTTTTCAAAGAGAAGTATTTTTCTTCCTCAACACTTGAAGAGAAAACTTGAGAGAATATGTGTATGAGTTTCCGCCATTCTAGCTTGAATGAGGGGGAAGGGAAGACTTGTCTTGGTCTTGCAAAAAGTAGAGACAAAAGTAGCATGCCAAGCCTTGATAGTTGCAAAAGTTGTCTCCAACCCTTTACCTCCCATGCATGCATATATTATATGGTTTTTTTAACAAATTAAAAAGCATAGACTAAATTTAATTATCTCAAACATATTTGAGACTAATTAAACATTAATTGAATTTACCCAAGTCCTACTAGTTAAATAATTAATTTAAATTGAGCTCTACAAGACTCAATATAGTTTAATTAATTCAACACTTGAATTAATTTAATTATTTGGACTCTACTAGGTCCACTAGTGTTTAATTAATTCAACACTTGAATTAATTTAATATAGTCCATAATAATGTTTATGAAAATCACAATTTTCAAATACATTATTCACTTGGCCAAATTTTAATTTAGGAACACTTCAATAAATTAAAATTTACGTTTCTCTCATAGAAGTCATACTTCTATTTTTCCTTACACTTATAAACTCCTTTATAAGCCGTTCAACACATTGAACTAATTTTACTTCTCAACGGGATCTAGAAAGCCAACACTTGTGTGGCCCTCAATGGTTCATTGATACAACTAGCCGTGGGTTCACATCTCCATGTGATTCGGACTAAACATGTCCTTATATGAGCATACCCCAATTGCTCCATTCTTACTTATCAACTCCTTGATAACAAGAACGTCAGAACTCAAGTCTGATAGTATCCAACCAATCATGTTAAACGCCTAGCAGCATCGCTTACATGATTCCCTAGGTATCAAATGATAGTGTCTGCAAGAACCATTCAATTATGGTTAGCGTACAGTACGGTCCCTTCAACTCATATATCCCGACCGATTCGACAACCATTGGTTTATCGACAGTTGTCAATGAATCAATACTATGTGTCATGCCGTAGTTGCATCGATGGTGTAATCTATGAAACTCCTTTCATAATTACCACCATACTCTGATCAGAGATTTCACACTACATATACATGAAAACACATAGGATATCCATACCCGAAGGTAAGCGGTGAATCCCCGACTACAATGCATCGACTCCTATATGTTTCGACAGAACACCCAACCTTGCCACCTGATGACCCCTTGAGAGTCGGTAAACAAGTCAAAGTGCAATGCTAGCACATAGAGTCTCAATGTTGTCCCGGGTCATAAGGAATAATGGTGTACAACCATAAACTAGGACGTTTCCACTCGATAAGTGAGAACCACTTGGAAAGTCCTTTAATGGAGGGTTGTTCAGTGCACTCTACCAGGAGCACCTATCTGCATGCTTGGACATCACAATGTCCCCTACCAATGAAACATGGTACTCACATTGCAAATACTAGTCTCTAACTCGAGCGGCCTATATCCTTCTTAGCGGCGGCTGAATCGACTAGGAACTGTTTAGAATATACAGTATTCCAAAAATGAGTTTCATGATACTCATCATATGAGCATCTCATATTCTTTCTACTATTTGTATATTCAAGGACTTTATCTATGCAACTAGCATGGGTATACAGATAAAGATGTGCCAAAACAATAATTTCAAATATAATTAAAATAAAGATCGTTTATACATAGAGTTTCATTGTGAACACTCGGCCAACACTTGGCTCGACGGGCACCTACTCTAACAATCTCATGCCCAGGCACAGTGCCAATATCTAAGGCACCGTACCGATTAGCTCCAGCTGAGATGTTAGAGCTCAAGCAACAGATTCAGGGGCTTCTCGACAAGGGATTTATCTGCCCTAGTTTCTCAGCATGGGGCGCACCAGTGCTCTTTGTAAAGAAGAAGGATGGGAGTATGAGGTTGTGCATCGATTACCGAGAGCTGAACAAGGTAACGATAAAGAATAAGTAACCACTTCCTAGGATTGAAGACTTGTTTGATCAGTTGCAGGGAGCTACGGTGTTCTCTAAGATAGATCTTCAATCAGGGTATCACCAGCTGAAGGTGAAAGATGTAGATGTTCACAAGACAGCCTTCAGGACCAGATATGGGCATTACGAGTTCTTAGTAATGCCCTTCGGATTGACGAACGCCCCAGCTATTTTCATGGACCTCATGAACCGAGTATTCCAGCCTTACTTAGACCAATTTGTCATAGTTTTCAGTGACAATATTCTCATATACTCGAAGATCCATGAGGAGCATAGCCAGCATTTGAGGACAGTGTTGCAAGTTTTGCAGAGTCGCAAGTTATTTGCGAAGTTTAGTAAATGTGAGTTTTGGTTGCAGAAAGTAACGTTTTTGGGGCATATAGTTTCTAGCAGTGGCATTGAAGTGGATCCAGCAAAGGTAGTAGCCGTTAAAGAATGGGTTGAGCCAAAGAATGCATCAGAGATCTGCAGTTTTCTGGGTTTAGCCGGTTACTACCGTAAGTTCATTCGGGGATTTTCATCCATAGCAGTGCCACTCACTTCACTGACCAAGAAGAACGCTAAATTCGTGTGGAGTGATGAATGTCAGAAGAGCTTTGATACTTTGAAGCAAGCTCTTATTTCTGCGCCAGTGCTAGCCATGCCGAAAGGCCAGGGTGAATTTGTGCTTTATACCGATGCATCTAAGCTCGGATTAGGCGCGGTGTTGATGCAGCAAGGTCGGGTTACAGCTTATGCTTCCAGGCAGTTGAAGGTGCATGAGAAGAACTACCCGACGCATGATTTAGAATTAGCCGCAGTCGTCTTTGCGTTGAAGATTTGGAGACACTACTTGTATGGCGAGAAGTGTCAGATTTTCACTGACCACAAAAGTCTGAAATATTTCTTCACACAGAAGGAACTAAACATGAGGCAGAGATGGTGGTTGGAACTGGTGAAGGACTATGATTGCGAGATTAGCTACAATCCGGGAAAAGCTAATGTTGTGGCGGATGCCTTGAGCAGGAAAGTTGCAGTCATAGCTCAGTTATCAGTGCAGAGACCTCTTCAGTCTGAGATTCAGATGATTGGTTTGGAAGTTTATCGTGAGGGCAGAGCACCAAGGCTGTCTAATCTGACAGTCCAGTCTTCTCTGCTATACTGTATACGTACAGGTCAGTCTTCAGATGAGCAATTACTGAAATAGAGACAGAAAGACGAAGCCAAAGGCAGTGTTCTTTACACAGTGGCAGATGGAATTGTGAGATACAGAGGCAGAATGTGGGTGCCTAGTGTTGATTCGATCAGACAGGATATTCTGTCAGAGGCGCATGCATCTCCATATCCTATTCACCCAGGGGGTACCAAGATGTATAAGGACCTACAGATTCTGTATTGGTGGCCAGGGATGAAGAGAGACATCCGCAGGTTTGTATCTGAATGCCTCACTTGTCAGCAGGTGAAAGCAGAGCATCAGAGGCCAGCAGGATTGGTTAAGCCACTCCCCATCCCAGAGTGGAAATAGGAGAACATCACGATGGACTTCGTCGTTGGATTGCCTAGATCAGTCAGAGGCTTTAATGCCATTTGGGTTATTGTGTATCGACTCACGAAGTCAGCGCACTTTTTTCCAGTGAAGACGACTTTCTCCATGACGCAGTATGCAGAGCTTTATATCAGGGAGATAGTCTGTTTACATGGGTTCCCAGTTTCGATTGTGTCCGACAGGGACCCGAGGTTTACGTCGTCCTTCTGGAAGAGCTTACATGCAGCCATGGGGACAAAGTTGCTGTTCACCCCTTCTGCCGAATCTGGCCGGGGTACACAATGTGTTCCATGTCTCAATGCTGAGTAAATATCTAGCTAATCCTTCGCATATTCTGAGCTACGAGCCGTTGCAGTTGGCTCCAGACCTGTCTTATGAGGAGAGACCCATCCAGATCCTAGACAGACAGGAGCGCAGACTTCGGAACAAAACAACTAAGCTGGTCAAGGTCCAGTGGTTAAACCAAGCAGTGGAAGAAGCCACTTGGGAGTCAGAGGCAGATATGAGACTTCGCTACTCGGAGTTGTTTGGTAAGACTTAATTTCGAGGACAAAATTTTTATAAGTGGGTGAGGAACTGTAGTGCCCCAAATTCAGTACACGTATAACACATGCATTTAATTAATCATTAAAGTATTTATTAAAATTTTAAAATGAGTCTTAGTAGTGCCTGATTTATTTAAATGCATTATTTAAATTAATTATGTTTATGTGATGCACGTTAAAATGTTTTTCAAGTTTCATGTTTAAGGCGATCATTCGAGGCGGGATTGAGGAAAGGACCCGACGACGGTTGTGGGGACCCGGACGCTAATCACGTTCTTAATCATAATTGGGACAATTAAATCAATTAAAAACAGGGTCTAAATTTTTTTTTAAAATGCGGAACGTAGTGAAATCAAACTCATATACATATCAGTATAAAATAAAGTACATGTCCTGTACTGTCTACACACCAGTAAAACTAAGGTACAACATCTATATATCAAGTGTCACACCCTATATACATCCAAGTCCGAAGTCTCCACTCTATCACGATCTCTCCTCATCTCCAAGACCCTGATCCTGTCCCACCTGTTGTCATGTACACATACAAACAAGACAACAGCCGGATAATTCGGATGAGAATATAATCCCAGTATAAATCAACGAAACATGAAATCATATAAACAAATATAAAGCATGTAATCAGGTAACAGATATATATATCAAACTCTGAAACATAATCAATCATAGACTGTCGACATATACGTGACTCCACGTTTCAGACTAGACTCAATCCTAGTCTAGGGATCCCGGTTCTATCCACGTCGATATAGTATCGATCACCAGTAATAGAGAAGCTCTGGTTCTATCCACATCAGTATAGTATCGATCACCAGTAATAGAAGAAACTCTAATCTATCCACATCGATATAACATCGATCAACAGTAATAGAAGAAGTTATAATTCTATCCACATCGATACAATCCTGATCACCAGTAATAGAATGAGCTATAATTCTATCCACATCGATAGCCAATTATCCAGTAGCAAACTATGGCACTTCCGCCAATACCATATCTCATGACATCGTGCAATGTGCCCGTGATAATCCCACCACTATCAGGCACTTCTGTCATAAGACTACTCGTCTAATACCTGCTATCTAAAATCAAGAGAACAAGTATATCAATCAAATCAATGCAATATCAATGCAATAAAGTAAAGTATGTGTTTTAGGGAACCTCAAGTCTAACCGACTCAAGTCGATCTCCCAATACCACATTGACTTATACCTTTCTTTCGTCGGTTTCTGGCTCAGTCGATATCCTGAATTCACAGTCTGTCTGGCAATGACAATATCAACAATCTCATGTCAATATACCATTCAAATCAATAACAATCTGATCAATCTGGATTTAATTCAAAATCATCGGCATAACGGTACAAACTCAGTATCCCCGTCAATACCAAATCAACAGACATCAATTACAAATCATAACTCATATCCATTACAATCTGTAATTCAATCACAATTCAAATCTGTCTGGTATACATCAATATACCCTAACAATTCATAACAATTCCATAATCAGTCCGTTTTTCAATCTGACTTCGATTCTATGATGTCTAACATGTCAAGAACATCATATATGAATTCCATTCAATTCTGACAATATCATAATTTCAAAGCATGTCAAAACGTAGTAAAACTTACGTCCGGTTGTAGCCTATGTTGCTAGGAACTCAATACCGAAGTCGGATTCAAAATCAGATGGACGGATTTCTCGCAAAAGGCGTAATGATTTTCAGAAACTTCCCTCGGACCTTTTCTCGATTTCTTACTGAATTCTAAAGGATTTCGTTCTATATATATATCCATGCATGAATTCGACGAGGTGGCACAATTTTCGCAACACACGTTGCACCGCAGGTGCGGTAAGGATAAGACCGCGGGTGCGGTCTCACTTCTCCCAAAAATTGCTACCCTACTCCCTCCTTGGCGCATATGCGCGCATTCACTCCGCGCATATGCGCGAAGCCTACTGCCTATTGCGCGCATGTGCGCGCATGGGTTCGCGCATGTGCGTGAGTGCTGCTGTCCGTGCACTTACATTTTCACACGTTACCTCAAATCGTGTCTCGGTTAATCCTTTCATAATCATATCAAATTATAACTCAATAATTATAGATTACTATGATTAAATTTCCGGGCATTACAACGGTGTTGGCAATTTAAGAATGCGGTATTTTATTTTAAGTTGAGGATGGGGCATTTTAAATGATTTATTTAGTTGTTAGTATTTTAAAGCCTAACTTATTTGTTAGTGGATTATGAGTTTAAATCTTCTAAGGATTTTTAATTGTGTAAGTTATTTTAAAGTTTTAGATATTTATTAGTTAAGGGAGAGTTAGTATTTTAAATTAGTTGCTAATTATTTAAATAAGCATAATTTACTCCCTAATTACTAAAACACACGCACACACACACTTTTACACACACCTGTACACGACTAAACACACACACTCACTTCACATTCAGATTTTTATTATTTTTGAGAGAGAAAACCTAGGGTTCCTCAAGCTAGAGCAGCGCCCCCTTCCCTTTCCGTTTTCCAGCAACTTTTCGTGTGTTTTCTTTGAGGATTTTAGTGCCACGTTCGTCCCGGATCAAGCCTCGCTCCGTTCCCGCATCGGTATCGCTGTTTCGGTAAAGTTTATCATCAAAAGGCACGTATAATCTCTCTTTTGCTGCGTCGATCATGTCGTATTATGTGTTGCGTTGTTTTATGCGTAAAAATTTATGTATGATGTTCATAGTTTGAGCGGTTAATCATTTGGATCGATTTTGAAGGAAAATTTTTAGATCTAAATCACGTTTTTACTGTTCTTCTTAAAACTTCGAATTTTGGGTCGCGAATCTGAGAAACCTTTCAACGTGAAAAATGTAGAACTTTTTGATACCTTCGATTTGTTATAAAATTCGAAATTTTTGGACGAAAATTGAGTGAGTAATGACGATTTTCGTGGGACTGCTCAAACTGCGTTTTCAGAAAATTATGTATTGATATGTTCTCGAGATTTTGTTGTTGCAGGCTTCGTTGGGGATCGGCGGGTGATCGTTGCAGCGTATAGGTATATTGATAATGATGTTGGGATGGTCTTTGACGTTTTGTTTCGTGTCGTTAGGCACATTAGAGATCGAGGAGTCATAAAACTATTTTGTTGTATCAAAATTTAAGTTATGATTTTATGGTGTTGCGTGGGGTGCATCGTCTCTTGGAGATGTTTGGGACATTTGTGGAGTCGATTCAGTGCCAAAGTATCCTAGGATGGGTCTCGAGGCGTTGTTCACCATTTGTGTAATCGAATTCGAAGAGTATAAGCTTTTAAGTCGCGGAGTCCAGTTTACTCGGCGCCCGAGCGTTAACTTTCTGCCGCCCGAGCGCCATTCTTCCTGTTCGAATGTTTTTCCCCGTAACCTCGATGCCCGAGCGGAAGTTTGTTACCGCCCGAGCGCGGACCCTGGCGCCCGAGCGGTATAGTTCCACCGCCCGAGCGCCACCCCTTCTGTCCAAATATTTTGTTCTTCCTTCTTTTCAAGTTCTAATAGTGAGTTCATGTCTTTTATGGTTGGGAAATGTTCATACGGCATCTTAGAGTTTGTTCCGGGGTTTGATGTCCTGGTTAGTATGATTAAACGAGGTCAAGTCCCGAGTGATCTAGAATGTCATAAGCTATTTATACACTTCGGTGGTGAGCTCGAGTACCTACGTCTAAGTTATGCAAGTTAAGTGTTGAAATTCATGTTAGTGTGCAGCAGCGGCCCCAAATGAAATCCAACGAATCCCTCAACGCCAAGTAAGTATGTTGACGTGCAAGAAAATATTTTATTTTTGAGGTATGCTAAATGTCTTGTGGCCAATTTATGAATGGGTTTCGAAGTCGAGGAACGTGGCAGAGGACCTCTCCACCCCGTTAAATTATGAACGGTTTAGATCGTGGTTGGAAAGCGTTAAATTATGAAGGGGGACCAACCAGCCCGTTAAATCATGAACGGGGATCTCATGTAGGTGGCAGTGGATACGTCCCGCTCAGCCCAGTACTGTGGTTTGTCTGATCAGGCGTTTATTATGTATGGGTCACTTGCTTTGAAACATGCCTCTACGCAAAATGAAGTCATGTATGTTTAAGTATGATCAAGTATGCAAGCATGTTTATGAAAGCTTTTAAGTTATGGCACGTCTATGTATGTATGCAAGCTCAAGCTCATTCCAAATCCAAACTTCAAGTATGTATGTTCTATTCTAAAGTTTCATGCGAACTTATTATGTATTACTTGCTATTCTCAATTTATACGTGTTGAGTCTTTAGACTCACTAGACTTGATCGATGCAGGTGAGGATGCCTATGAGGTGACAGGATGTAATAGCCGAGCCTGGTGTACGGTACGGTTTAAGATTTCGTATGTTTATTGACTACTTGGTCAAGTTTAAGTATAGTTTGGATGTTAAGAGTTTCGATTTATGATTTTAGTATGGTTGGGTATAGATGATGTGTAGTGCTATTATAGCGGCGTTACGATTAAATTCATGATAAATTGTATATTGATCCAAATGAGATGAGACCTTTTCCATTAGAAAGATAAGACATAAGGCTGTAACTTTATTATTTTGAGTTTTGTTCAAATCATTGTGGAAGATAAGCCAAAAGTGCCCCGAAGTGTGTCGTGCGTTTCGTCATTCCTCCAGTGACACATGTTGGGAGATTTAGCATAACGTTTTACTCAGACCTCCCAATGATCTGAAATTTGGAGACATTCAAGAAAAGACATAGGGCTACAACTTTGTAGTTTACCAATTTTTCTAATTCGGAAAGGAAGAGGCGTTTCTGAAGCGATCTTTAGCGTGGCGGTGCGCAGAGCGGCGCCCGAGCGGTAATTTATGACCGCCCGAGCGCCAATACTTCTGGAGCTTTGGGTTTCGGGCAGAATCGTTGGCGCCCGAGCGGTAATTTTCGACCGCCCGAGCGCCGAGCACAGTACAAAAAGTGTTTTCGGATTTTAAGTGTTTAAATGCAAGAGTTGGTCTCATTTTTCTCATTATTCTTTCTCACTTTTCGTTTCTTCTTCTCTTGGGAGACTAGGGTTCCAATTTCTCTCCTTTCTTTTCTTTAATCCAAGCTTCTTGTTAGTTATTTGTGTTGAGAGCAAGATTATTTTGGGATCAAGGAAGCTAAGGTAAGATTTTGGTTTGGTTATTTCTTGGTTTTGGTGTGTGAGATGATATGGGTTTGTGATGGTGTTGATTATTTGGTTTTTATGGTATTGTTGTTGGATTATTAGGTTATTGATGATGCAAATTATGGTTTATTGTTGTATGATTGCTATCAAGAGATTAGATACAAGGTTCCAAGTGGTTGTAAGTGGAGTTTCATTCCTTGTGCTCACATGATAGTATATGTATTGTGTTTCAATGGTTTTAACATGTTATTCCCTTCCATCTGATTCATATTATGTATTGATATACTTGGTTATATATTGGAGGCAATGGAATGTCTCAATTGTGATAAAGGGAATACAAAAGAAAGAGTATGCAAAGTGTTTGATAAAATGCCCAAGAGAGAATTTCAAATGATTTATGGATTGATAGATACATAGTCAGAGATTGCATGCAATTAGTTGATCAACAACCATAGGCTTATATCCCTCAGAGTTATCGATTTATATCGATGGGATATAGGTACATAGACAGAGATACTATATAGATATCAATCCAACAGAGAAAAGAGAAATACCATCGTTATTGATATTCATACTATGATATTCATGTTTCAGAGTTGATGGTATTTAATGTTTTCAAAGTCATGATTTTCAGAGTATGCTATGTATTCATTGCTATGTAAGAGTTCCACTTGCTGAGTTTTATACTCATTTCAATTATTTCATGTGATGCAGATCAGAGCGACGGGACGGTACGTTGACTGTGGGCCAGAGTCATATGCATATAGAGAAGGAAGGAAGAAGATATTTTGATGGCATTTTGGACATGATCATAAAAATGATATTTTGTATTTTGGTTTTATCATTTCATTGATCATGTATATACATTCGTTTGTAAAGATTTTATGTCAAGAACTTTTTATCCTTCCTCCTTCAAGAAAATTTTAAATTCCGCTTTTATTTTATTAAAACGGGTCAGAGGTGTCACACAGGAGGTGGGGACCAAGGAGCAGGCTTGGACTGAGCGGGAGGCTAGACCCGAGGACCGCCCACGCTGTTTTAATATTTTAATGCAAGTTTAAAATACTGTGATTTTATGTTGGATGCGAGATGTTTTGAGCAAGCCTTTCTTTTAACAAGATTTTTATTGGTGAATGGATGATGTTGTTGTTGGATCCCGGTTTTCTACACGCCCAAACGCAGCGGAAGTTTTAAAATTTTTATTTTATTTTGACAATCAAAATATATTTGATTTGGACGCTCGTATGATATTCGTAACATTCATAGGGAGTTTAAAAGTTATACCTTTGGTGATTAAATCATTGGACACCAACTGATCCGGTATAACAGATCTAGCTCTTCATGAATCCCAACGAACTTTCTTCAATGAACTTCTTTCTTTCCTTCTAATTAGGTCCACGACTGAATCGTTTGATCCTCTTCCAAATTGCACTAGAAAATTTGGAAGAAGTTTTGCGTAGGAGAGAAATTAATTGAGAGATGACTCAAATTTTCCTTCAAAAAGGGGGAGTGGCCGATTTTCTCCCTTTTGAAAATGGGTCTCTCGAAAATTGAGGTAGGTGGTAGGCTAGGGTTTGACTTTTCAACCCTTTATTTATAATTAGATTATAACCTAATTACATAATTAACATTAATGGGCTTGATTTAATTAATTAGGCTAGTCCAACTAGTTTAATTAATTTAATCAAAGTCCATTAAAACTTTAATTATTTAATATGTTGGACTTGTACCCCTACAAGCCCATTAAACATATTATCCACCATATTTAATTTATTAATTAATTAACTCAACTTTTGAGCTTAATAAATTAAATACATTATAAATTCAACATTTGAATTTATTATTTAAATTATAAATTCAACTACTTGAATTTACATCACCTCCAAAATTTAATATTTAATAAACCCAACATTTGAGTTTAATAAATTAAATTCTCAAATTTTATAAATTCAACTCCTTGAATTTATTCTCTCAAAATTTAATTATCATAAATTCAACTCCTTGAATTTACTATATAATATAAATTCAACTTTTGAATTTATTCTCTCTACGGGAACAAACAATCCAGTACTTGTGTGACCCTCAATGGTTCAAGGATACAGCTAGCCGTGGGTTCACAACTCTTTGTGATTCAGGACAGAATCCTTTATTCGGGCTTACCCTAGTTAGCCTCATTCTTTCTATCAACACCTTGATCAAGAATGTCAGAACTCATTTCTGATAGCACCCATCGGATCATGGTAAGAGCGTCTAGTAGCATCGCCCCATGATCCCCTAGGTATCACTGATAGTGCCTGCAAGAACCAGTCGATTATGATTAGCGTACAGTACGGTCCCTTCATCTCATATATCCCGATCGAATCTGCAACCATTGGTTCATCGAGGGTTGCATAATAATTCGATAACTATGTGATAACTATAATAGTGGCATCGCGTGTACTATTTGGAGAACTCCTTCTCCAACGTACATCTCGTACTCTGGCCAGAGATTTCATGCACTATTATTTCATTAGATCACATAGGATATCCACACCCGTAGGTGAGCGGTGAATCCCCGACTACAATGCACTGGCTCCTATATGTGTCGCAACTGTACCCAACCTCGCCACCTGATGACTCTCCTGGAGCCGGTAAACGAGTCAAAGCACAGCCCTAGCATATAGAGCCTCAGTGTTGTCCCGGGTCGTAAGGACTAATGGTGTACAATCATAACCACGTACTTATCCTCTCGATGAATGATAACCACTGGAAAGTCCGAGGGAGGGTTGTTCGGTATAATCATCATATGACTACCCATCTGCTTGTTTGGATATCTCTATGCCCTTACTAAGAAACGCAGTACACAACATCACAGATGCTAGTCTCGAGCTCAAGCGACCTTTATCCATGTTTTAGGCGGCTGAATCGACTAGGAACGAATTTAGATCATACAATATTTACAAACGAGTTTCAACATCGAATTACGATTCATTTGTATTAAAGTATAATCAAGGTCTTTATCTATGTTTAATAACATGGGTATACAGATAAAGAAATAACAAACCATGAAATAATGAATTATATTAAAATAAAGATTGTTTATTACACTTGAGTCAATAAAATCCCTAGTCAACAGTTGACTTGTAGGGCATCTACTCTAACAGTTGTGACGACCGTATTGATTTTATTTTCATATTCAAGAAAATTTTTAATTTTTTCGCAAATTTTAAGTAGTAAAAAGTACGGTACGTTACATGATGAGACCTTGGTTCCTTTGCTTGCGCAATGGCACCAGTGTTGTCGCAGTACGACGGGACTGGATCAACTGCATTAGGAATAACGCCCAACACTTGGACAAAATTTCTCATCCAAATTGTCTCTTTGGCTGCATCAGATGCAACAATGTATTTAGCTTCAGTGGTGGAATCCGCAACGGTGTCTTGCTTGGAACTTTTCCAAGAGACAGCCGCACCATTAAGCATGAATACAAAGCCAGAGGTCGATTTTTAATCATCTACGTCACATTGGAAGCTAGAACTAGTGTAGCCTTCCAATTTCAATTCTCTACCCCATAGACTATTAACAAGTTCTTAGTCCTTCTCAAGTACTTAAGAATATCTTTTACGGTCTTCCAATACATTGGACCAGGGTTTGCCTGATATCTGCTTGTAACACTCAGAGCGTAAGCAACATCAGGACGTGTCTATATCACACCATACATGATACTACCAATGGCTGACGCATATGGAATACGTGTCATCATCTATATCTCTTCATCAGTTTTGGGACACAAAGCTTTAGATAGAGTAATACCATGACATATTGGTAAGTATCCTCTCTTGGACTCTTCCATAGAGAATCGTTTTATAATGGTATCGATATAGGTGGCTTGGGTGAGTCCGAGCATCCTATTTGATTTATATCTATAGATTTGTATTCCCAATACGTAGGATGCTTCACCCATGTCTTTCATGGAGAATTTACAGGCCAACCATACTTTAGTTGATTGCAATAATCCTACATCATTCTCAATGAGCAGGATATCATCAACATAAAATACTAGGAATGTCACTACACTCCCACTAACCTTCTTGTACACGCACGGTTCCTCAGGATTCTTAGCAAAACCAAACTCTTTGATAGTGCTATCAAATCTGAGGTTCCAACTCCTTGACTCCTGCTTGAGACCATATATTGATCTCTGAAGTTTGCATACCTTATGCTCACTTCCTACTGATGTGTATCCCTCAGGTTGAGACATATAAATTTCCTCTTTGATGTCTCCATTGAGGAATGCAGTTTTTACATCCATTTGCCATATCTCATTGTCATACCATGATGCTATGGCTAGTAGTAATCTAATGAAATTAAACATAGCAACTGGTGAAAAATTTTCCTCATAGTCAACTCTTTGCCTTTGAGTATAATATTTTGCAACCAGCTTCGCTTTGAAGGTCACTACCTTCCCATTTGCCCCAAGCTTTCTTTTGTAGATTCATTTGCACCCTATAGGAACGATTCCCTCAGGTTGATCCACCAATGTCCAGACTTGGTTTGAATACATAGAGTCCATTTTTGATTGCATGGCTTCAAGCCATTTGGTTGAATCAGTATCAAATATTTCTTCCTTAAAGTTCATTGGATCATATCCAACACAAGACTCATCATGGTCTTGTTCATGAAGAAGCATATATCTAGCAGGTGGTCTAATAACACTATCAGACCTCCTAGGAGCTTGTATTGCAACTACTGGTTGTTGGAGATTAGGTTCAACTACTATAGTTGAGGGAGTATCTTAAATTTCTTCAAGTTCTATCATCTTGCCTTTTTCTATTTAATTGAAATTTTCTTTCCATAAAGGTGGTATTTCTCGAAACAAACAATTTTGCTTCATTAGGAAGATAGAAATAATATCCAACAGAATTCTTTGGATATCCTACAAAGTAGCATAAAGTGGATCTACTATCCAATTTGTCTCCCACTGTATGCTTCACGTAAGCAAGATATCTCCATATTCTCATGTAAGAATATTTGGGAGTTTTTCTCATCCATATCTCATATGGTGTTTTATCCACTGCTTTAGTATAGACATTATTCAACAACATTGTCGCAGTTTCAAGCGCAAAGCCCCAAAACGATGTAGTCAATTCAGTGAATCCCATCATAGATCGAACCATGTCCAACAAGGTTCGCTTACAATGTTCAGAAACACCATTCAATTGTGGTGTTGCTGGTGGAGTCCACTTTGGAATCACATTCTCTTTTAGATAACCCAAAAATTCAGCATTCAAATATTCTCCACTTCGATCAGATCGAAATGTCTTAATACTCCTTTCTAGCTGGTTTTCTACTTCAGATCTGAATTCTTTGAACCTTTCAAATGCTTCAGATTTGTGTTTCATCAGGTCGAACATAAACAAACAAACTTGACTAAGTCCAATGTCGAGAATGCTCTGGATTTGGCCATTAAGCAAATGAATGTTCAAATCGACTCCGCAAAAATAAAAACATGGCAGTCTCCTTAAGTGACGATGAATCCGATGAAGAACGCGACTTGTAGGAAGGAGATGACTGCACTTCACTGTCTATCATTCATAAAGATATATGCAAACTGCAGGTCAATCCTTTTGGTGTTGCCACAACAAGTCGCAACACTGTGCCAAAATCTTTGTGTCTTAATGCTAAATCAAATGGAGAATCCTGAAGTTGAAGAAATCCAGGAATTTGATCAAGAAGAACTCACTATTGAGATTGTGCAGATGATGTACGAAGAACTATATGGGGATTGGCTCAAGAGGAATAAGACAAATACAATGCTTTCAAAAGAAAACACTGATCTAAAAAATAGTCTATCTCGCCTTGAAGTCTTGCTGAGTAAGAATGGATCTTGAACTATGTAAAGTCAAGGATGATCTTAAGAAGGCATCGAAGACACTTGATAAATTCAATTCAAGCTCATCCAAATTTGATGCAATGCTAACCATGGGAAAGGACGGAAAAACCGGTCTTGGATATGTTGAAAGTATATATGAACACGGTGAGTCGTCTAGTGCTGGTTCAAAGAATACAGTATTTGTGAAAGGTGTAGAAGACTACTTTGTCCACTCAATTTTAAATCCACCCATGAAAAATGTTCCAATTTTAAAAATGACCACTGAACAGAAGCTGAAAACACCAAGTTCAGTGTTCTCACCTTCAAAGTCCTCCATTCATCAAAGAAGCCTCAAGTCAAGAAGACTGTGCCAACCTCTCAACCGAAGCACCGAAAGAGTCACTTCATCTGTCACTACTGTCACAAGGCTGGGCACATAAAACCTTTCTGCTACAAACTCAAAGACGGCTAACTGAATTAGTGTGGGGACCCGGGCTCTAACTCTTTTCTTTGGGATTCAATGGATCGGTAATATAAAAAGTGGGTCAAATTTTTGCTTTTAACGTTAACTTACATGAAAGCTAAACAAGAGGAGTCTATGTTATTCAACACATAATGTACAAACATAAGGTACAACATATCTTGTTCCATCCATTCTCAAAAACTAGTAATTAAATACAGTACATGTCAAAAGTACAACTACTAGTTCTTCTGCTATGCCCGAGATCACCACGCTATGTCCATCTCTCATCCTCTGCG
Source organism: Primulina eburnea (assembly GCF_022965805.1). Taxonomy (NCBI): domain Eukaryota; kingdom Viridiplantae; phylum Streptophyta; class Magnoliopsida; order Lamiales; family Gesneriaceae; genus Primulina; species Primulina eburnea. The sequence continues at coordinate 17,916,773 of NC_133112.1, read as the reverse complement.
TGACCCAGATCCTGCCCCACCTGTTGTTATGCACACATACAAACATAATTAACAGATATTGATGATATTGATGATGATGATGATGATGATGATGATGATGAACTAATTAACAGAGGGAAAGAGATTCCTAGTAAAATTCAGAAGAATCACCCATCACCACAAATCATTGGCGAAGTGTATGAAGATATGCAGACAAGGAAAAGGAGAAGGTTGACTACCGAAAAATGATTGGGTTGGTGTGCATGAGCTCCACCTTTTCACAAGTAGGTCACTTTTGCTTTATATCTTTGATTGAACCCAAAAACGTTAATGATGCATTAAAAGATGAATTTTGGGTCAATGTCATGCATGAGGAACTAGAACAATTTGTCTGCAATGATGTGTGGGTCTTAGTTCCCAGACCTTCGAACGTCAATGTTATTGGATCAAAATGGATATTTAAAAATAAAACAGATGAATCCGGTAACATTATTCGAAATAAGGCTCGATTGGTAGCTCAACGGTATACACAGGTAGATGGGGTGTATTTTGATGAAACCTTCGCACCTGTAGCACGAATGGAGTCTGTCCAATTGTTACTTGCTGTTGCATGTTATATGCATATTAAATTATATCAAATGGATGTGAAAAATGCTTTCTTGAATGGCATTTTAAATGAGAAAGCCTATGTCTGTCAACCGAAGGGATTTGAAGACATCACCATGTGGACCATGTATACAAACTAAAAAAGGCCCTGTATGGACTGAAACAGGCTCCACGGGCTTGGTACGACAGGTTAGCTGACTATCTGATAAACTTGGGGTTCAAACGAGGTGAGGTTGACAAAACCCTCTTCATTCAAAAACTAAATAATGATATTTTGATCTGTCAAGTATATGTTGATGATATTGTTTTCGGTGCGTCATGTCAAATACTTGTGAATAAGTTTGTGGACTGCATGTCGTCTCAATTCGAAATGAGCATGGTAGGAGAACTAAATTTCTTTCTTGGATTACAAGTTAAGAAATGGAATGATGGTATATTCTTGTGTCAGTCCAAGTATGCAAAATATTTGATCAAAAAGTTCTCTACCGACAGCTTAAAACATGTGAGAACTCCTATGGGGTCGAGTGAAAAGTTGTCTAAGGATGGTGTTGTCGAAGGTGTTGACAACACCATGTATCGCAGCATCATTGGGAGTATTCTGTACTTAACTGCTACTAAGAGAGATATTATGTTCAGTGTGTGCTTATGTGCTAGGTACCAAGCAGATCCTAAAATTTCGCACCTGAAAGCGGTGAAACGTATACTAAGATACATTGCAGGTACGCTAGAATTTGGCTTGTGGTACACTCATGACACAAACACAAACCTGGTAGGTTTCTCTGACTTTGACTGGGCTGGTAATTTAAACGATAGAAAAAGCACCTCGGGAGGGTGTTTTTATTTAGGAAATAATCTTGTATAATGGGCTAGCAAGAAACAAAACTGTATCTCCCTGTCCACAGCTGAATCTGAATACGTGGCAGTTTCCAGTTGCTGTTCTCAACTTATGTAGATGAATCAAATAATTAATGATTATGGGTTCCATAGTGACATAATGATTGTGTATTGTGATAACTCTAGTGCCATAGACATTTCTAAGAACCCCGTTCAACATTCTCGAACTAAACACATAGATATAAGACATCATTTTATTCGAGACTTGGTTGAAAAAGGTATTATTCGACTGGAGTTTGTCAGGACTGAAAATCAGCTGGCTGATATCTTCACGAAACCATTGGGCCGAAGCCTTGAACACATCTTGTCACATTTTCAATCGTGTGTTTCTAAGGAGTAACTCCACCATGACCTCTTATGAAATTATCATGGGGAGGAAACCAAATCTCAAATACTTTCATGTTTTTGGATGTGTTTGCCACGTTCTAAATGATCGAGAACATCTTGCAAAATTCGACTCCAAAAGTGATAAGTACTTATTTCTCGGATATTCAATGAATATTCGGGCTTATCGTGTGTTTAACTTAAGAACAAGAACAACCATTGAATCTATTAATGTTGTTTTTGATGATCTTGCAGGTCTAACAGGAAAAACAAAGGAGGATGACACCGAAGGACTGCTGGAAATAAGAAAGCAAATGACCAGTACTGGTGTCGAAAATGGTGTTGGGACCAGTGATGTGGCGCCCGGTTTAGGAATTCATAATTATTCCCTTACTAAATGCCACATTTTTTTACAATCTTTCTTTATTGAACTTCTATTTTTATTTTTACCATTATTATTGTTAGAAATATATTGTAGATAAAAATTTAAATATTTTCTACTATAATTTAAAGATTATCTACAAATTTTTACATTCTTATTTCAAATATGTACAATTATTTTACAGCGGAAGTTTAAAATTCATATGTACAATTATGTTACAGCGGAAGTTTAACATTCATTTATAAACAAATCATCCCAACTTTCAAATGCTCTTATTTCAGCTTCAGTTATTTTCCTCTTGTTCCAATTCAGGGGTTCCTGTGTCTGGAAATTACAATAGACGAAAAGAAACAGAGGGTTAAGTCTTTGAGAACTTAGTGAGTTTAAATTAGTATACGGCTTTTAAATAACACTTCGTCATAATTATGTATGAAATAATAGGCATAACAATTTATATATTATGAATGATACACAATGAAATAATAGATAAATGAAAATTCCATAAATTAACATTGGTGGCTCTAATTGTGGGGACCCGGACGCTAATCATGTTCTTAATCATCATTGGGACAATTTAATCAATTATAATAAACAGGGTCTAAATTTTTTTCTTTTTAAAATACAATATTAAATGGGGAACTTAATGGAATACATTCTAATATACATATCAGTATTAAAGTACAAGTCTTGTACTATATACAATCATTCAAAACTAAGGTTTAACGACTACGTATCAAGTGTTCAAGCCATATCCTCCATCAAAGTCCGTAGTCTCCACTCTAATCACGATCTCTCTTCATTTCCTCGACCCTGAACTTGTCCCACCTGTTGCCATGCACACATACAAACACGACAACGGCCGGATAACTCCGGTGAGATATACATCCCAGTATAAATCAACGAAACATGCAATCATATAAACAATATAAAGCATGAAACAGAGATCAGTAATATGTATCAAAATCTGAAAACATAATCAATATAAAACTGTCTATCAGACTCGTGACTCCACGTCTCAGACTAGACTCAATCCTAGTCTAGGGATCCCGGTTTCCAGATGTTGGCATTCCATATCGAATATCAGTAATAGAAGAAACTCCAATTCGATTCAACATCGATATAACCATACATCAGGTGTCTTGACCTATCCGTCACAGACTCTGGCACTTTCACCTATTCACTATCTTGTGACAATGTGCAATGTGCCAGTGACGATTCCATCACTATCGGCACTGATGTCACAAGAGTACTCGTCTAATACTCGTCTAATACTTGTTTTCTATAAATCAATAGAACAAGCATATCACTTCCAATCAATGCATATAATAACAGTAAGTATGTGATTTAGGGAAACTCAAGTATATCATACTCGAGTCGTTCTTCCGGTACCACATTGACTTATACCTTTCTTTCGTAATCTCAGGCTGACGAATTGGAAGTTTTGAATTCAAGACTGTCTCTATCAATCTGAAATGACATATCGAGAATAATAATATCAATATTCCATTCCCAATTCAACACTGAATCTGATCAATCTGAATCTAACTCCAAATAAACGGCATAACGGAACAATCTCGATATCCCCGTCAATACTACATCAACATATATCAATTACAATCTATAACCCATATCCAGTACAATCCAGAATCAGTCAATAATCCAAATCTGTTCAATTTTAATCGACTTCGGCACTCCATTCAATCTGACCACTTCTCTGACATAAATATCGGCCATCTGATCATGTCTGTATGTCATCTTGTATGGAATAAAACATGCAGATTTGGTCAATCGATCAATCACGACCCAAATCGCATCACAACTTCTGGAGTATCTCGGTAACTGCGTAACAAAATCCATGGAAATGTGATCCAATTTCCATTCAGAAATAGACAAACTCTGTAACAATCCTCCTGGTTTCTTTCTTTCTGCTATCACCTGTTGGCAATTCAGACACTTGGCTACAATTTCATTAACATCAGATTTCATCTATTTCCACCAATACTGTGCCTTCAAATCATTATACATTTTTCTGCCACCAGGATGAACGCTGAAACGACTGTTGTGCGCTTCTGCTAGGATCTGCTGTCTCAAATCTGAAACATTCGGCACAACAATACGATTATTCACATACAAAACACCGTCACGAACCTGATATTGCAATTGATGTCCAGGTCTGACCATAGCAATCGAATTCTGCACATTCTGATCAACTTTCTGTGCCTCTTTGATTCGCAATATCTGTTCTGGTTCAGCTCGAATAGTACTTTATCTCAGAGGCTGGCGATCTGTTTCAAAAGCTGATCCAGACAAATAACAATCTTCTATCAAATTTGAAAAACCGATCATCGATAGGGATAGGGAACATACCTTCCTACTCAGTGCATCAGCTATTGCATTGGATTTTCCTGGATAATACTTGATTTCACAATCAAAATCTTTCAGTAAATCAAGCCATCTACGTTGCCTCATATTCAACTCTGACTGTGAAAAGAGATATTTCAAGCTTTTATGATCAGAATAAATTTCGAACTTCTCATCGTAAAGGTAGTGTTGCCATATCTTTAAAGCAAAGACGATGGCTGCCAATTTAAGATCATGAATTGGGTAATGAGTCTCATGTGGCTTCAGCTGTCTCGGGGCATAAGCAATAACATGTCCTCGCTGCATCAGAACACAATCCAATCCTCGGTGAGATGCATCATAATAAACCACAAAATCACCAGTACCTGATGGGATAGTCAACACCGGGGCACTGGTCAATCTCTTCTTCAATTCAAGAAAACTGGACTCACAGTCTTATGACCAAATAAACGGAGCATTCTTCTGAGTCAACTGAGTAATCGGCTTAGCAATGCTGGAAAAATCTTTTGTAAATCGACGATAATATCCTGCCAGACCCATAAAACTGTGAATCTCGGGCACTGATGTCGGTCTCGGCCAACTGATCACAGCCTCAACCTTGCTAGGATCAACATAAATCCCATCTCCAGATATGATGTGACCCAGAAATACAACCTGTCTAAGCCAAAACTCACATTTCGACAGTTTGGCATACAATTTCTCAGCCCTCAAAATTTTCAACACAGTTCTCAGATGTTCAGCATGTTCTATCATATTCTTCGAATAAATCAAAATATTATCGATGAATATAATCACAAAATCATCAAGATATTTCTGAAACACACGGTTCATTAATCCCATAAATACAGCCGGTGCATTCGTCAAACTAAATGGCATGATAATAAATTCATAGTGTCCATACCTAGTTCTGAATGCTGTCTTCGAGATATCAGAATCCCTGACTCTCAGCTGATGGTATCCAAATCTCAGATCGATCTTGGAATATACAGATGAACCCTGCAACTGATCAAACAGATCATCAGTACGAGGCAAGGGATATTTGTTCTTTACCGCTGCTTTGTTCAGTTGTCGGTAGTCGATACAAAGCCTCATCGAACCATCTTTCTTTCTCACAAACAGTACTGGAGCACCCCAAGGAGACACACTCGGTCTGATATACCCCTTGGCCAGTAAATCCTCCAACTGTTCTTTCAACTCTTTCAACTCAATCGGTGCCATTCGGTATGGAGCTCTAGATATCGGAACTGTACCTGGCATCAATTCAATGCTGAAGTCTATCTCTCGAATCGGAGGCAAACCAGGAATCTCATCTGGAAAGACATCAGCAAACTCACACACCACTGGCAAGTCCGCCAATGATGGACTTGATTTCAGTAGATCAACTGAATAAATAAGGAATCCATCCGCTCCTTTTTGCAATAATCAAGTCATATTCATAGCAGATATCAAAGGAATTCTGGCTCGAGAACCCTTACCATAAAACTTCAACTCATCAGCCATTTCAGGTCTGAATCTCACAATTTTGTGGAAACAATCAACAGTAGCTCTGTAATTAGTCAACATATCGATACCGATAATACAGTCAAAATCAGACAACCCAAGCACAATACAGTCTAACTCAATTTGATGCCCATCATACTGTAGTATACAAGATTTAACCGACTTCACTGATATCCACCATGTCCCCAACGGAGAAGAGACAGACACTACCACAGACAAAGACTCAATATGCAATGCATGATTCAATGCAAATCGTTCATATATAAATGTATGTGATGCACCAGTATCTATCAATACATATGCACGATAACCAGAAATAAAACACTTACCTGCCACAACATCATCTGGTGCATCCTGAGCCTGTTCTTCAGTCAAAGCGAACACTCTGGCCCGCTGTCTAGGAGGCTGGCTAACTGTCTGGCTCCCTCCTGGCCTTAGGTGTGACACAGATGGTGCTGGCTGGAAAGAGTGAACTGCAGATGGTCGTCTACCAGTCTGAGCTACTGATCCAAATGACTCGGCACCCTGTGACCTCTGAGTATCTCTCTGGGGACAAACTTGAGCAAAATGTCCCTGCTGTCTACAAATACGGCAAGTGCGAAACACTCCTCGGCACTGCTCTGTGGAATGCTTCCTTCCACAAGTGCTGCAATAAGGTCCTGTATAACTCTGGCCCTGACCGATCTATCTTGAGCGACTAGAACTGGATGAACTGCTTCCAGATCTCTTGAACTGTTTCCCTTTAGCTTTCAGGAATTCTTTCTTTCCACCACTACTGCTGCCACTCTCAAATCGGGGAGGTGGTTGCTGTGGTCTCGGGGCTGGAGGCACAAATGAAGCTCCTCTCTGTCTTATCAGACCGGATTCGGCTCCCTTGGCTCTGTTCAAAGCATCAGTGAAATTATTGGGTCTCCCAGCGTTCACCAAAGTAAAGATTTCAGGATTCAGGCCATTAATGAACTGATCGGCGGCGGCTTCGTCATTCTCGGCCACATGTGGAGCAAATCGTAGCAATGTAGAGAACTTGGCCACATATTCTTCGATGTTCAGCTGACCCTGTCTCAAGTTTGAAAATTATTCTCCCTTATCCTTCCTGTACGACACTGGAAAGAATCTCTGATAAAACTAAGTTCTAAATACATTCCAGGTAATAATTGTACATCGATGCTCCAATGCCCGCTTTGTTGTAATCCACCAGTTCTTTGCAACATCATGCAACTGGTGACCGATCAGTTTCACTCTCCGCACATCGGTGTAATCTAAGGACTCAAACAACATCTCAATGTCGTCTCACCAACTCTCGCAATCAACTGAAGTTTCAGTACCCTTCAGAGTCGGTGGATGGAACGACTGAAATCTCTTCAGCAATGTCTCCATCGGTGTTGCTGTCACATCCATTGTAGGATTCGAAGTACTACCTGTTCTGGTACTCTTCGAGAAGGCATATCTGATTATCAAAAGGGTTAGCAACCACAATTGACAAATATGTCTCAGTCCCTTTCTGATCATTTTATCTCTGATCAAGAATTGGTTATGTTCCATTCTCAATAATACACATTACCATAAAAAAAATCAGATAATCAAGTAAACATGTATTAAAGTAGTAAATCATGCTAGCAATCAAAAGCAAGGAAAGAAAACTCGTTCTACCTCGCTCACTAGCTCCTATCTAAGTATAAAGGATCTATCGCTCTGATACCACCTGTTGTGGGGACCCGGACACTAATCATGTTTTTAATCATCATTGGGACAATTTAATCAATTATAATAAACAGGTTCTAAATTTTTTTCTTTTTAAAATACAATATTAAATGCGGAACGTAATGGAATACATTCAAATATACATATCAGTATTAAAGTACAAGTCTTGTACTATATACAATCATTCAAAACTAAGGTTTAACGACTACATATCAAGTGTTCAAGCCATATCCTCCATCAAAGTCCGTAGTCTCCACTCTAATCACGAACCTGTTGCCATGCACACATACAAACACGACAACGGCCGGATAACTCCGGTGAGATATACATCCCAGTATAAATCAACGAAACATGCAATCATATAAACAATATAAAGCATGAAACAGATAACAGTAATATGTATCAAAATCTGAAAACATAATCAATATAAAACTGTCTATCAGACTCGTGACTCCACGTCTCAGACTAGACTCAATCCTAGTCTAGGGATCCCGGTTTCCAGATGTTGGCATTCCATATCGAATATCAGTAATAGAAGAAACTCCAATTCTATTCAACATCGATATAACCAGACATCAGGTGTCTTGACCTATCCGTCACATACTCTGGCACTTTCGCCAATTCACTATCTTGTGACAATGTGCAATGTGCCAGTGACGATTCCATCACTAGCGGCACTTATGTCACAAGAGTACTCGTCTAATACTCGTCTAATACATGCTTTATAAAAATCAATAGAACAAGCATATCAATTCCAATCAATGCATATAATAACAGTAAGTATGTGATTTAGGGAAACTCAAGTATATCATACTCGAGTCGTTCTCCCGGTACCACATTGACTAATACCTTTCTTTCGTAATCTCAAGCTGACGAATTGGAAGTTTTGAATTCAAGACTGTCTCTATCAATCTGAAATGACATATCGAGAATAATAATATCAATATTCCATTCCCAATTCAACACTGAATCTGATCAATCTGAATCTAACTCCAAATCAACGGCATAACGGAACAATCTCGATATCCCCGTCAATACTACATCAACATATATCAATTACAATCTATAACCCATATCCAATACATTCCAGAATCAGTCAATAATCCAAATCTGTTCAATTTTAATCAATATAATCTGAAAAATCATAACAATTCCAAAATCAATTTGTTCTTCGATCTGACTTCGATTCTACGATGTCTAGCATATCCAGAACACCATATAATGATCAAATAATAATTCCTCCAATATCATAATTTCAAATGATAACAGAACTCAATAAAACTTACGTCCTGTTGTAGCTGCTGACAAGAGGAGTACAGTACTGTGTCCGGATTCAAATTCTGACGGTTAGATCTTGTAAAATCATAATTCTAGTCTTCGAAGGAAATTTTGAAAATCTCCTATGGCTACCTCAGTTTTCTCCTCTGGAAATGCTGAATGGATTGAAGTATTTAACATATATAAGCATGGCTAGACATGTGTCCCACTCAAATTCCAATATTAGCACTTTAGTCCTTGAATTCTTCACTATTTGCAATGCAGCCCTCAAAAACTCTTTTTAATTCAATTTCAATCCTTATTAATTACAAAAACCGTGGAATCTAATTCATCACTCCAAAATTCGTAAATTAAATAATCTCAGAATAAAATGATAAAATCTCGGGCCTTACACTAATTGAGCACTTTTTACGAGCCGGGTGAACCATTCTCCGGACCGAAATATTCGGTGCTCGTTGTTCAGATGAACCATATACCCGGGACTTTTGACCCATTGTTCATTGGACTCATTTTCCGGGCCGAAGTCACGTTGTCCAGTGGACTCAATTTCCGGACCGAAATCCGTTGTCCATGGCTCCATTCATTAATGGTATATCAATCCATTCATAAATATGCAAAAAATATATCAGTAATTGAAATGAACTGTGGATGATACTTGAACATTAAATAAATGCTATTGAAATTTCCAGGCTAAATGCCAAATGCTTTAATAGAAGAATGAATAGTAATTTCCTCACCTGATAACTTACAGTTTAGGCTTGAGTAATAATTCGAGTTGCTGGAGCAAGTCCTAAAAATATACTTTCCAGATTATGAATGATATTTATATGTTAGAGTTTTTAAGTAACTAGCTGATCATTTCCAGATTATTTTTTGTACAAAATTTAACCCGGTTTATTTTACTTAAGTTTGCAAAATTCATATTAATTAGAATATATCTCCAAACATTACGAAAGTTGGCCAAAAAGTCGCAAATAACACCAGAAATGCTCGGCTGCTGGAGAAACGCCGATCCGACGGCGCGTGCAGTACAGCGCCGACCGTGTCGGCGCATGAGTAGCCTTCCGGCGGCCACGCGCGGCCGGTGTTTTTCCAGCATATGTAACTTTTTATGATCTTGATTCTAAATATCGTCGTATGGTTAACTAAGGTACTCCGGCGTTCCGAAAATGTTAGTTCCGGCAATATTTTGGTACGACGGTCGGTATGTACCTAATCTATGCAACAAGAGGTACAACTTTTATGTTCAAGCCGACCTCTAGTTTGGTGTGTAGCTATAAGAAAAATAAGCGTAGATTACCTTACTTGAAATGGAATTCCGATACCGTTTCTCGGAATATATTTGTTTGATTTTTCTGATTTTTGCTCGATCTTTTTACGTCACCTCCAGTGCTATATTGCTTTACGATATGAGGTGATTTATCGGGATTTTTTAGAAAGAGGTATGGATTTTTCTTCTCTTTTTTCCCTTTTCTTTTCCTTCCCTCTTCCTTTATTTCCTTCTTCTCGGCTCTCTCTCTTTCTTGATTTTCTTTCGGTTGAGTGCAGTATATATAGCCTAAGTCAAAGTTATCTATTTATTTATTTATTATTAATTTTTATATTATTTTTATTTTTATTTATTTATTTATTTATTAAATAGAAAAAAAGTCATGTTTATCAAAACTTAATATTATTATATTCGTGTATCTAATTATTGAACCTAATTATCTTATATTGAACTTAATAATTATTGTAATTAATTACTTAACATATATGTTGAGTTTAATTATAATATTTTATTATATTTTAGTATATTTTGGGTATTTGATTTTGTAATGGGAGCCTCATAGTGCTTGATGAATTTTTAAGTGTATTATGATATATTTTAATGTATTTCTAGATACTTTCGACAAATAAAATTTGTACCGAAAAATAATGTGATAAAATTTTAAAAGTGTAAATAGTAAAATTTATACTAATAAAAATGCATTTATGCACCTTTGTTTTTAGGGTGTCACAAGTGAAACAACACCAGGGACAACACCGACTCCTAAAAGAACTGAAGTCATGGAAAATGAAGATATTGATGATGATGATGATGATGATGATGATGATGATGAACTAATTAACAGAGGGAAAGAGATTCCCAGTAAAATTCAAAAGAATCACCCACCATCACAAATCATTGGCGAAGTGTATGAAGATATGCAGACAATGAAAAAGGAGAAGGTTGACTACCGAAAAATGATCGGGTTGGTGTGCATGAGCTCCACGTTTTGACAAGTATGTCACTTTTGTTTTATATCTTTGATTGAACCCAAAAACCTTAATGATGCATTAAAAGATGAATTTTGGGTCAATGCCATGCATGAGGAACTAGAACAATTTGTCCGCAATGATGTGTGAGACTTAGTTCCCAGACCTTCTAACGTCAATGTTATTGGATAAAAATGGATATTAACATTATTCAAAATAAGGCTCGATTGGTAGCTCAAGTGTATACACAGGTCGAGGGGGTGGATTTTGATGAAACCTTCGCACCTGTAGCACGAATGGAGTCTGTCTGATTGTTACTTGCTGTTGCATGTCATATGCATATTAAATTGTATCAAATGGATGTGAAAAATGCTTTCTTGAATCGCATTTTAAATGAGGAAGCCTGTGTCTGTCAACCGAAGGGATTTGAAGACCATCACCATGTGGACCATGTCTACAAACTAAAAAAGGCTCTGTATGGACTGAAACAGGCTCCACGGGCTTGGTACGACAGGTTAGCTGACTATCTGATAAACTTGGGGTTTAAACGAGGTTGACAAAACCCTCTTCATTCAAAAACTAAATAATGATATTTTGATATGTCAAGTATATGTTGATGATATTGTTTTCGGTGCGTCATCTCAAATACTTGTGAATAAGTTTGTGGACTGCATATCGTCTCAATTCGAAATGAGCATGGTATGAGAACTAAATTTCTTTCTTGGATTACAAGTTAAGAAATTGCATGATGGTATATTCTTGTGTCAGTCCAAGTATGCAAAAAATTTGATCAAAAAATTCTCTACCGACAGCTTAAAACATGTGAGAACTCCTTTGGGGTCGAGTGAAAAGTTGTCTAAGAATGGTGTTGCCGAAGGTGTTGACAACACCATGTATCGCAGTATCATTGGGAGTCTTTTGTACTTAATTGCTACTAGGAGAGATATTATGTTCAGTGTGTGCTTATGTGCTAGGTACCAAGCAGATCCTAAAATTTCGCACCTAAAATCGGTGAAACGTATACTAAGATACATTGCAGGTACGCTAGAATTTGGCTTGTGGTACACTCATGACACAAACACAAACCTGGTAGGTTTCTCTGACTTGACTGGGTTGGTGATTTTTAGACGATAGAAAAAGCACCTCGGGAGGGTGTTTTTATTTAGGAAATGATCTTGTATCGTGGGCTAGCAAGAAACAAAACTGTATCTCCTTGTCCACGGCTGAATCTGAATTCGTGGCAGTTGCCAGTTGTTGTTCTTAACTTATGTGGATGAATCAAATGATTATGGGTTCCATAGTGACATAATGATTGCGTATTGTGATAACTCTAGTGCCATAGACATTTCTAAGAACCATGTTCAACATTCTCGAACTAAACACATAGATATAAGAAATCATTTTATTCGAGATCACTTGGTTGAAAAAGGTATTATTCGACTGGAGTTTGTCATGACTGAAAATCAGTTGGCTGATATCTTCACGAAACCATTGGATTTTGAGAGATTTTACAATCTTCGGAAATCTCTCAGCATGTGTGTACTTTAAAAACATTTGGTCTGTGTTGTCAGTGGTGTTGCCAACACCAGAGACAACATTTGTTTGTGCATGACTATTATTAGGATGTTTAGGCATACTGGATATTCATAATCATCATGTTTTTTTTTTGTACAATGACTGAACAGTGAAGGCAAATTTCTGAAAGGTACCCTCTGAGTATTCATACTTCATATCAAATGTTGATGAATAAGTTGAAAGCGGACCGGTTACGGTGGCCGGAAGCGCAACGGAAGTCAAAAATTTATTTTATACACTATAATTTTCGGCCACCCTTGTTTTTGCATAATATTTACAAAACAACATCAAACATAGGATGTTTAGAGATTTACCTATCAACTTTAAAAATTGATGTTGGCTCCAACTTAGTTGACTAGCAACTAAGCTCTTCTTATGGAAGACAAGTCTACAAGCACCTCCTCCTTGCTCCTAAATCAAGCCCACCACAAGCTATGCAAGCCCCCTCAAGTTTTGCACTAGAAAAACTTGAGGATTTTTCAAAGAGAAGATTTTATTCTCCAAGAAATGAAGAACAAAGAAAAGAAAAACTTGAGAGAAAAATCCTCAAAGATTTCGGCCAAAGTGAGAGAGTGGAGGAGTGGGAGACTAGCCTAGGTTGTTGTGTAAAGTTGTCTCTCAAAAGTTGCATGCTTTTGAATTTTTTAATAAAAAGTATTCACAACCTTTTCACCTCCCAAGCATGCAAACCCTAGCATGTCTCACATATATAATATGGTTTTTTAACACATTAAAAACCATAGACTAAATTTTAATTATCTCAAACATTTTGAGATTAATTAAATATTACTTGAATTTATTCAAGTCCCACTAGTTAAATAATTATTTTAATTGAGCTCTACAAGACTCAATATTATTAATTCAACACTTGAATTATTTTTAATTATTTGGACTCTACTAGGTCCACTAGTGTTTAATTAATTCAACACTTGAATTAATTTAATTTAGTCTCCAATAATGTTTATGAAAATCACAATTTTCAACTACATTATTTACTTGGCCAAATTTTAATCTTAGGAACACTTCCATAAATTAAAATTTATATTTCTCTCTTAGAAGTCATACTTCTATTTTTCTTAACGCTTATAAACACATTTATAAGCTGTTCAACACATTGAACTATTTTACTTCTCATCGATATTTACAAAGCAAGTACTTGTGTGGCCCTCAATGGTTCATTGATACAACTAGCCGTGGGTTCACATCTCTATGTGATTCGGACTAAACATGTCCTTATTTGAGCATACCCCAATTGCTCCATTCTTACTTATCAACTCCTTGATAGTAAGAACGTCAGAACTCAAGTCTGATATTACCCAACCAATCACGTTAAACGCCTAGCAGCATCGCTTACGTGATTCCCTAGGTATCACATGATAGTGCCTGCAAGAACCATTCAATTATGGTTAGCGTACAGTACGGTCCCTTCAACTCATATATCCCGACCGATTCGACAACTATTGGTTTATCGAGAGTTGTCAATGAATCGATACTATGTGTCATGTTGTGGTTTGCATCGATGGTGTAATCTATGAAACCCCTTTCATAATTACCACCATACTCTGATCAGAGATTTCAACCCACACATACATGAAAAACACATAGGATATCCATACCCGTAGGTAAGCGGTGAATCCCCGACTACAATGCATCGACTCCTATATGTTTCGCCGTAACACCCAACCTTGCCACCTAATGACCCCATAAGAGTCGGTAAACAAGTCAAAGTGAAACGCTAGCACATAGAGTCTCAATGTTGTCCCGGGTCATAAGGACTAATTCTGTACAACCATAAACCAGGACTTTTCCACTCGATAAGTGAGAACCACTTGGAAAGTCCTTTTATGGAGGGTTGTTCAGTGCACTCTACAAGGAGCACCTATCTGCATGTTCAGACATCACAATGTCCCCTACCAATGAAACATGGTACTCACATCGCAGATACTAGTCTCTAACTCGAGCGGCCTTTATCCTTCTTACTGGCGGCTGAATCGACTAGGAACGGTTTAGAATATACAGTATTCCAAATATGAGTTTCATGATACTCATCATATGAGCATCTCATATTCTTTCTACTATTTGTATATTCAAGGACTTTATCTATGCAACTAGCATGGGTATAAAGATAAAGTTGCGCCAAATTAATAAATTCAAATATTATTAAAATAAAGATCGTTTATACAAAGAGTTTCATCGTGAACAGTCGGCCAACACTTGGCTCGACGTGCACCTACTCTAACAATCTCCCACTTGCACTAGAGCCAACTACCCATATACTTCAGACCCATTGATTCGCGATGCTTCTCGAACGATGGTCCTGGTAAAGGCTTAGTTAGTGGATCAGCAACATTATCTGCGGAGCCGACTTTGTCAATCACGACATCTCCTCTTTCCACGATCTCTCTGAGGATGTGGTACTTTCTCAATACGTGTTTGGACTTCTGATGAGACCTTGGCTCCTTCGCCTGAGCTATGGCTCCCGTGTTGTCGCACATCACCGGGATAGGAGCAACTCCATTTGGAATGACGCCCAACTCTTGGACGAAATTCCTAATCCAAACAGCCTCCTTTGCTGCCGCCGATGCAGCAATGTATTCTGCCTCAGTGGTGGAATCCGCAGTACTGTCTTGCTTGGAACTCTTCCAAGAGACAGCACCACCATTGAGCATGAATATGAATCCGGAGGTTGACTTCGAGTCATCAATATCGCTTTGGAAGCTAGAGTCGGTATAGCCTTCCAATTTTAGTTCTCCACCCCCATAGACCAAAAACAACTTATTGGTCCTTCTCAAATACTTGAGGATGTCTTCCACAGCTTTCCAGTGTGGAAGACCAGGGTTGGATTGATATCTACTCACTACACTTAGTGCAAATGCCACGTCAGGACGTGTAGATATCATCCCATACATGATACTACCAATAGCCGAAGCATACGGAATTCGTGTCATCGCCGCTATCTCTGCATCAGTCTTGGGAGACATAGACTTGGATAGGGACACGCCATGACACATTGATAGATGTCCTCTCTTGGACTCATCCATCGAGAACCGCTTCACGATGGTATCAATGTATGTGGACTGGGTGAGACCAAGCAATCTTCTTGATCTATCTCTATAGATCTGTATTCCCAATACAAAAGATGCTTCACCCAAGTCCTGCATTGAGAACTTACTTGCTAACCATATCTTTGTTGATTGCAACATTTCTATATCATTCCCAATGAGTAGAATGTCATCAACATAAAGAACAAGGAATGTCACAGCACTCCCACTGACCTTCTTATACACACAGGGTTCCTCAGGATTCTTAGTAAAACCAAACTCTTTGATTGTACTATCGAATCTGAGGTTCCAGCTCCTCGATGCCTGCTTAAGACCATAAATAGATCTTTGAAGTTTGCATACCATATGCTCACTTCCGATAGATGTAAACCCTTCAGGTTGAGACATGTAAATTTCTTCCTTAATATCCCCATTAAGGAAGGCTGTCTTCACATCCATCTGCCATATCTCATAGTCATACCATGCAGCTATGGCTAGCAATATCCTAATGGACTTGAACATCGCAACTGGAGAAAAGGTTTCCTCATAGTCAACACCTTGCCTTTGAGTATACCCTTTTGCTACCAATCGCGCCTTGAAGGTCAATACCTTCCCATCCGCCCCAAGTTTCCTCTTGTAAATCCATTTACACCCTATGGGAACGGTTCCCTCATGTGGATCCACAAGATTCCACACTTGGTTCGAATGCATGGAATTCATCTCAGATTCCATTGCTTCAAGCCACTTGGATGAATCGGCATCCGATAACGCTTCCTTGAAGGTCCTTGGATCACATTCAAGATTAGGCTCATCATGGCCCTCTTCAAGAAGCAGACCATACCTCACAGGTGGTCTCGAGACCCTCTCGGATCTTCTAGGAGCTTGTATCTCCTCACTTAGCTCATTGGGTGTGGGTTCTACAACTGTGGGTGTTTCTCGAACCTCTTCGAGTTCTATCATCTCTCCTTTTCTATCCAATAGAAATTCCTTTTGCAAAAAGGTTGCGTTCCTAGAAACAAACACCTTTGTTTCTTGAGGATGATAGAAATAATATCCAATGGAATTCCTTGGATATCCCACAAAGTAGCATAAAATGGATCGACTATCCAATTTATCTCCCACTATCTGCTTCACATAAGCAGGACACCCCCATATTCTAAGATAAGAATATTTGGGAGGCTTACCCATCCATATCTCATATGGTGTCTTGTCAACTGCCTTTGTATGGACATTGTTCAACAACAGTGCCGCTGTTTCAAGCGCATATCCCCAAAAGGATGGCGGCAACTCCGTGAACCCCATCATAGACCGAACCATGTCCATCAAAGTCCCGTTACGACGCTCCGAAACACCATTCAACTGCGGTGTAGCGGGCGGAGTCCACTGCGAGAGAATCCCATTCTCTCTAAGATACTCTTGGAACTCGGCACTCAAGTACTCACCACCTCGATCCGATCGAAGTGTCTTGATGCTTCGTCCCAATTGCTTCTCTACTTCACTTCTGAATTCTTTGAACCTTTCAAAGGCTTCAGACTTGTATTTCATCAAATACACATACCCATACCTCGAATGGTCATCGGTAAAGGTGATGAAGTAGGCATGTCCATGCTTAGTGGTGATGCTAAGCGGACCGCACACATCGGTATGGATCAAATCCAATAACCCTTTGGCTCGCTCCGCATGGCCCTTAAAGGGAATTTTGGTCATCTTTCCTTTTAGACAGGATTCACAAGTCGTGAGAGCATTAATATCGGACATATCAAACATGCCAACTCCCACTAACTTGTTCATCCTTCTTAGGGATATATGACCTAATCGAGCATGCCATAATTGTGCCGAATTAAGAGTATCTTGTTTGCGCTTATTTGTTGTTGTTATCGTTTGGACATTGTTAAGTGGAATATCTTTTAATTTTAAGGTGTAGAGATTGTTTTCAAGTTCACCCGTACCAACTAAACATTCATTCTTGTAAATATTGCAAACACCTTTGCCAAATAAACAAGAAAATCCATCAATATCAAGCATAGGAATGGAAATAATGTTTTTAATCAAGTCTGGTACAAATAAAACATCTCTCAAAACCAAATTAAAATCATTGTTCAAACATAAATAAACATCTCCCACAGCCTTGGCAGCAACCCTTGCTCCATTGCCCATCCTCAAGAAGGTCTCACCTTCCCTGAGCTTCCTACTTCTTCCCATCACCTGCAAATCATTACAGAGATGTGAGCCACATCCGGTATCCAATACCCAAGAAGTAGAGTTAATGGAGATATTTACTTCAATGTAGAACATACTTTTGCCAGAACCCTTCTGAGCAAGATATTCCCTGCAGTTACGCCTCCAATGTCCAGGCTTCTTGCAGTGGTGACAGATGTCAACAGTCTTCTCAGCCTTGGCTGGCGCGGCTGCCACAACGGGACTCGGTGTTTGCCTCTTCAAGGGCTCGCTCTTCTTGGGACGCTTGAAAGAACGCTTCTTTCCCTTCCCAGGTGGACCGGTCTTCGTGCCAGATGAAGAGCCCACATAAAGAACCGACTTCTCCTTCTTGATGGTGGACTCAAAGGTTACAAGCATGTTCACCAACTCTTCAAGGCTGGGGTCGAGCTTGTTCATATTGAAGTTCACGACAAAAGGATCGAAAGAGCTAGGCAGTGACAACAGTAGCACATCCGTGGTCAACTCTGATGGCAAGATCAAATCCATGCCCACGAGCTTGTCCACGAGCCCAATCAACTTTAGGCCATGCTCATGGACCGAAGTCCCATCTCGCATGCGTAAAGTGATGAGCTCCTTTACTGTGGCATGCCTCAAAGGCCGAGTCTGCTCACCGAAGAGCTCCTTGAGGTGCAAATGAATGTCAGCAGCATTCTTTGCATCCTCGAATCGCCTTTGCAGCTCATCGTTCATCGAAGCCTGCATGTAACACTTGGCCTTCAAGTCATGGTCGCACCAATCCTTGTAGGTCTGCAGTTCCTCGGGACTGCAGTCAGTCGGAGCCTCATCAGGGGGCGACTCAGTCAGTGTGTATGCGATTCTCTCCGAGTTTAGGACGATCTTTAAATTTCTTAGCCAAGTGATATAGTTAGGTCCGGTTAGAACGTGTTTTTCGAGAATAACCGAAAACGGGTTGCAAATTGATGACATTGTCACAGATTTGTACTGAAAAGTAAAACAGATAAATGTTAATGACTATTTCAAAATATTTAATAAGATATAAAGTTTGGACTTTTACTTTATAAATAATCGCTCCCACTGTTTTGACATTTTCACTACCCTCTAGTGAAAACGGGAAACACTTTCCTCAGTAGGTACGTAAGGTCCAATCAGCGAATTGTGATCCCGAATAATATCGGCCATCACAATTCCTAAAAGGTAGTTTCCAATTGCATCGCCATGCAACCCTCTACGTAAACTTTTGTCTCACGTTTGATTAGGACCCAATAATATGACGTCGTTCATCTTTACGTGTCAAGCCTAACCCACCGATATTGAACCTTAATGGACGGTCGCCATGAGTTCCCTCAATAATATGAGCCGAAATCATGGGAGTTCCACGTAGTTCACATCACCATGTCAATGGATGTCACAGCTTTCCGGCACCCAGGGCCCCCTCAATAATATGAGCCGAGCCCCGAGTACGGGTAGCGTTCATCATGCATCCATTGTCGATGGAAGACAAGGAAATTATAAACAAATTTATAATTCCCCTTTTCGGGCTTGATATTAATTTTGAATCTTATTCAAAATGAGGGTTTTTTAATTTTGAAAGGTCTCATCATTAATTTTATTTTAAAAGCTCGCCATGTTTGATCGTATGTTTGCCGGATTCATGCAACTTTGTTATTATAATAATAATAACGCACATACTCATTATTTATAACATATCATGCATATATTATAAATAGAAAACAGTACAAGGATGATCAATTGCCCCAATACTAATGGCCCGTGTGAGCTAAACACGGGCCTAGGTCCAATCCTAGGGTAAATGCAAGGGATGCAATGCAACTAAATTATTACATTAGCATCCAATATTACATGTCTTCGATTTTCATAATAACCAAGGCCACCATCTTCCAATCTTGATCTTCCACTATTCTAATATTTACAATTAAATATCCATGGCACATAGGGATACATCTCATGGGGGTGGGAACGGGCCATAAACCAAGCCCACTTTAAATTAAAAATTATTACAATCATTCAACACAAATATCCTAGCATACACCTAGCAAATTGGGCTTGGGCTTTTGATCATCCTTCATGCATAATATCACATATCATACACCATCAATTAATTATCACTATAATTAATTGATCCAATATTATATATCTTGATCCAATCACTAACCGCCATAATTATAAATTAAATTAACAAAGTATACAAACTCCTTTGTCTACTTTCAAATTAATTTATTTATAATCGAATTTCTTGTAAATCACAATTTACTATAAATAATTAAAGTCCAACTTCAATTATTTATTTTATGAGAAAATATGTGCAACAATTGTAAATTTAAACTTAAGGGCCCAAAACTCATTTTTCAAAAAAATACTTAGGCCCATTTAAATTTCACAAAATATGTTGACCATCTAATGGCCCAACATCTCAAGGCCCATGACACTAAGATTCTCCAAAACACTTTTGGAAACCCTAGCCGTCATCGCCGTCGCCGGAGCTCCGTGGCCGGATTCCGGCCACAACAAAAATTTTTTTTTTTTTTATTTTAAAACTGCATTTCGGGCAGCCCAAGCCCGAAAATTTCGGGCAGACCCTCGGCTGCCCGAAAAAAAATGTTTTTTTTTTTGTTTTGTAAAATTTTCGGTCCTTGAGTATAGTATGCACAAAAATTCTCAAACGGTTAGAAATCGATCTCAACATAATATTATGCAAATATTACACAAAAACCGTAACTTTAGCTCGGATACCACTTGAAAGCGGACCGGTTACGGTGGCCGGAAGCGCAACGGAAGTCAAAAATTTATTTTATACACTATAATTTTCGGCCACCCTTTTTTTTGCATAATATTTACAAAACAACATCAAACATAGGATGTTTAGAGATTTACCTATCAACTTTAAAAGTTGATGTTGGCTCCAACTTAGTTGACTAGCAACTAAGCTCTTCTTATGGAAGACAAGTCTACAAGCACCTCCTCCTTGCTCCTAAATCAAGCCCACCACAAGCAATGCAAGCCCCCTCAAGTTTTGCACTAGAAAAACTTGAGGATTTTTCAAAGAGAAGATTTTATTCTCCAAGAAATGAAGAACAAAGAAAAGAAAAACTTGAGAGAAAAAACCTCAAAGATTTCAGCCAAAGTGAGAGAGTGGAGGAGTGGGAGACTAGCCTAGGTTGTTGTGTAAAGTTGTCTCTCAAAAGTTGCATGCTTTTGAATTTTTTAATAAAAAGTATTCACAACCTTTTCACCTCCCAAGCATGCAAACCCTAGCATGTCTCACATATATAATATGGCTTTTTAACACATTAAAAACCATAGACTAAATTTTAATTATCTCAAACATTTTGAGATTAATTAAATATTACTTGAATTTATTCAAGTCCCACTAGTTAAATAATTATTTTAATTGAGCTCTACAAGACTCAATATTATTAATTCAACACTTGAATTATTTTTAATTATTTGGACTCTACTAGGTCCACTAGTGTTTAATTAATTCAACACTTGAATTAATTTAATTTAGTCTCCAATAATGTTTATGAAAATCACAATTTTCAACTACATTATTTACTTGGTCAAATTTTAATCTTAGGAACACTTCCATAAATTAAAATTTATATTTCTCTCTTAGAAGTCATACTTCTATTTTTCTTAACGCTTATAAACACATTTATAAGCTGTTCAACACATTGAACTATTTTACTTCTCATCGGGATTTACAAAGCAAGTACTTGTGTGGCCCTCAATGGTTCATTGATACAACTAGCCGTGGGTTCACATCTCTATGTGATTCGGACTAAACATGTCCTTATTCGAGCATACCCCAATTGCTCCATTCTTACTTATCAACTCCTTGATAGTAAGAACGTCAGAACTCAAGTCTGATAGTACCCAACCAATCACGTTAAACGCCTAGCAGCATCGCTTACGTGATTCCCTAAGTATCACATGATAGTGCCTGCAAGAACCATTCAATTATGGTTAGCGTACAGTACGGTCCCTTCAACTCATATATCCCGACCGATTCGACAACTATTGGTTTATCGAGAGTTGTCAATGAATCGATACTATGTGTCATGTTGTGGTTGCATCGATGGTGTAATCTATGAAACCCCTTTCATAATTACCACCATACTCTGATCAGAGATTTCAACCCACACATACATGAAAAACACATAGGATATCCATACCCGTAGGTAAGCGGTGAATCCCCGACTACAATGCATCGACTCCTATATGTTTCGCCGTAACACCCAACCTTGCCACCTAATGACCCCATAAGAGTCGGTAAACAAGTCAAAGTGAAACGCTAGCACATAGAGTCTCAATGTTGTCCCGGGTCATAAGGACTAATTCTGTACAACCATAAACCAGGACTTTTCCACTCGATAAGTGAGAACCACTTGGAAAGTCCTTTTATGGAGGGTTGTTCAGTGCACTCTACAAGGAGCACCTATCTGCATGTTCGGACATCACAATGTCCCCTACCAATGAAACATGGTACTCACATCGCAGATACTAGTCTCTAACTCGAGCGGCCTTTATCCTTCTTACTGGCGGCTGAATCGACTAGGAACGGTTTAGAATATACAGTATTCCAAATATGAGTTTCATGATACTCATCATATGAGCATCTCATATTCTTTCTACTATTTGTATATTCAAGGACTTTATCTATGCAACTAGCATGGGTATAAAGATAAAGTTGCGCCAAATTAATAAATTCAAATATTATTAAAATAAAGATCGTTTATACAAAGAGTTTCATCGTGAACAGTCGGCAAACACTTGGCTCGACGTGCACCTACTCTAACATAAGTTATGCTCAATTCAAGCCATCAAGTAGTTGAGCATATTCATGGAAATCATGATCTTGTCCAATGTGAAAAAGTGACTTGGAAAATGTGAGCATAAGGAGAAAAACAGAAAAGAAGAAAAAAAAATGTTTAGAAGAAAAATTAAAAAAGCTACCTAGAGGGGTCCATTGAAGACCGTTCTTCTAGTGTGAGAGCTACCACTTCTAAGTGAAAACAATAATGGAAAAAGCTACCTAGAGGAGTCCTTTGTAGACCGTTCTTCTAGTGTGGGATCTATCATTTCTGAATCAAAAGAAAACTTCATGGAAGATTGAATCAAACTCAGTGGTGTTGCCAGGAGGTGTTGCCAACACCAAGTTTAGACACCGCACAAAGTTATACACTATCTGACATTTTGAAAAAATCATCATATTGGAGGAATATGTAGGTCATGCATATTGATTTTTTTTCGTGAATTCATCATATACAGTGACATATCAGTGTTGACTCATGATGGTTGATAAGTACCCTAATTGACCAGGCTGAAAAATAAGTGACTTCTTATGGATATGGGGTGTACTCGACGTGGGGTTGATTTTGCTGTTCTTTGAAATTTCTGTGACTGGAATTGTCCTTTACCATTTGTTATGATGGGTAAAATTGTGATTAAGCAGGATATATTTCGAAAATAATAATCGTTGACTACGTCTTTCTGTTTCCTCCCTTATATGTGACTACGTCTTTCTGTTTCCTCCCTTATATGTGACAAACTGTTGTTCAAAATACTCGCTTAACATTTTCTATCTTGAAAAACAATGGCAGATCATCAATTGGATCCACAGGATATACGAAGTGAAATGGCGGCAAGTCACGTTGTTTATCCTCTGGGGACAACACCACAAACAACACCTCCGTCTGAGAGCCCTCTTGAAAACCCATTGCAGATGGTCGCTGTTGATCCAGAAGCTGTCCTGTTGGAAGAAATTCTCCCTGGAGAACCTGGAAATCCATTGGATGCTGACAACCCCATTGATAGCTAGATTTATCGTAGGGCTTTTCCCAGTCAACCTCAAGTTTTTCGAAGGCAATAAAAGCGACAAGCAGGGTATAGCCCAAACTTCGATGCGCCAAAGAAACCCCAAATGGCCACCTATTATACTCTCGACCCAAATTTTTCATCAGGAGATGACTCAAATGATGAAGACATTGAGCTGGTTGCTCAAAAGAGGCCACTCCCACGAAAAGGACATTTGCTTCCACCTATGCTCCTGCGGCTCCGCCTGACCACCCTCTAGAGGTCAGTTTCTCATCGGATGAAGAACAATCGATGGCTGATTTTCTTAACAGCTTGCACGAATCAAAGAAGAAACAACAATCTGAGAATAAAGGTGGCGATGTTCAACCTGAGATCTTTGAAAAGATCCTATCAGAATCCGAGACTGAAGGAGAAGAATCTGAGGATGGTTCTAATCAAAGAGGTAAGATCGAGGAAAATACTGATGGTGTTGAGCCCCGTGTTGAGCCAAGTGCTGACAACACTGATTTGGATGACTACAACCTTTCATCCTCCTTCTCCTCGAAGTTCTACACTGAGACGGCTGTGGCTCAATGGTATCTGTACGCTCATAGAGATTTTATCGAGGAACGCAACATTGATTTCGATGCGTACGGGAAATACAATCTGACTGCCTTCCTACAGTCCCACAGATTGAGTACCACTGTCAACTCAGTGATGCCATACACACGAAGACCAATCCTCGAATTCTACTGCAATTTGGTCGCTAGTGTTGGTGATCGGAGGTCTGCCAAGTATGGGAGGTGTTTGTACGAGACACCATATATGATTTCTCTCCCTACACAATTAATGAGTTCTACAACACTCCCACTCCTGAATATGAGGATGAACTCCCGCACATCAACGATATTACAGCTGAACTCACGGGGGGCCTCATCACTGAATTTCCTAGTTTGCCCAAGCGCCTTGCTGCGGCCAATATGACCTCATTTTATTCTGTCCTACACAAAACTGATATTCGAAATTGGACTCCGTCTTCTAACACCACCGTGGTCACTAGACCACTAGCAGTTACTCTCTTTACTATTGAAACGGGGCGCAACTTCAATTTTGGACAGTTGGTATTCACCACTGTTTTTCAATTTGCAGAAGTGGATTGAAATCGACGAAGCTCCCGTTTCCTTCCTTGATTTTTGGTATTCTGGAATCCCAAGGTTTTGTCTCTGATGCTGAGGATAAGTTGATCGACATAGGAGAACCATTCCAAATTGCACCAGCATGCTTTAAAGGGAAAAGGGTAGTTGATCTTCCTTGGTCTGCGACAGGTGCTACACCACGTACTGTCCCCACTTCTTTCTCATCTGGTCCTCCACCTGCTGCTGGTGTTGCCCCAGTGTTGCCCCTGGTTCTGGCAAAACACTACTTCGTTACTCTCTGACTCTGAAGACTATATCGATTTGATGGTCCCAAGGTCCATGAACAAATTTCTTTTGGACTTCAACAGATTCAACAAGCCCAGGAAACCACTGCCTATGCAAACACGCAGATCAGCCAATCCAATGCCACAATCGCCTATTATGAAAAACTTATTGTGGATTATCGACTTCTCATCTAGGTAGGCGTACATTCTGGCCAAAAAAGGGGAGATAGAGATGTTGAGGCTGGTCCCTCGAATGCTAATCGGGAAGACAGTGGTAATGAGGAAGACACTGATGAACAAGCTGATTAGGCTTATGCTTTGGTCTTGCTTTATGTTTACTTTGCTTTTCATTTTTGCTCCATATATGTTGTTAAAGTAATGATCTCGTGTCTTAATAATTCAGGGGGAGAAGAAACATACAACTCAGGGGGAGTTGTGTTACATTTGAAATTTTTGTCTTGGAAAGTTTTTGTCCAGAATTGCAAAAAGTGGGAGAATGAAAGGAATATTGTATTCCGAATTCATTTAAGATATTATTTCGATTTTGCACTTCTAAACAAATTTAATGGATTTGTTTTCCAAGATATACTGACTCCTATTATTAGAAATTATTTAATTAATTTGGAAACTTATCTATAAGATATACGATATTTATTTTGAATTAGAGTTTGATTCCTATTTAACTCTAGTTTCCTTGTTTATAGGTGGGAAGGATCTATAAAGATCTAGGTCAAAGAGAGACTATAAATAAAAGGGGGTCAATCATAAAATAAGTTGGAGAGAAAATTTCCGGAATATACTGGGACGGCTGCAGGAGCTTTGGTGAAGAATTCTCAGTTTCTTAAAGGTTGGCACAAGGAGCAAGGGTGTTCTGTCTACCTTGTGACTGTGTTGTTGATCGGTGTTGCCAACACTCAAGAACAACACTGACTCAGAATGTTGATCGAAGAGTGGACTTCGTTTGGTTTAAGCAACACGTGTTTTGTTTCATGCATCTAGTATTTAAATTGTGTAATTGATGTATGTTAATTCCTTGGAGTGTCGAGGAATTCAGTTTTGTTACTTTCACTAGTATTGGATTTAGGGTGTAAACTATTTACATAATTTTTCTAGTGAGATGTTTTGCCGTGAGGCATTGCACAAGTCTTTGTACTTGTGCAAAATTTAATCCAAGTGTTTATTTAGTAAAGTTGTACTTGTGTTAAATAATAAATTTCCGCTGCCGTGTTGTGTACCGTGTTGACAACACCGAACACAACACAGAATCCTGATAAATTAGTCTTAATATATTTACTCTCTGTACGTTTATGCACAACAATTCTCTCACTAAAAGCTTTGTGAATGGTTATACCATGAATGTTCAGTGAATGGTTGTACCATGTGTTGTAAAAAATAGCACATCGAATGTCCGCTGCTAGTTTTGTGAATTCCAACATCAAAACAGGTAGTTTTACTCTCCTCATTCAATTATCAATTAAGTTAACTTTCATTTCTTTCATCTCATGAAATCAACTTATAAACTCATTTATAAGTATTTTATTTGATCTTCATCAAACTTTAGTCAGTTAAATTCAACTCCTTGAACTTTGACTTTCTCAACGGGAATACAAAATCTGATTCTTATGTGGTTCTCAATGGTTTGTGGATACAACTTGTCGTGGGTTCACATATCCATGTGATTCAGAATAACATTTAGACTTATTCAGGTTTACTCTAATTAACCACATTCTTTTCATCAAAAACTTGATCAAGAATGTCTCATTTCTGATCGCACCCATTGGATCATGATAAGATCATCTAGTAGCATCTCCCCATGATCCCATAGTTATCACTTATAGCGCTTGTAAGAGCCTTAAGTTATGGTTAGCGTATAGTACGGTACCTTCAACTCATTTATCCTGATCAAATCTGCAACATTGTTATATCTAGAGTTGCATATGAATTTGATAACGATATGATGTATCTTTGAGTAATAATACTGTCATCGTATATGTAACTAGAAAACATCTTTCCCTAAACACATTTCTTGCTCCGACAAGAGACTCCTTGTACTATTACCTCATCATATTACATAGATATCATCACCCGTAGACAGACAGTAAATCACTGACTACAATGCATTTGTTCCTACGTATTTCAAAATTACACTCAACCTCGCCACCTGATGACCTTCAATGGAGTCAGTAAATGGATTAAAGTGCATGCTAGTACGTAGAGTCTCTACATTTTCCCATGTCAAATGACTAATTGTGTAAAACCATAATCGAGAACTATTTCAGTCGATAAGTAATAACCACTTAGACAGTCTGAGATAGGGTTGTTTATGTTGGATCTCGGTTTTTCTCGTGCCCAAATGCAGCGGAAGTTTTAAAAGTTTTATTTTATTTTGACAATCAAAATATATGTTTGTGCACTCGTATGGATTTAAAGAACATAAACATTCATAGGGAGTTGGTAATATACCTTTAGTGAATTAATTCACTCGGTTGCAACTATACCGGTGTTAGAGGATATAGCTCTTGTTGAAAATCTCTACGAACTTTCTTCTAATCTCCTTCTTTAAACGTCGAATTAGGTCCACGACTAGAAGATTAGTTTCTCTTCCAAATAGCTCTAGAATATTTGGAAGAACTTTTAACGTTGGAAAGAAAAATTTGAGAGACGGCTCAATACCCATATTTCATGAGGATGGCCGAAAATTGGAGTGGAGAAGTGAAGAGGTTTTTCAAAATTATAGTGTGGAGGCTAGGGTTTGTGGCCTCTCTACTATCTTTTATAGTCAATTCATAACCTAATTTTCCTAATTAACATTAATGAGCTTTATTAATCAATTGGACTAGTCCAACTAGTTTAATTAATTAATCAAAGTCCATTAAGAACTTTAATTATTTAATATGTTAGACTTGTACTTCTATAAGCCAATTAAACATACTTCTCACTATATTTAATTTAATATTTAATAAACTCAACTTTTGAGTTTAATAATTTAAATTCTCAAATCTTATAAATTCAACTCCTTGAATTTATTCTCTCGAAATTTGATACATTCAACATCTTGAATTACTAAAAGAAAACTGGTTTTTTGCGGCACGAAATTAACGGCGTTCATTAAAAGCACGTTAATGTACTTTTTAAAGGCATGCTTTAAAATGAACGCCGTTAATGTGGTTGCACCTTACACCAACCATGACGTACTGAACAAAAACGCTGTAAATATATTTATCAATGATGTACCGGAAAGTGTGTTGTTAAAGTATTTTGTTTCAACGGCGTGCATTTAGTAAGCTGCAAAAAATCATATTTACCGCGCACAATGCATGTTGTGAGTAATAGCAATAAAATTAATACTTTACAATTGAGAAGTTGACAAATCCCCAAATAATCGCGGATCTCTTTTTTTCCCCGATAAAAACCCTCCATCTTCCTCTATTGTCCTTGTAAAGGCCCGTAATTCGTATTCACATTTCGCGGAGATTTATTTTATAAAATTTTTTCTCTTTAAATAAATAAATAACTTGTCTCATTCATAAAATAAATCCGTAAATAGTTTTAACTTTAAAATAATAGCAGAAGTAAATATTGTGTTTGTTTCAAAACAACAACTTAAAATAGTCTAACATATAAAAATCTGAATTTGAACATAAAAAGGTGAGTAAACTGAAACATGAGGTCCTCGGGTCCTACTACTGCTGACCCAAACTAGGTTACTGGTCCCCGCCCTCAGTCTCGACCTCATCAGTACCTACAAAAATCAAGTCTAGTGAGTCTAAAGACTCAACATGTATTTATCGTGAATAGCAAGTAAATATATAATAAAATCACGTGCAACGAAAGAATATCATATCGTAACGCGTAAGGTGAAAATCGTATCATGGATAATTATAAATACGTGCATATCTGAAGATCCTACGTAAAATATTGCTCGATAGAGTCCTGTCATAAACTACGATATCGAGATTTTTCTAGTGGAGATAATGTTTCAACGCAAGTGGCCCATAACATAACATGAACGTCTGATCAGACTAAACCACAGTATACTGGGCGGTATAGATCACCACAGTCCTTGCACTGGATGTCCGTACCCATACATAATCGTAAACCGGTCGTAAGTCAACGGGAGAGATCCCATAAGCGTGAGGTGGCCACAAGACATATCACATATATCTCAAAATAAATATTATATTTTATGCACGTAATATAATTATAACTCTGTTTTTACCGGATGAATTGGATCGTTCCCAGGCTTGCTACGAACTAATTTTAATATGAGACACATGCAAATAATCTCAACTTGGCAAAAACTTCAGATCCGAACCAAAACGAGACAACGAGACCAACAACTTAATTTCCAACCATGGTTTCGTACCAACCCGAACTAACATTGAACCATTGTTTAGCCATGATTAAAATATACCTACATAATGAAATAATGACCCTAAGAACTGTAACACACGAGAAATAGTGAATGGAGACCAAAATCATGAAACGCTCTTTCGAGAGTCACTTTGGCACATTGCACCGTAAATTCTAGTACGACCCCTAAACTTAACCAAATCACAAACGGCCAAAAAAATGACTTTCCTAACTCATTGAGGTACTAATCAGTCCAAGGCCATAGGATAAGAGCCAACCAAGAACTCAAACATTACCTCTGAACCGAAACCATGCTGCTGTCATAACATAGTGGCAGCAGTTGTGCTTGTTTTGACCAGTTTATGAAGTAATGGCCCTTGGGGCTTGAACCACCAACCAAAGTATCTTACCAAAATCCTAAGGTGTGGCTTGAACCATGGCTAAGGGCACTAGGCCAAACACAATTCAAGCAAATACCTAGGACAACACAAAGCTTCAACCGAGAGCATCAAAATTATGTGTTGTGCGATTATTTGAGTTGTTTTGCTGTCTTGTTTCGTTCCAGTGGCCATATGATCAACCATGGCTTGATCTAGACATGATGAGGTATTGTGTGAACCATGGCTATGGGCTAGAAGCCAAACACAATCCACCCAACACTCAAAAACCGAAAGCTCACTCACATCCCCAGAAATGAAAAACCGATGGCACTTGTTTTGTTGTGGTAAAACTTTTGATGAATTCGTGAATCAAGCCTTGAAAGGCTGTCTTGGTCACGTCCTAGATATGTTAAGGGAGGATTCCAACCATGGTTACAGGCCTTTGGCCAACCAAGATTCGAACATTTACCTTAGACAACCCAAACATCAAAATCGTGACTCAACTTGCAACTATGGGAAAGTTGCTGTCAAGCCTTCATCTTGCGTGCATGTACTTGAATCAATGAACCAACAACAACCCAAAACACTCTAAATCATGCCTAGATGCAGCCTGGAATGCCTGGAACCGGGCCAACCTCCTGAAATCAAAAGCACAACTCAACCGTGAAGCATAAAGCCAAACAAGAAAAGGAACCGGGAAGGGGCTGTGCAGAATTCTTGCAAGTTGCTGTCAAAATTCGTTTGTTCCACGAATCATGGATATGTAATGGTTTAAAAATACCTATAGGACTTGTTTGAAGAGAAAAGAAACAATATGTACATGCCTGGAAGATTTGTTTTTGAATAAAACAAAGCAATACGACGAACACGGCGCGGCGGAGACGGAGTTAAATTTTCTTTCTTAATATTCTGCTGCTACCACATGATTTTGCTGCTGATTCCTTCTGAAATTTTGAAGGTGAGGGTGGGGAAAAAGGCTAAGTAATGAAGGTGAAGGTTACAAATTAAATGAGGAGTTTGATTGGAAAATCCAACCTTCCTATCCTTGTTGCTTGAGAGAAATGGAATGATGTGTTATATTTTTGGATTGAGGGGAATTAGGGGATGTGATGGCCGAGATTTCCTAACAAATGCAAGGTAAAAATATTGCTTAAATCTTGTATTTTAAATTCTTAAATTTTTAAACAATCAATATGTATTTTAGTGAATTAATAAATTAAATTAGGATAAAGATTTCTTGCATGGCATGGCTTGGTCAAAAGAATTACTCATAAAAATGTTAGGTTATAATTTCTTGAATATATTAGGCGCAATTAATTTATCCCAATTGATTACACATTTTAATTTAGGCTTTAATTAAATATTGAACATAAAAGAACTTATTAAATAACTTAACTCCAATTAACTTAAATAAATCTTAAAAAAATTATTTATCAATAAAATAAATTATTCCTTAGCTTAAATTAAATTTAGGAATATTTTCTTATTATTAATTTTATCTCAATTCTCCAACTCTAGTCCGGCCTCGCGTATTTATCCGAAAAGATAAAAACTAAACTCCTGCAATTAAAATAAATAATCAGGACTTAACAAGTTTTAAAAATGATTTAAACCCTTCATATATATATATATATATATATATATATATATATATATATATATATATATATATAAAATACGTAATCTGATTTTTTCGGGTTTCTACAGTCCCCGTCATTCCTGCATATCCAAACCCACAATCTTCTTCTCTTTTTCCCATCGTTCATCGCCAAATCCTCAATCGTCGTCCCTGCAGGTGTGCTTGTTTATGTAATACTGGTTTGCTTGTTCATGTGTGTGCTTGTTTGTACGAGTGTGCTTGTAATACGGGTGTGTTTTTGTTTCTTGAATGCATTAATTTAGTATTTAATTCAAATAATTACTAGTTTAGGATGTTTCAAATTTAAATTATTTGGGATGTTGTTGTTTGGAGATGGGCCGTTTACGATATCAGTCTTTTGTAGAAAATCCAATGTTCGCGATTTTAATAGCACCGGTGGTGAGACAAAAGGACTGTGTAGCGTCATTGATGGTTTTAATATTTTTTTTGGTGACTTGAATTTTATAATCCAAGATTTTCGAATTTTTACCTTTTGGAGCTAGAGACATCATCTGGGATTCAAGATTGGGAAATACTTTGTGGTGGAAGTTCCAGATTATGATTACTTGTTCATCGGATTTACTCAGAAGTCAGCGTTTTGTGAATAATTTTTTTTGTGTTCTTGGAATAATTATTAGAAAAATCCCAATATTATTATGGAATCAGATTCACAGTTGGATGATTTTGATTTTGTTTTGTTCCAGCTGGATTTATGTGATTTACCTTTCTTGAAAATTACGATTAACGATTATCGATTGCTACATTGACTTGATAGTCACAATCAACTGCTCATAAATTCTTGTAGGTTTTGGTTGTTGGTTCTTGTTTTCTACTTTGCATTTCAAAGATTTTAACTTGCTCAATTGGGAATTCGAAGCTGAGCCACTTGAAATTTGAAATTTCATCTTTTAACTTCTTGGTGCGGTAATTAGTCGGTCTTGGTAATTTATGTTCTTGGATTCACATGTTTATCTTTCATTTAGCGTGTGACATTTGACGACACGATTGTTAAGAGTTATTTTCCTTGTCTGTATATGTAAACTGAAAATATTTAATTTGAAACCACGATACGAATTGTCTCTTGTTAACTCGTATTATATTGAATTAAACTGTTCTAATCCCCAAGAATGACCTTGTATAGTTGTCGCTATGAATTTTCAGGACACAACTTGTATTCTTATTGTTGTTAAACGCATTTTTGTTGTTCCTCTGTATATGATCAGTGGATTGAGTATGTTAGAGTAGATGCCCTGCAAGCCAACGGTTGACTAGGGAATTTATTGACTCAAGTGTAATAAACAATCTTTATTTTAATATAATTTACTTTTTAATGGTTTCGTTATACTTTATCTGTATACCCATGCAAGCAGCATAGATAAAGTCCTTGATTATGCTTTAATACAAATGAATCGTAATTCGATGTTGAAACTCATTTGTAAACACTGCATATTCTAAATTCGTTCCTAGTCGAATCAGCCGTCTAAAACAGGGATAAAGGCCGCTTGAGCTCGAGACTAGCATCTGTGATGTTGTGTACTGCGTTTCTTGGTAAGGGCATAGAGATGTCCATACATGCAGATGGGTAGTCATATGATGATTACACCGAACAACCCTCCCTCGGACTTTCCAAGTGGTTATCATTCATCGAGAGGATAAGTCTGTGGTTATGATTGTACACCATTAGTCCTTACGACCCGGGACAACACTGTAATGCCCGAGAATTTAATTACCGTAATCTGAAATGATTGGGATATGATTACAGTAATCGGAGATTAATCCGGAATGATTTATTGAATTAATCGCGATAATTATGGACGGGACGGATCGGACTAGAACACATGAGAAAGGTGTAAATGTGTGTGCCAAGAAAGAGCCTCGCGCACAGGCGCTGTATGGATTGGCGCACATGCGCGGAGCTGGCCGAAGCTTGCGCGCACATGCGCGAGATAATGCGCGCACATGCGCAGCAAGGCCAGAACCAGTGGCGCATATGCGCGAAGATGCTGGCGCATATGCGCGGGAGGTCCAGTAGGTTGGGCGCATATGCGCGGAGGTGTGTCACGCATATGCGCTAGCCAACGAGTGCCGAGCAGAAAGTCTCGCGCACATGCGCGATGGGGGTGCGCGCACATGCGCGGAGCGTCCAGAGGCTGTGGCGCACATGCGCGAAAGATGGCGCGCATATGCGCGGAAGATGCTGCCGAGACACGCGCCACAGATTTGTTTCTCGCGCATATGCGCCGATGATTGTCGCGCATATGCGCGAGACGTGTTGCGCGAGGGACGAGCCATGTGCTTTGCTGCATGTGAGTGTAAGTATATATATATATATATATAGAGCTCGTTTTCCTTCAGATTTCAGAGGAAAAATCGAGAAATGGGAGAAAGGCTTTGTTCGTTATTTTAGAAATTGATTTGCGAGCGAACCGTCTATCCAAATTGAAATCCGAATTCGGTACTGTATTCCTATCAACGCAGGCTACACAAGGACGTAAGTTTTATTACGTTTAGACAAGATTTGAATTTCTGATGTTGTTAGAATTGAATATGATTCAGATATGGTGTTTCTGCTACTGTAGACATCGTATAATTGAAGTCAGATTGAAGAACAGATTGTTTATGTATTTGTTATGATTTTCAGAATTGAT
This sequence comes from Primulina eburnea, assembly GCF_022965805.1. Lineage (NCBI taxonomy): Eukaryota > Viridiplantae > Streptophyta > Magnoliopsida > Lamiales > Gesneriaceae > Primulina > Primulina eburnea. The sequence goes on along the minus strand of NC_133112.1, from coordinate 17,882,459 downwards.
TTGATTGAGATTTTATATCAGATTCGTATTGTTATTGAGATTATCATTTGTATCAGTATTGATTTCGAAGTCTGGTATTATATTTGTGATGTTTAGACTGACGGGGTTATCGAGACAGTATCGTCGAAACATCAGTTGGTACAGATTGATCAGATTCAGTATTGGTTTCTGTTATCTTGTGATATGGTTGATATGAATCAGATTGTAGTTTATTCAGATATTGATCAGACAGATTTTGAAATGGGATTATACATTGATACATTGTATTGATTATTGTCATTTCAGATCAGATATGGACAAATTCGACTTCGAGACTTCCTCTTCATCAGACGGGGACGACAAAGGTATAATTCATGTGATATTCGGGAAGCATAACTCAAATTAGATTAAATTGAGTTTCCCAATAAAATCACATACTAGATTATTATGTATATTGTTACCTGATTATGCTTTGATTGTAGAATTGTATTCAAGCAGGTAAGATAATTGTGATATTCAGTTATGAATATGATTATGCTTGTTTACAGATTGTTATTCATTGCATTTAAGATAGGACAGTCTTGACAGTCATTGTCAGACTTCTAGACGTTCGGTGTATCTCAACTTAGGAGTAGTCATTACTCCTATTGCCAGCCGTCGATACAGCTCGGACCGAAGTCTAGGAATAAGACGTACAGTCGCCCCGAGTGGTTGGGTAGGTGACAGCCAGTGACGTCTTATTCACCCCGGGATCCCTAGAGTTATAGTTGAGCCGAGTCTAGACATGATTTGATTAGGACTGCATGCTCATATGGATGTGGCTCCTAGAACATGGGACCCATCGTTATTGCTTCCAGTTGTGCTAGCATGTCTTTATGATTTAGATTGGTTATATGCATGTTTAGCTGATTTGAAGTGCATGCTTATTGTGATTAGATTTCATAGCTTATGAAATCTAATGTTTTGATTTTATTCGTGACAGCATGTTTCATGAATTATTTTACGTATATACATGTTTACCATGTTTTATACTGGGATTTATTCTCACCGGAGTTATCCGGCTGTTGTCTTGTTTTGTATGTGTGCATGACAACAGGTGGGGCTGGATCAGGGTCAAGATGATGATGAGAGAAGACGAGTGTAGCGTGGTGATTCCGGACTTACAGTAGACTTGGTTTTATTACTGGACTTTAGTAGTTGAACCTTAGATTAGCTTGTTGTACTTTAATACTGAAATGTATTTTATACAGACATGTATAGTATTTAGATTCCATTACCTTCCGCAGTTTTAGATTTTAAAAAGAAAAATTTTTAGACCCTGTTTTATCTTATTGATAATTAAATCCCAAAGATGATTAGCGTCCGGGTCCCCACAAACACTGAGGCTCTATATGCTAGGGCTGTGCTTTGACTCGTTTACCGGCTCCAGGAGAGTCATCAGGTGGCGAGGTTGGGTACAGCTGCGACACATATAGGAGCCAGTGCATTGTAGTAGGGATTCACCGCTCACCTATGGGTGTGGATATCCTATGTGATCTAATGAAATAATAGTGCATGGAATCTCTGGCCAGAGTATGAGATGTATGTTGGAGAAGGAGTTCTCCAATAGTACACGCGATGCCACTATTATAGTTATCACATAGTTATCGAATTAATATGCAACCCTCGATGAACCAATGGTTGCAGATTCGATCGGGATATATGAGATGAAGGGACCCTACTGTACGTTAATCATAATCGACTGGTTCTTGCAGGCACTATCAGTGATACCTAGGGGATCATGGGGCGATGCTACTAGACGCTCTTACCATGATCCGATGGGTGCAATCAGAAATGAGTTCTGACATTCTTGATCAAGGTGTTGATGAAAAGAATGTGGCTAACTAGGGTAAGCCCGAATAAAGGATTATGTCCTGAATCACAAAGAGTTGTGAACCCACGGCTAGCTGTATCCCTGAACCATTGAGGGTCACACAAGTACTGGATTGTTTGTTCCCGTTGCGAGAATAAATTCAAGAAGTTGAATTTATATTATATAGTAAATTCAAGGAGTTGAATTTATGATAATTAAATTTTGAGAGAATAAATTCAAGTAGTTGAATTTATGAAATTTGAGAATTTAATTTATTAAACTCAAATATTGGGTTTATTAAATATTAAATTTTGGAGGTGCTGTAAATTCAAGTAGTTGAATTTATAATTTAAATAATAAATTCAAATGTTGAATTTATAATGTATTTAATTTATTAAGCTCAAAAGTTGAGTTGATTAATTAATAAATTAAATATGGTGGATAATATGTTTAATGGGCTTGTAGGGGTACAAGTCCAACATATTAAATAATTAAAGTTATAATGGACTTTGATTAAATTAATTAAACTAGTTGGACTAGCCCAATTAATCAAATCAAGTCCATTAATGTTAATTATGTAATTAGGTTATTATTTTATTATAAATAATACATTGAAACCACTAAACCTAACCACCTACCTCAATCATTCGAGAATCACCTCCAAAGAAAACAAAAATATCGGCCAACCTTTTGAAAGAAAAATTGTTGTGTTATCTCTCAATTTTTCTTCTCCTACGCGAAATATCTTCTATATTTTCTAGTGCAAATTAGAAGAGGAACAAATCATCTAGTCGTGGACGTGATTAGAAGAAAGGAGTCCTTGAAGAAAGTTCGTAGGGATTCATCAAGAGCTAATCCGTTTATACCGGATTAGTTGGAGCCACGTGAAAGGTATAAAATTTAAACATCCTTGTATGTTTAATTTGATAAAATCATACGAGCGTCCAAACATATTTTGATTGTCAAAATAAATAAAAAAATTTTAAACTTCCGCTGCGTTTGGGCGTGTAGAAAACCGAGATCCAACAGTGGTATCAAAGCCAGTTTTTTTTTCTAAATCGTATGGTTTTTATATTGAATAATTTATTTCTAACCACACAAGAAAAATTTTTCAGAAAATTTAGCACCACAAAAATTTATTTTTTCAGATTTTCGAAATAAAAAAAAAAAATTAAATCTGCCCGGAACTGTTCCGGGCAGTCCGTGCGCGCAGGGCCGCGCACGGCAGCGCGCACCGCGCTAGCGCAGGCGCCGGCCGCCTGCGCGCACCGCGCTAGCGCAGGCGTCAGAACGCCTGCGCGCGGCGTCGGTGCGCCTGTGCGCGTTCTGCGCGGACAGGGCCGCTGCCGCTGCCCGAAACGTTCGGGCAGCGGGCGGGCAGTGGGCGGGCGGCTGCCCTGGAGCGTCTCGGGAAGCGCGCTGAATAATGGGCTTGAATTGTTTGGGCATAGGTACGTTTTTCTGATTTTTCAAATTTTTGGGTAAAATTGATATTTTTTAAAATTGGTTCAATTTTTATTTTGGAAATTAATTTTTGGAAAATTGATAATTTTCTTGTGAAATAAATAATTAGAATATGATTTTAATTATTTATGGTAAAAATGAGTTTTTACAAGAAATCAATTATTATTGATTTAAATAGAAATTAAATAAAGGAGTTTGTTTAATTTATTAAATCTTTTAATAATTGTGGTGGTTAGTGATAAAATTATTAGATATATGATTTATCAATTAATTAAATTGTTTAATTAAATTGATGTTAATATTTGATATTAAATACATGAAGGATGATCGAGAGCCTTGACCAATGTGTTAGGTGTATGTTAGGATATTTTACTGTTTTATTCGTTTTTTAATATTTGATATTATTAAAGTGGGCCTGGTTTATGGCCCGTTCCCACCCCATGAGATGTATCCCTTATGTGCCATGGCTATTTAAATGTAATTATTAGAAATAGTGGAAAATCAAGACTGGAAGATGGTGGGCCCGATGAAAAAGATGAAGACATGTAAAATATTAGAAGCTCTTGTAATAGTTGCATTTGCATCCCTGCATTCACCTAGGTTTGGACCTGGATCCATGTATGGCTCACATGGATCTAATACTGTTGGCGATCGATCATCCTTATTTATTGTTGAATGTCATGTTATGATATATGTGATATATAGTAGTATGCATGTATGTATGTATATTATTAGATAATATAGTTGCATGAATCCGACAAACATACAAACTCGTGGCACGCGATTTTTAAATTAAAATGATGAGACAATTTTAAAATTAAAATCCCTCATTTTGAATATGATTCAAAATTTATATCAAACTGGAAAAGTAAGAATTAAAAGAGTTTAATTTTTTCTTGCCTTCCATCAACCGTGGTTGCATGTTGATCGCTACCCGCGGACAGTGTCTGGCTCATATTATTGGGGAGGCCTGTACGCCGGAAAGCTGTGACTTCCACCGGACATATGATGTGGATTGAGTGGAACTCCCATGACTTCGGCTCATATTATTGGGGGAACTCATGGTGACCGTCTACTACAATTCAATATTGATGGGTTGGTTTGACACGTGAAAATAAACGACATCATATTATTGGGTCCTTATTAAACGTGAGGCAAAACACGCGGAGGTTGCATTGGGATGCAATTGGACTCTACCTTTTAGAAATTATAATTGGCTGATATTATTCGGGATTATAATTGGCTAATTGGACTCTACGTGCCCACTAAGGAAATACGATTTCCCTTTTTCATCAGAGGGTGGTGAAAATGTCAAAATAGTGGGAGGGAGATTTATAAAATAAAATCCATATTTTATATCTTAAAATTATTTTAAAATAATCAGCAACCATTATTCTGTTTCCGTATCAGTATATTTTCGATTTCGTCACATAATCAATTTTATTAACAAGCTAATCGAATCTAATTTTCAAGACTGGTTGGGAAAATTGTTCTGAATTCAGAGAAAATAGCATACACACTAATGTCAGTCTTGTTGAACTGACAAAGCATGCAAGGTCGGACCATAGTATGCAAGCTAAAGTGTAACATGCTCGCTTCTATGTCAAATAAACTGTAGGGACAGTTTGAGGAAATGTTGAATGCTGCTGACATTCAAATACACATGCAAGAGTTGCATGGTGGGTGAAACTCGTACGATGATGCACACCACTTTCAAAGAGCTCGTGACTACACATATGCAAGATGGGGCTTTGGCTCATGAGCGTGGTGTCGTATGATTGAGCTTATTAAGAATGTGGTGGGCCTGGAATATGTAATTCCTAACGAGTTACTAGATAACATCAATTTGTTGTATTTCTCTTCCTCATTTGACGGGGTTATGGTGAACTTAAATTTGAATAAGATAGATGATAGCCTTGAAGAGCTAGTCAATATGCTTATAACTTATGAGATCACCATAAAACATAAAATTGTTGTTTTTCTAATAGGCCTTTCGTCGGACGAAAATAGCCCACAAGGTAAGGGAAAGAAATGTTCCGCCCCTCACAAGAAAAACAATCCCAATAAGAGGCAAACTCTGAAGGACACTTAAAAGGCCTACAAAGCCCGATAAGTCAGAACTTATTTATTTCACTGCAAGAAGTCCGGACATAAGAAATTATATGTGCCAGAAATGTTCTGGAAATGATAATTGAATGTCCAAGTAAACATGATTTCAACAAAAACCAAATGAAAGTTAGATGATCCAAATCTCACACAAATATGGCACGCTAGACTAGGTCATATTTCCCAAAGAAGGATGCACAAACTAGTGGGAGAAGGCATGTTTGACTTGTCAAACATAAATTCTCTACTTACTTGTAAATCCTGTCTAAAAGGAAAAACGACTAAGACTCCATTCAATGGAAACGTGGAACGTGCGCATGGTCTACTGGATTTGATCCACACAGACGTTTGTGGCCCGCTAAATGTTAGCACAAAATATTGGCAATCCTACTTCATTACCTTTACTGATGACCATTCGAGGTATGGGTGTGTTTATTTGATAAAACAAAAATCTGAAGCATTTGAAAAGTTCAAATAATTCAGATCTGAAATAGAAAATCAGCAAAAAAGAAGTATTAACGCACTTCGATCTGATCGAGGTGGAGAATACTTAAGTGCTGGATTTTTGGGTTATCTAAAAGAGAATGAGATTCTCTCATAGTGACTCCATCAGTAACACCACAATTGAATGGTGTTTCTGAACGTCGTAATCAAACCTTGTTGGACATGGTTCGATATATGATGGGATTTACTGAATTGCCTACATCGTTTTGGGGCTTTGCGCTTGAAACTGCGGCAATGTTGTTGAATAATGTCTATATTAAATCAGTGGATAAAACACCATATGTGATATGGATGGGAAAACTCCCAAAGTATTCTTACATGAGAGTATGGGGATGTCCTGCTTACGTGAAGCAGACAATGGGAGACAAATTGGATAGTAGATCCACTTTGTGCTACTTTGTAGGATATCCAAAGAATTCTGTTGAATATTATTTCTATCATCCCAATGAAGCAAAAGTTTTTGTTTCAAGAAATGCCACCTTTTTGGAAAAGGAATTTCTATTAGATAGAAAAAAGGAAGATGATAGAACTTGAAGAAATTCAAGATACTCCCTCAACTATAGTAGTTGAACCTAATCTCCAACAACCAGTAGTTGAAGTACAAGCTCCTAGGAGGTCTGATAGTGTTATTAGACCACCTGCTAGATATATGCTTCTTCATGAACAAGACCATGATGAGTCTTGTGTTGGATATGATCCAATGAACTTTAAGGAAGCAATATCTGATACTGATTCAACCAAATGGCCTGAAGCCATGCAGTCAAAAATGGACTCTATATATTCAAACCAAGCCTGGACATTGGTGGATCAACCGGAGGGAATTGTTCATATAGGGTGCAAATGGATCTACAAAAGAAAGCTTGGGGCGAATGGGAATGTAGTGACCTTCAAAGCAAGGCTGGTTGCATAAGATTATACTCAAAGACAAGGAGTTGACTATGAGGAAACTTTTCACCAGTTGCTATGTTTAAGTCCATTAGATTACTACTAGCCATAGCATCATGGTATGACTATGAGATATGGAAAATGGATGTAAAGACTGCATTCCTCAATGGAGACATCAAAAAGGAAATTTATATGTCTCAACCTGAGGGATACACATCAGTAGGAAGTGAGCATAATGTATGCAAACTTCAGAGATCAATATAAGGTCTCAAGCAGGAATCAAGTAGTTGGAACCTCAGATTTGATAGCACTATCAAAGAGTTTGGTTTTACTAAGAATCCTGAGGAACCATGTGTGTACAAGAAAATTAGTGGGAGTGCAGTGACATTCCTAGTACTTTACGTTGATGATATCCTGCTCATTGGGAATGATGTAGGATTACTGCAATCAACTAAAGTATGGTTAGCCAGTAAATTCTCCATGAAAGATATGGGTGAAACATCCTACGTATTGGGAATACAAATCTATAGAGATAGATCAAAGAGGATGCTCGGACTCACCCAAGCCACTTATATCGATACTATTATAAAAACGATTCTCTGTGGAAGAGTCCAAGAGAAGATACTTACCAATGTGTCATGGTATTACTCTATCTAAAGCTGTGTCCCAAAACTGATAAAGAGATAGGGATGATGACACGTATTCCATATGCGTCAGCTATTGGTAGTATCATGTATGGTATGATATCGACGCGTGCTGATGTTGCTTACGCTTTGAGTGTTACAAGCAGATATCGGGCGAACTCTGGTCCAATGCATTGGAAGACCGTGAAAGATATTCTTAAGTACTTGAGAAGAACTAAGAACTTGTTCATGGTCTAAGGGGGTGGAGAATTAAAATTGGAAGGCTACACTGATTCTAGCTTTCAATGTGACGTAGATGATTCGTAATCAACCTCTGGTTTTGTATTCATGCTATATGGTGCGGCTGTCTCTTGGAAAGGTTCCAAGCAAGACACCGTTGCGGATTCCACCACTGAAGGTGAATACAATTTTGCATCTGATGCATCCAAAGAGGCAGTTTGGATGAGGAATTTTGTCCAAGTGTTGGGTGTTATTCCTGATGAAGTTGATCCAGTCCCGTTGTACTGGGACAACACTGGTGCCATTGCGCAAGCAAAGGAACCAAGGTCTCATCAGCGATCCAAACATGTACTGAGGAAGTTCCACATCATACGGGAGATAGTGGGAAGAGGAGACATATCAGTTGAAAGAGTCCCCTTTGCAGATAATGTTGTTGATCCACTTACAAAGCCCTTGCCAGGACCATTGTTTGAAGAGCATCGCGAAGCAATGGAATTAAGGGTAGTTGGCTCTAGGGCAAGTGGGAGATTGTTAGAGTAGATGTCCTGCAAGCCAACTGTTGACTAGGGAATTTATTGACTCAAGTGTAATAAACAATCTTTATTTTAATATAATTTACTTTTTAATGGTTTCGTTATACTTTATCTGTATACCCATGCAAGCAGCATAGATAAAGTCCTTGATTATGCTTTAATACAAATGAATCGTAATTCGATGTTGAAACTCATTTGTAAACACTGCATATTCTAAATTCGTTCCTAGTCGAATCAGCCGTCTAAAACAGGGATAAAGGCCGCTTGAGCTCGAGACTTGCATCTGTGATGTTGTGTACTGCGTTTCTTGGTAAGGGCATAGAGATGTCCATACATGCAGATGGGTAGTCATATGATGATTATACCGAACAACCCTCCCTCAGACTTTCCAAGTGGTTATCATTCATCGAGAGGATAAGTCCGTGGTTATGATTGTACACCATTAGTCCTTACGACCCGGGACAACACTGAGGCTCTATATGCTAGGGCTGTGCTTTGACTCGTTTACCGGCTCCAGGAGAGTCATCAGGTGGCGAGGTTGGGTACAGTTGCGACACATATAGGAGCCAGTGCATTGTAGTCGGGGATTCACCGCTCACCTATGGGTGTGGATATCCTATGTGATCTAATGAAAAAATAGTGCATGGAATCTCTGGCCAGAGTATGAGATGTATGTTGGAGAAGGAGTTCTCCAATAGTACACGCGATGCCACTATTATAGTTATCACATAGTTATCGAATTAATATGCAACCCTCGATGAACCAATGGTTGCAGATTCGATCGGGATATATGAGATGAAGGGACCGTACTGTACGTTAATCATAATCGACTGGTTCTTGCAGGCACTATCAGTGATACCTAGGGGATCATGGGGCGATGCTACTAGACGCTCTTACCATGATCCGATGGGTGTAATCAGAAATGAGTTCTGACATTCTTGATCAAGGTGTTGATGAAAAGAATGGGACTAACTAGGGTAAGCCCGAATAAAGGATTATGTCCTGAATCACAAAGAGTTGTGAACCCACGGCTAGCTGTATCCCTGAACCATTGAGGGTCACACAAGTACTGGATTGTTTGTTCCCGTTGCGAGAATAAATTCAAGAAGTTGAATTTATATTATATAGTAAATTCAAGGAGTTGCATTTATGATAATTAAATTTTGAGAGAATAAATTCAAGTAGTTGAATTTATGAAATTTGAGAATTTAATTTATTAAACTCAAATGTTGGGTTTATTAAATATTAAATTTTGGAGGTGCTGTAAATTCAAGTAGTTGAATTTATAATTTAAATAATAAATTCAAATGTTGAATTTATAATGTACTAGTATTTAACCCGTGCGATGCACGGAATGATATTATTAAAAATTAATTATTATGAAAAATGAATAGACATTTAAATTGTAAAAAAATAATATAATTATAAAAAATAAAAATAAAAACTATTTTTTCTTTAATTTTGAAAAACTTTTTTAAATACAACGTATGTCCATTAATTTTTTTTGGCTGATAATCACTATCATATATCAAAATTTTAGATTGTGTTAGCCTAAGACAATGACATGGTGCTTATTGTGTTTAGTGTATATATGTCACCACCAACCTTAATACATGTTTAATTCTTTAATTTCTGAGAATTTATATATTATTATTTTTTAAAATGTGATAAATAAAATATTTTTAAATAAATTCAATAAAATTAATGAGAAATACTTTTTTAAAACAATTCGGTAATTTCATCTAAATCCATATTTACAAACAACTTTGTGACATGACACATGTTTGGCACATTTGAATGATAACAATAATCGCTTCATCAATATCTTTATCCAAATAGTTTGTGATTTTATTTACAAAATCTTCAGAATGTACACAACAACCTATTATTCCTAAATAAAAATTAAATATGTGATTATGAATAAATTATGTATAAACCAAAAAAGTTATCTTATTAACATTTACTATGTCTATTCCAAAACAATGACAATAAATTTTATAAGGTGTCTTCTAATAAGATGCGTATTTCTTTAGAATTGGTTTAATCATTTCCATTGCGGGACATTTTATACTATCATGTACCCGTGAACTTTATAATATAAAAGAAAATTATCACATTAGTAAATGCATAATAATTAAAATTTTGTACAAATAGAAGAATAATATTTTCTACTTCTCAATCATGAAAGATTTTAAATTTAATATCTCTTTGTTCTCGTTGTTTTCAT